>NW_008338883.1:31813-45815 GCF_000622305.1 Nannospalax galili | reverse complement strand
TGAAACCTACCAAAGCCTTAAATTATGCAAAACATACTGTTGCTATGATATAACTGCATTTGACCTTACCATTTCTAAAATCCATTCCACTATAATGGTTTTCACAAAATTTCAAGAAGAAGCATGTTAATAAATGTTTCCTTCTCCATAAAAGAAAAAAAAAAAAGATATTCAACATTATAAGCAGTTAAGGAAATTCAAACTAAAAGTATCTTAGGGTATCTCCACACACCTGTCCCCACACCTAACAAAATGCTGACAGTATCAAATGTGCATAAGGACACAGAGAAATGGCATCAATAATATACTTCTGCTAATAAGTCAAATACACTGAAAGTGGTTTGACAGTTCGTATAAAACTGAATAAGGGAGCAACATCAAACCTCAAATAACAAAAATATGAACATGCATGGACACACACACACACACACACAAGGTAACTTGAGGAGGTGTTGAATATGTTTATAATCTGGATTGTGCTGATGGATTCTTTTGATATATACATATGTCTAAACTTATCATATTGCACACATTCAACCTATGTAGATTTTTGACATACAATTACATTTCATGAAGCTGATCAACAACCAACAATAGAAGATAGATTTGCATATGGCACATGAGTCCAACTGCACTTCCGGATATTTATCCAAAATATTGCAATTTAGTAGCCACTAAGACTTGCACGTACTTGCTCACAGCAATCATAGTGATATCATCCAAACTTGAAATAATGCAAGCAGTCCTCAGTAGGTGAGTGTTCACACAAATCACTACCCATCTACAACATGGAATATAATTCAAGAATACAAAGATGTAATCCTTCAGTAATCATGGCATGGATAGATCTCAAAATGTCACACACTGCATTGTCAGTATGTAGCATTCTCAAAATGATGAAATTTCCAAGATAGAAAAGGAAAGAAGAGGATTGTATGGGAGTCTGGTGATGGGACAGTGATGGGTCTTGCTCATGTTGGTGATTACAGAATTGCTCACCTACCACACAATGACATAGATTTGTACATAAATCAGTGCTAATGTAAAATTCCTTGTTTTGTTATTGAATTATAATTACATAAGATGCAATTATGAAGAAAATGTAAAAAGTACAAAGACTATTCTTTTGTAATTTTCTGTGAATCTATGATTACATCAACATAATTTTGAAGTGTTTCAGTTTGTACTGTAATAGGTGTTTTATGAGGTTATAATCCTTTGTATAGTTGATAACAGTATAAATAAGTTGACTTGGAATATTCTAAATATGAGTAAAATGACATTCTTACATTTTCAATATTTGTATCCATATTTGTGCATAAATCTTCCTGATATAAAATGTGTATAAAGTTCCGTACACAGTTATGTCATAAAATCCATTTTATTTCACATTTTGTGCACCTATGGTTTAATTTAAAGTATTAATGAATGGGTATTTATTACCAAATGGCAATTTGGCATGTTAAAATATTTGTGAAATTTGTTTCAGTTTTACAAGCATAAATAAATTTACGTAAATAAGATTTTTAATATTCCTTTAAGAAATTTGTAAATCTAATAACACTATATATACACATAAATTAGAATATTTATTTTTATTTCTTAATTCCATTTTCATTTAAGTTGTTTAAATTTATACAATATAGAATTTGCTATCCCAAACATCTTAATTGTACACTTTACAATTAATTCTCTTAAATTATTTCTGTTGTGTTCTGTATAATCTTGATTCAATAGGTGTCCTAAAGTAGATCAGACTCTACAGTCCAAAATAGATTTAATATATTTCTATAATTAAAGAATTTTTACTAAGAATGCATAGAGAACATAATAGATAACACATCTTCAGTCAAATCTCTACAACTAAGGCTCATGGAACATAGCAGAATAAGGGGTAGAAAGAGGGCTAATGCACCCTTCAACTTTCATCAGTGAGGCATCCTTGTACATAGAGTGTGATGCACACAGAAGGCCACAACTGGCCAAGCTTTGGAGACTAAGAATCCTAGAGTATAGGGTGGGACTCCTATATGGAACTTTACCCACTCACAGCTCAGGGACCATTGCGGAAGAGGAGGCAGAAAGAGTATAAGAACCAGGGCTGGTTCATTAACACAGGGAGGTGGAGGCTTCCAGGCCACTGGAGGCTTGCCCATGTGAGCCTGTGGCAGTGGTGGTGTTGAGCATGGGACCCATGTCAGCTCAATTAAACAAGGACCCAAGGGGAGTTGAGAAATACATGGTGAGCCAGCACTAGATTGAGATCTATTTGAGACTGTTTGTTCCTGGGTGAGGGAGAGTATGATTTAAATACGACCACTAAATGGGCTGACTAGACTCCAGTGGACACATTTACACTGAAGGATATTTGGGTACAAACACCTGAATAAATAGGATACAGCATATATGGCAGAGTGCACAGGGTTCGGTGGCGGGGATGGGCAGAGGCATAGATGGGTGAGGGGTTCTGGATTTGAGTGGGAAATGTATAAAATTTAAAAAGGTCAATAAAAATATAAATAATAAATAAATAAAACGAGATAAAATCTCTCTCTCATACACACACACACACACACACACACACACGCACACACACACACACGAAGATTACATAGGCAGAAAAAACTAAAATAACAAAATGGTGTATTCTTCTATTACAACTGAGTTTTCTTTATCTATAAAGAAGACTTGCATGAATTCAGAAGACAAATGGTTGGATTGGTTAATAAGCAGAAGGCCTCAGGAAAGAAAACAACAGAAACTAAAATTATGACTAAACATTGACCTGCTGCTCTCCAACAAAGTTTACATCCTTAATCACTGTGCACATAGTTTCCAAAACAAAACAATTATCTCCCACATACATATATTCAGACCGTATAAAGTGTTCACAAAATGTTAGCTCATAGGTATGAATTTGGGGGACATTGTTAAAATGCAATTTGCTTCTCTTTCTTCATTTGTTTCTTTGTAAAATACACGATTTAGAAAATAGATTCGTCATGAGAGCTGGGGAGAAAAATGCAGTGTGATAAGACAATTCAATCTGCCAGTTTCCTTTGAAATTTGGTTCAAAGAGAGTGGTTTATCTGGGAGCTTAAATATTAACTTTGGGTGCGTGGTACTTGCTTTCATCCAAACAGAGATAAGATAAAGGCAATAAAGGAGAACAAGGAGGTTTGTGGCCAGGCCAACTTCAAAGTGTTCTGTCTCCTAGCCTCCTTCTTTTGGTTCTGTTCTGTTCTCTCAGTGAGACCAACTGAAGGAAACACGACTTAGCAAGTTCGCCTGAAGACTAATGCTTAAACAGGGAAAATAGGGACTCGGGCTTCTCAGCTTCGTTGTTCACTTTAGGAAGTACTTACCAGCGGCTTCCTTCTCTTTTCCATCTTTCATTTGCCTTCTGAGCTTGCAGAGACTTGAGATGTAATCATACTCCTTCACTGGCCATCAGGAGCTGTATACTTATTTATTTCCAGTTGGTAAATCATTCCAAGCATACTGACTCGAAGTAAAACACTACTTATTTAGTATGTGATGCTATAGAGCAGCAATAGGAATGGGGCTCATCTGAGAAGTTCCTTAAGTCTTGAGTGGGCATGTGGGATCTCTGATGAACATTTTATAGGTGAACAACAAGTAGTCCCCAGGCTCGTGACGCCCTCAGCAAATATTCTGTGATGATTGGATGCTGTCTCTATGGAGTTTCATTTTCAGCAGGTTCCTCTAGGCTTGTTCATGAGGCACTCACAATGCTTTTTTCTTTGTCTTTTATTTAATTTTTACAAAAACTTTATTAAGAATTTCATGCATGCATATAAGGTGTTTTGATCAAATCCATGCCCACTCCCTCCCCTCCAACAGTCCCCCCTCTGAAGAGGTAACCCTAAACTCTTTTAAGGATTACATACAAGCTCCCAAATACTTTTGACATTTTTGGTCTTGGAATACAGTTGCTAACAGGCCCAAGGACATTTTGACTTTTAGCCAAGAAACTGACTACATTTCTTTAGAGTCTTTTTACCCTAACTGCCTAGCCAATTCCTACCTCCTATTCTTATCATGCCATCCTCTCTAGTGGTTACCCAAACTGCCAGTAGGTAATAGGGACACCAACCGCTCTGGCTTCTTCCATGTTGAACAGGGACTTGGGGTGAGATAATTGGAGTACCCTTCAGTGGGTCTATCTAAAAGGCTCCCAAATTGCATTAACTTTTGTCTCAATGGGGAGAAGAAAGTCCTTGCATACCTCTGCCATCACACTGACTTTAGCAAGCTCCGTGCTGTGACAGAGTAAATGATGGAGGTGGGACAGTCACAAAAGTCATGGGTGTGGGAGTGTTGTGTGATACTATTCCTGGAAAGACATGAACAAATTTCTACTAACCCCAGATTGGGAATAAATGACAGACCAAAATAAGGATACTACCAATGTGGAATTTCTGAACCAATGAGTTTTATTGACGTTACTTACAGGAGTATAGGTGAATGATTGCTCATAGGACCAGAAATGACTCAAAAGACAGCTGCACCTCCAAAGCCCATCCCAGCATGGTGACAGCTCATGGAAGCTGGAAACCTGGATCTCACTGTACAACTTACAGGCAGCTCAAGAGGTTAAAATTTTCCAAGCAGCTCAGTTGGCCCGAGCCTCTTCAAGGCTGCTTGGCTGGTCTCTGCCTCTTTCAGGTAGTTCGGCTGATCCAAGTTTCTCTTAGCCATTCCTATTGCTTACATTTCCTCGGGAGGGAGGGACTTAGTGAAGCTGGTCAGTTTTAGGGACGTCTTGAAGCTACTGAGTTGGTAACTTCTTGAGCTTAACAAGTTTCTCTGAAGCATAGAATGTTTCACCTCCCCTTAGAACATCCTATGTCTTCATAAGCTTCCCTCTGAGATGAAAGGTTTTATCTCTGAAGAACCTGCCACATAACAAGGAGGTGAGCTTATGAAATTAGGGCCCCAAATAGTTGATCAACAATAGGAGGTTTTTAAAATATTTTATTTATTATTTTTATTTTATGCATATGAGTGTATCGTCCACATGTATGTGAGTGCACCCATGTCATGCAATGCCACGGATGTCAGAAGAGGGCTTCAGATTCCCCTGGAACTGGAGTTAAGGACGGTTTCGTAGCCACCATGTGAGTGCTGGAAATTGAACCCAGGTCTTCTGCAAGAGCAGTTAGTGCTCTTAACCACTGAGCCATCTCTCCAGCCCCAGCAATAGGAGTTTTGATGCATGAACTTAGAAGATGACAGAATAAGCGCTGGGGACGTAGTTCACTTGGTAAAATCCTTGCTGCACAAGCATGAGGACCTAAGTTCACCTCCACTTCTCAGAAACACATTACAAGCCAGGCATAGCAGAATGTGACTGTAATCCCAGCACCGGGGATCTGGAGAGTGGAGAATCTCCGGGGTTTGGTGGTCAGCCATTCCAGCTGAATTGGTGAGACTCTGTCTGAAAAATTATGATGGACAGTGACTGAGAAAGAAACCTAACATTGACCACTGGCCTCTGTGCACTGTCTGGTCCATACACACACACACACACACACACACACACGATGACAAAAACATGGCAATTTGATTTGACCAAATATTTCAGTGGACACTGAAGCTGCAACCCTCTCTACATCAGAAGTCTACTTTAAAGAGGAACCAAAAGAGGATTAGGGGAAAATTAGGTGTAAACAGCTCAATTTTTACTCAGAAATCTTTGGGAAGTAAGGATTTTTTCACATTAGAATCTTAAAATTCTGAGTCTGGGCCTGGTAATATAGTTCAGCTGACAAAATGTTTGGCTTGCAAGCATGAGGA
The DNA here is from genome assembly GCF_000622305.1 of Nannospalax galili. Taxonomy (NCBI): domain Eukaryota; kingdom Metazoa; phylum Chordata; class Mammalia; order Rodentia; family Spalacidae; genus Nannospalax; species Nannospalax galili. The sequence continues at coordinate 39,995 of NW_008338883.1, read as the reverse complement.
CTTGAGTTCAAGCCCCAGAACCCACATAAAAAAAGCAGGAATGGTGGTGCACACTTGTAATCCAGTTCTGGGAAGGCAGAGACAAAGGAAGGTCCCTGGGGTTCACTAGGCAAGTTCTAGGTCAGTGAGAGACTCTGTCCCAAATAACAATGTGGATGGTGTTTTTGAAGAACAACACTTCTGGTTTCCACATATGTATACACACACAGACATATGTATAAACACACGAACACACACCTATATGACACACAAAAGGAAATAAATAAAAAGAAAATTCTGACAGAGTTTTATAAACAAAAGAATATCAATATGGTATATTTTATTTTTTATAAAGCATGAAATTATAACTTATATTTTAATTTTCATGGATTTGGCAGACTCTTTCAAGGAGTATTAAATGCTAATTTCATTTTAACAGCTGCTCTGGATCATGATGCTTTTCTTATTATAATCATTTGTGTTCTCACAAGAGGAAACTGTGTTTCAAAAAAATTAAGTGAATCATATAGCTGAAGAGGTCAGCTTCTGTTGTCTAGACTGATAGTTCTACGTGTTCATTTTTGATGTTGTTTTGAACCTATTATTCCTTAAATCATATTCATCAGTGTGTCCTCTTGATCCATATGTACTACAGCAATGTTGAGGCTGTTCTATGCCTTCTGCAACACACCAGCAGAGCAGACCTCCATCTCTCCCTTCTTCAGCCTTCCTTGATATTTTCTTCACATACCTGGTAGGGAAGAGGCTGATCATTTGGTTTCATTGCTAAATTTCTGAGTATTTCTCTCCTTATTAAAGGATGACTTACCTCTTTTCAGGTTGCTGATCAGTGGGGTCCCCTAGATTATCCAAAATTACAAGCTATGACCATTGCTCTTGGTCACATTCCAGAATTTGACCCTACTGCTGAGTCACCATATACTTGAGTCATAGGACATGGGAGAATTAAGCTGGTGCCAACCTTGAAGCTTCATCCCTACTGGATGACTTTCGTGTTGCTAGATGGCTCTGTGCTACTAAAGGAGAGAAGTCATCAACGGTTTTACCTAGATGTGAAGCCTGTGAGCTACAATAAACCTCCTACCCTGGCAAGATACACCGACAGGTACAGCATTGGTATAAATGTTATGGGAGTAACCAACTAGTTTCTGATTGATTTAAAGCCCATTCCACGAGATATAACTCATGCCTCATACTGACAATGGCCAAAAGAGAACCTTGTACTGTTCTTCTGTTAAATGAACATAGGAGCATAGTAATAAACTGCCTCTTAAATTCTTATCTTTGTGCTTATAGATTAGTGTATATCTCTACCTTCATCCGAGAAGCTGCATGTTGCAGTGAGTGGTGATTACTACAGGGACCCACAACTAGTCACCCTACAATGAATGAAGGACTGTGGAGTGCTCAGCTCTAAATGGAACAGCAATATTACACTCCCTGCTACAGCTCAGGGATCATCACAGAAGAGGGGGCAGAAAGACTGTATGCCCAGAGGGAGTAGAGGTCTATAATAAACTTAATCTGCTGGCCATGCATTGATGTTGCATACACACACTCACAATGCCTGTGACTTCATGCACAACACCTGCCCAAGATCAAGCCAACCCAAATCCCAGTATGATCTGGGTAAAGGCTCATGAAGTCCCATCACTGGCTGATGAGTTATTGGTAATAGGTGGCTGATTGGAGGAGAGTCAGTTTTATTCAGGGATGTGGCTATTGAGAGGTGATCCATGCTGCAGTAGATGGCTCTACACCCATGAACACACAGGAAGCACTAAGGGGACTCAGCGGGTTTAAATAAAACATACATGAAGTTGAGAGGGAAAAGTGTTTGTGGGGATAGAGGAGAAATTGGAGTAGGAGGGAGCTGGGGGTGATTTGAGCAAAACATTATATGCATGTGTGAAATTCTCCAATAATAAAAAGTTTATATAAAAATAAAGGGCGGGGCATCAGTATCACTTTTCTTTGTGACAATGTCCAGCATAGCTCTTGAACAACACCAGCAACAAAAATGCTTGTTTATCCACATTCCATAAGTGCACAATGATATTTAGACTTAGTTTGACAGACAAATGATGTTACCATCAGTCTTCAGAATAAAATCTGATTGAAACAGGAAAAACAGATAAATTCAGAATTACTTTAAATAGTAAACCTTAAGGTATGTCCTCTAGTCCTCCAAATATTTATGATTTTAAAAAGATTAATTTTGGGAATGGAGAGACGGCACAAGGGTTAAGAATATTTGCTGCTCTTCCAGAGGACCCAAGTTCAGTTCCCAACATCCATGTTGGATGACTCACGGCCACCTGTAACTCTCACTCCACGGTATTGGACAGTCTCTTCTGGCCTCCCCAGTTGCCTGCATACACAAGAAACACACACACACACACACACACACACACACACACACACACACATACAACATTAAATAAATCTCAAAGAATTAGTATAAAGCAGGTCTGTATTTCACCCCCAAATATTCTATCTCTTTTCACTTAGTTTAATACATTTAATTGTTTGGAAAGATTATCACATGAAAATATACCACTTAATTGGGAGTTTGGGAGGAAACTAATGACTTTTCCTGCTTAAATAAATTTTTCAGGGCAGTAAAAAGTCATTATATTTTTGGGGGGGATCTTTTGGAGACAGGGTCTCCCTATAGCCCCAGCTATCCTGGAACTCACCTATGTAGACCAGGCTGGCCTTGAACTCACAGAGATCTGCCTGCCTCTGCTTCCCGAGTGCTGGGATTAAAGGCATGCGCCACCATGCCCGGCCCAAGTCCTTATATTTTTAAATAAAAGAAAACAGAATAGGGAAAAATATCACGTATATATTAACTAATCAATACCACTAATGCTAGAGATTAGACCATGAAGGTTCTGATCTCATTGATGAATTAATTAATCAAAGTATTGGAAGTGATGGAAACTTTAGGAGAAAGTAATTGAGGGTGTCCCTGTGAAGGATGTATTTTGTGCCAGACCCTTTTCCCCTTCTCTTTTCCTACCAGCCGGTGGCTGTCATGATGCTTTGCCTTGTCCCATGACAACAGTGATGAAAGAGGTCCAGTAATCATTGATCAAGACTGCTGAGTTCAATTCCCTTGACCCATGGTGGAAGGAGAGAACCAATTCCTATAAGTTGTCCTTTGACTTCCAAATGTATGCTATGGTGAGTGCATACACAAACACACAACAATACATAAATAAAAATGTAATAAAAATGTTTTAAAATGAAGATAATGATCAAGCTATCAAGTCACTCAAATAGTAAACTCATCTCCAATAATCTAGTGCTCTGCTATTGAGATGAAAACTACTCAGATCTCTGTTTGGTACTTAATTCTTCCTACAGAGGGTTAAGGTTTCTTTCTGCCAAGGTGGCAACAGTAACACATATTTCAGTTGTGGAAAAGCCTTCTATCACCTGAACAAAACTGATATTAAGAGAGATGTGTTAGTGTGTCCAATTTTACTTGAAATCATACTTTCTTATTCCTAGGGAACTTTCCACATTGTGAGAATCAGCCAGAATTTGAAAAATAGAACAGCAGTTTTTGAAATAATTTAAATGGTATTTACTAGCCTCAACTTCTGCTCTGTGGAAATGTCTAAATATGAAGTTGGTTAGGAACATCCAGATGGCTTACATCTTCATTTCATATTGAAATCTAGAGAGAGTTTAATAAAGAATAAGACATCAAAGACTTGGAGCCACCCTGGGTTCTCCTATTTAGATAAGACTGTGAAGATGGACCTTCTGATAATTTTGTGGCAGGAAACATTGTTTGTTAATATGTTTTATATTGCCACATGTCATTCAGATGGAAGCACATGTAAGAGGCAGAGATTATTCACTGATGTAGGAAAATTAAGACTAAGACACTTCAGGCTTGCTTTTATAACAACCCTCTCATAAGAACTTAGCAGAATCCACTGAGAACTTCTTTTGTTTCTTCCACAGGTGATACTCCATGTGGCTCGATAACCTCCAAGTAGGCTTGAGCCCACCAATTAAACAAAGATTTATTTTATTTTTGTACCTCTATGTATACTTGTGTCTGTATGTGAGTACGTGCGTGCACTGCAAGTGCACACAGAGGTCAGAAGATAACAACATGGTGGCAGATCCACTAAAACTGGAGTTACTGGCAGCTCTGAACTACCTCATGTAGGTGCTGGGAACTGAACCTGGGTCTGCTGCAAGAGCAGCGAGCACTCATAATCTCCAGCCCCTAGGCTCCAACTCTTAAGAGGCCCATGCCTTCTTAAGTCACCATTCTGAGAAGCAAGTTTCCAACACACTGATACTTAAAGGAACAAATCAATCCATCTTCAGAACACGGTATAACAGTCTTCATTAGTGTTTTCATCATAATCAACCTAACATTTCCAAATTGGAAATTCCTTCTGAGAAGGTTGCTGAGATTTGAGGAGATAGGACAGGACTTGTTCACAAGTTCTTTCCTAAGCTTAATGCTTAGCCCTGGGTGACACTGGCCATCCCGCCACTTTCTTAAAATTTTGAAAAGAAAAACAGCTCTAATGTTTCCCTCCCTCACTCCCACCCACCTTTCCTGCCCTCCCTCCTTCCTCCCTCTCTTCCCTTTCCCTCCCTCCCTCTCTCCCTCACCCTCCTCTTGTTCCTCCTCCTCTTCCTTCTCCCCCTCTTCCCCTTTATTTTACTTTGTAAATAAAGCCCAGGTTGGATTCAAATTTTCTATCCTCCTGCCTCAGCCTCCTGGGAGCTCGGATTAGGTCTGACACACATGACATCGTGCCTATCAAAAACTCTAACATTATTAGCATTTTGATTGCTAGTTTTGAGGTCATGCAATATAGCTATAAATCTGTATCAAAAGGCCTTTGTAAGTTCAGTTTACATACAGTTTTCTCTAATTGTCTTTTTTGACATCTAGTATTCACCTAAATTCTGGTGCTGGTTCTACTTGACCTAGAGACAAGGAGATGCTTATGAGTCCTAGCTTAGGCAGCATTCATCTGCAGGTGCAAAACCAAACCCTGCTTCCTCTGTTCCCAGCTTCCCTTTTAGGGCCCCACCATTTTACTCTTAATGCTTTGGGCCTAAATTGGGAATCCCAGCGTTTTTGCTCAGAATGAAAATTGAAGCAAAATTAGTTTTCAGTAGAGATAATGTTAACAATACAGAAATCCTTTGGTCCTAAAATGGTCAACCCAACCTTCTTTCTCAGATAAAAACTGAAGCAAAATTGGCTTCCAGTAAGTATAACATTAACAGCACAGAAAGCCCAAGGTCAGAAGTTAAGATCCTGCTACAAGCAAGCTGTGAGCTCTGTTCATCTGCAATGGCCTGGAACGCTGTGGTAATGGAGAGGTTCCCTGGAAAGGATGATGAGGAGGGTTGTGCATCAGTGAATTCACCAAAGAAGAAAACCCATGTCCACAAAGCAACTGAGTTCCATGTGCAACCTCAACAGTGAACGACCCTGGACATGAGGCTGAGGCAAAGCTGAACGCGGGCCATGGGACAAAGCACAGCACAGCAGCAAGAAGGTTTATCCAGAAGACTGAAATTTCCCTTGAGACAGTGACTATGGAATCAACTGTGACCTTGAACTTTTGATTCTCTTGCCCCACTTTCTGAGTGCTGGGATGATGGGGTGCATAATCATGCACGGGTTTTGTGATGCTGGGGATCTAACCACGGCTTGTAACCACTCTCCCAACTGACCTACATTCCCAGTCATTGAAAAAGTGCCAAACCTTTCAAAAGAAAGGAGTCCGGTCTTGGCATTGGACTTTTAATTTGCAAGCCTATGGTGTCTAGTGGGGGCAATATGCCCCTGCTGTAAGGCAACTCCTTCTAATCTTTTTACAGCATGTGTGTATGTACTTTAAGAAGGTTCTATAGTGGTAGGCTTCCATATGGCTTTTTCTAAAGGACTTTAGTGTTAGTGATCTCTCCCATACTCCCCCCTTTCCCTACTGCGTGATTCCCCACCCCCTTTAACCCTTCCTACTCCATTATTCTCTTTTCCCCTTTTATATCATTGCATATTGCAATGCATGGAAAAGTAAAACCAAACAAACAACCAATTCTTCAAGTTTGCTTTGGCAGTGGAAAGGACGTCAGGACAGACTTGAAGATGACCTGGTACAAATGAGGGATCTTTTGACTTGCATTTCTGCTGTATTCCTTCCTCCTATTTACCTACACTGAATATTCAAAATGTCCTACTTATTATGCATGCAAATATATTCCTTTCTTATAATCTGCATATCTCAAAATTTTTAAATTAATCATGGCATGCATATATAAACAATCATAAGATGAGGCTAAGGTGGATAAAAGGGACTGATTTTAAAAATTAAAAAGCCACAGAAGACAACCTCAGGTCTTAGAAGAGCAAATCAGAGGGAGACCTGGGCAACTGTAAGGTTTATGAGTGGTTTATGTAATGATGAATAAGAGGACATGAGCAAGGAAATAGTTACACATAATATATATGTATGCTTACACACTTGCATGAATATGCGGAATCGAATCAGGTTTTACAGCCAGATTGAGTGTTAATCTTGAATCCCTTTCACTACCATCAGGAGATCCCTTGACTTGTCTGTGTCTTTCGAGTTCTCTTCTGTTTCTCCACAAAGCAGGAAAGTCAGAGTTCTGTAACTACCTCAGGGCTGTGTTATATGGATACCTTGAATAAGGTAAGACTGTACTCTGGGCTCTACTCATCCTATCACAGACGTTTCTTAAATAGCAAATTCTTAGTCTTAAAAAATTATATCTATATCTATCTATCATCTATCATCTATCAATCATCTATCTATATGCGTGTGTGTGTGTGTGTGTGTGTGTGTGTGTGCATATACTGTGTGTCCAGGTGCCTAAAAAAGCTAGAAGTGGATTCACTGGAGCTGGAGTTACAGGCAGTTGTGATACACATGATGTTGGTGCTGGGAACTGAACTTGGGTCCTCTGCCAGAGCAGCAAGTACTCTTTACCACTGAGCCATATCTCCAGTCCTTACTTCTTAATTTTATTAGAAACATGTCAGGAGACTATGCCATGATTTTCTTTATCAACAGTGTCCACAATGTAAACTTTGACCTTGAATTAAAAAAGAACAATTATTAACTTCTTGCTTTAATTACCTTTTTGGGAGGAGGTGGGTTTGAATTAGGGTCTCTGTAGCACCAGCTAGCCTGGAACCTGACAAGTACACCAGGTTGGTCTCAATCTCACAGAGACTCACCTGCCTCTGTCTCCCAAGTGTGGGGATTAAAGGTGTGTGCCACCACACCTGGTTTTAATTAATTTTTGAGTAAGGTTGCACATTTTATATTTGTTGATTGAATTTTACCTTATGTCCTTCATGTTTGTTTAACATATTTTTGAACTTTTAGTTCTTCAAGTTATGTAGCAAATAAAATATGCTGCAAATATTTTCCAGTTTTTATTCATTTTGTTTCTTATTACTAGAAAATTTATTAATTTATTAATATAACTGTTTTTCATTTATAATTTCTGAATTTTTATGCAGTTTAAGATGACCTCACCATGAACATTTGCCTGTATTTTTAATTTTTATATTATTCTAGTTTACCTTTAATTGCTGTGACACAACACTCTGAGCAATACCACCTCAGGAAGGAAAGGGTTTACTTGATGTACATCTCCTGATTCACAGTTCATCGCTGAGGAAACCCAAGATAGGAACTCAGCGCAAGAACATGGATGCAAGAGCTGAAGCACAGACCATGGAGAAACGCTGCTTACTGGCTTGCTTCCCTGGACTGTGCTCAGCCTGCTTTCTTATACGATACAGGACCATCTGCCCAGGGGTGATACAATTCACAGTAGGCTGGATCCTCCTACATTACTCAACAATCAAGAAAATGCCCTACAGACATGGTCATGGGCCAGTCCAGTGGAGGAAATTCCCCAGTCAAGGCACCTTCTACCCAAGTGTTTCAAGTTGACGACAAAAGCTGTCCAGCACAGATATTTGTGTTTATAGTTTTGGTCAATGTGCTTTTTTTGTTCATGTGCACAAAATTGAAGAGCAATATGGAAATGCAATTTGATATAAAATATATTTCAGTATTTACAACATGGCCCTGAAATTCCATTTTCAGGAACATTATGTAGATAAGCTACACTTATATACTAATAG
>NW_008338883.1:29647-31752 GCF_000622305.1 Nannospalax galili | reverse complement strand
ATACTTTTAAGCATTTTTATGTGGTATAGGGGACAGAATCCAAGTCCTGCTATATGCTAGGTAGGGTGACTACCCTTAACTGCGTATCTGTAGCCCAAATATTATTTTACAATGAAAGATAACTTGAGAAAGTCAGATGTCTCTCTCTTAGAAAATATTTTAAAAAACAGTATAGCTAATAAAGTTGAATACTAAAAACCTGTAAAAGAGGATAAATCAGAGCATTATGGGTGCACATCATACTGACTGTGGTTAAATGTAAGGCCACAATGATGCTGTTTTAAGACTGAAAAACAAAGGTGAAAAATGTTCAGGAATGTATGCTATAACACTACGCAGTTATCTGGCAGTTTGCTAGAACCTGGTGCTAAGATCAGGCTTACTTCCTAGGGACAGAAGGAGATGAGAACCAGGAAGGACACAGGGAGTTTCTGGGGTGGTTTAGTTTTTCAGTACCATCCGGAGACAAGCAGTCTCATGATTTTCTGTGAACACCCATCTCTGAGCTATCAAGCACTCTTCTATAAATGTTTGATCAAGTTTACCTTTCAATGATATAACCTCTAAGGAGGAGTTGGCTCCCTGTATTTTTGGGCTTATTTTTATTATTTGTTTGTCTTTACATTTTTGTCTTTTCAGTAATAAATGACTGGGGCTGAAGAGATGGCTCAGAGGTTAAGAGCACTGACTTCTCTTGCAGAGACCTGGATTTGATTCCCAGGGGCAGCTAACAACCATCGTAACTGTAGTTCCAGGGGATCCGAAGCCCTCTTCTGATCTCTGGGGGTATTGCACAACATGGGTCCACTTACATACATTCAGGTAATACACTCACACCCATAAACAATATAAAAAACATATCAATAATGAAAGATTTATTTGTTCTTATCAATCCACAACTTAGGAACATTACAAAAGGTCCTGCCTTTTCCATTTTGGAGAAGTCAAATCATATTCGTGGTCTTCAGGGAAGGATTCAGGAAAGAAAGGTATATTAAATACAAGTGATAAATAGAATAATTTCCTAGGGAAGACTGGATAGTCTTATTCCAAGACTTTAGGCAACCTGAGAAGGAGAGGAGATTCTAGAGAAAGGGAAGAAAGCTGAGCGAGTACAGGATTCATGAAATTCCCTGGAGAGGCAAGTGGAGCTTGAACTTAGCCGACCCTGTCCTCTGTGCAGTTAAGAGCAAGGTCATTACAGAGCAACAGGAGATGGAGTGGTTTCCACACCTTGATGAAAAGTGTGTTTAATGCCTCTGTGATGGTTAACTTTAATTAACTTGATATAGTAAGTACTCAAGAATGAAGTCTCAGTAAGAGATTAAACTTGGGGTTGTGCTGTGAACATGCCTTTGGGGGATTATAATGGAATTAATTGCTAACTGATGTGGCAATAGCCAACCTACTGTGGGTGGCACCATTCTCTAGGCAGGGCATCCTGAACTGCATATCCTGCTGAGCACAAACAGACAGGTAGGGATGCATGCATTACTTTCTCTCTGCTCTTGGCTGTGGATGTGATATGACTGGCTGCTTCAAGCTTCTGATGCCGTGACTGCCCCACAATGATGCATTATAACCTGGAATTGTAGCTACAATAAACTGTTTCCTTCTCTTTTATCTTATCACAGCAACAGAAATGAAACTGGAGCAAACCCTCTCTATATGTTTTTGATATGTTGTTTAAAATAGTACAATTTTGAATAGAATTGATTCACAGAGGGGTCCAATTGTATATGACTTTTTTTTTTGTTTTGAGGCAGTGTTTCCCTGTAGCCCCAGCTGACCTGGAACTCACTGTGTAGACCAGGCTGGCCTGGATCTCATAGAGATCCTCCTGCCTCTGCCTTCCAAGTGTTGAGATTAAAGGTGTACACTACCATGCCTGACCCCAACTGAGTATTCGTAAGAAGAGATGTTGATAGAGGAAAAAAGTAAGAAGTAGTGCAGAAGGACAGGACTACCAATAATACTATAGTTAGAAAGAACTGATGTGAAGTGTGTGCTAAATAGGAGAAACATTGAGTCACACTCCACTTTCACTTTCTCTAAGAGGGGAGATGAGGGATAATAATGTGGCAAAGAGTGAGACAAAGATCCCG
>NW_008338883.1:6831-29308 GCF_000622305.1 Nannospalax galili | reverse complement strand
TATCTATCTATCTATCATCTATCATCTATCTATCATCTATCTATCTATTATCTATCTACTATCTATCATCTATCATCTACCTACTATCATCTATCTACTATCTATCTATCATCTATCATCTATCTATCTATCACCTATCTGTCTATCTATCTATCTATCTATCATCTAATCTATCTATCTATCTATCTATCTATCTATCATCTATCTATATCATAGGAACAACATTTAGAAGGAATTCATGTTTATTTTGTGAGAAGAGCATGGAGACTAACATGGGCATATTCTAGAAGGGTCCTCTCTGGGTGTGTGCGTGTGCGTGTGTGTGTGTGTGTACATACACTAACCCATGCTTGTGCATGAAGGGCAGAGAAGGATGTTGGGTCTCCTGCTCCATCATTCTCCACTTACTCCCTTGAGACAGACTCTCTCCCTGAACCTACATCTACTGTTTTGGACTAGGCTTGCTGGCCAGGAAGCTCCAGTGACCCTCTGCTCTCTAGCCACTGCAACATTGGATTTACAGACATAAGTGGCCATCCTAGGTGCTTAACTGATGTCATATCTAGACTCAGGTCTTCGTGTTCATGCAGCAAGTGCTCTTGTTGACTGAACCCTCTCCCTAGTCTCTATAAAATGGCCTTTCAAGTGTAGCTGTATAGTCAGAACTGGGACCACTCTCAAATTGAAATTTGTGCAGTAAATAAGACAGAAAATTTAAAATATAGTCATGATTGAAGTGCCGGGGAAGGAAAAGCAAGCACACAAAGCTGGAAAGGGGCTCGGGGCATGGGTGCTGACAACCAGTGATCATCAGGCTTGGTGGGCAGCTCATGTTCCTCACAAATGTCTTCCTATGCCAACACGGCTGCCTCTTCTCACTCACAGACCCAATTTGAAATGCACACTTCATTACTGTACAGAACACTTCTAGGTTCAGTGGACTCAGTAGAAGCTACCTTGGAAAATAGTCAACTGTTCCTCAAATGATGATTAAGTACAACATGGAATTCCTAAGCAAAGCCCTGGAGTTGTTTTAGCTCAGAGCTGTAGACTCCTCATAATGAAAGGAACATTATGCATGACCTGACTCAGTCTCTGCATGTTGCAGTGGTTTCTGTGACATGGTGTCTTGTTCAAGGGCTCTCTCATACAGCAGCAGACTTAATGTTCAAGTCCAGACTGGCTGCCTCCAAATTCCCTTTCTACTTCCACTCAACTAAAATTTCACCTTGCCTCAGAGAGGAAGCATGACCTTAAAGACAGGGCTAGATGGATAGTTTGCATTTTTAATACAGGAGTCTCCCTGTGTCCTGCACACTTGTGGAATTCCCATCATTTTTTTAAGTGTACAATGGATTTAATATTTCTTCACTGCACTCGTTCAAAGATTCTCTCTTGTTATATATACACATAGTACGCAAAGCACAGCACATATTTTCACATGATGCACTAACACACTGTAAGATTCAAGCACTGTTGACATCAGTCAAATGTTCCAGGAGCCAGCCCTGGCCAGGACTTGGCAGTGGTTTTGTGAAAGTCTCTAGAAAAATTCACCTGATAAAGTTCATGGGCACAGGACCTTGGAAAACTTTCTGAGATGTTATTATTGATCATCATGTTTTTCATACTAATTTCTTTCTGATTTGCATTTTCTTTATCTTGAGAAACTCTTTACACCACTTTTATTCTCTTGTTTTATCTTTATAACAATCACTTAAGAAAGACTTTGAAATTCTGATTTTTTTTTTTTTGTCTTTTTGAGACAGGGTCTCCCTGTAGCCCCAGCTGTCCTGGAACTCACTATGTAGACCAGGCTGGCCTTGAACTCACAGAGATCCACCTGCCTCTGCCTCCTGAGTGCTGGGATTAAAGGCGTGCACCATCACGCCCAGCGAAATTCTGATTTTTAAAAAAAATGTTTTATTTGTTATTTCTATTTTATGTGTATGAGTGTATTGCCTCAATGTAGGCAAGTGCACCTGTGTAGTACAAAGCCTGTGGAGGACAAAAGAGGCCATTGGATCCCCTGGAACTAGAGTTACATACAATTGTTAGCTGCCATATTGGTGCTGGAATACGAACCTGGGTCTTCTGCAAGAACAACCAGTGATCTTAACCGCTGAACCATCTCTCTAGCCCCCAAATTCTGATTTTGTTTTCAAAGAACAAAATACTAAAAATACTATACATAGCAACTTGAAACTCCAGAGTTCTAACCCAGAGTTACTTGAAACTCCAGAGTTCTCATTTCCTTCCTTTACCAGGAAAATTAGCATACTGAATCTGTTATTTCTTCAGTTCTGCATGACCTCATATGATTTCTCTCAATAAATATTCATTAAAGCAAGATAGAAATAACATTGCTTCATTTCCTAAGTTTCAGGTCACTTTTACTCTCATGTAGACTTCTGGAGTTTATTATTTATTTTTTGCTCCTAAACATTTTAGGATATTTACCTGCATCTATATGTGAATTCTACATCTTTTCACTTGTTCCTTTAAATGCACTTTATTTCGTAGAGCAGGTTTAAGTTCACAGAAAAGTGATGAGAAAGCAGAGGGTCTCCATCAGTGCCCTCATAGGCTGAGAGCTACCCAGACACCAATAACATCCTGTAGCAGAAAGGTATGCTTTTACAATTGATGAGTCAGCATTAGCACATTATTATGAACTAATGTTCACAGTTTACATTCATGCTTAATTCACTCTGCATTGTACAAATATGTGGTGTCCAGAAAATGCCTAATTTCATAAGATAAACCTTTGTGGTGTTATACAGAGCATTTTCATTTTCATAGAAGCCCCTTTAGCTGGATCTACATGTACCCCTTCCTCCCTCCTCCGAATCCCTGGTATTCACTAATCCTTTGCTGATCCCCTTGTTCTGTCTTGCAGATGATCACATTGCTGAAATCATGCTGTGACTCACCAATCAGCTTCTTTCACTTACCAACATATATTTAGGGCTTTTCCATGTTTCATTTCTTTTTAGTGCTTACAGTCTATTTTGTAGATGATCCCTGATTTATCCATTTACCTAACTAAGGGAGATCTCTATTGCTTCCAAAGTTTGGTCATTATGAATGAAAATTGCCAAAAACTTCCACATGCTGGGTTTTGTATAGACACATTTTTAATTCAGTGTTGTATAGTGTGGTAAAAATATTTAAAAAGTTGTAAGAAATTGCCAAAATGTCTTCCGTGTGAACTACATCATATTTCATTCATTATAATCACAGTTTATAATTTTATTGTATGAATATTTCAAAACATATGTATCTATTTTCCACTGATAGACAATTAAATCATATCTAGTCTGACATATTCTTCTATGCATCTTCTTTAATGTATTAGAATTTTACAGAGCTGGAGAGATGGTTCGGCGGGTGAAGGGCACTGATTGTTCTTGCAGAGGACCTGGGTTCAATTCCCAGCATCCACATGGCAGATAACAACCATCCCTAACTCCAATTCTAGGGGATCTGATACCCTGTTCTGACCTCCACAGGCATTGTACAATATGGGTGCACCTACCTACATGCATGCAATACACTCATACACACAAAATAAAAAGATTTAAAAATTTTTTTAATTATGTGTATGTGTGTATATCTATGTGTGGGTATGCGCATGTGGTTTCAGGTGCTCATGGAAGACAGAGGCTTCAGATCCCTCTGAACAATAGAGTTTCACACCTGTGTAAACTGCCCAACATAGGTGCTGGGAACTACAGTTTGTGACAGTAGTGCCAGCCCTTAACTGTTGACCCATCTCTCTCTCCAGTCCCTAAGGCAAGTTCTTGTCCATAATGTGTATACTCACTTTGTTATATGTTTTCAGAATGATTTCCAAAGATGTTGCCTTAATTTATGTCAATACATGAAAGATAGTAATTTGGTAAACTTGGGCCCAATACTTTGCATTTTTGAGCTCAATATGTTTTAGTTAATCAAAGAGTTCAGAGCTGGGAATTCAGTGCTTGCCTCTTTTATTAATCTGGCTGTGGAGGGCTGAGGCTGTTCTGCTGTGTATTGGCCATTTTATGTTTGTGTTTTGTGAATTTCACATTGGTAGCCCTGCTCCATGTTAATACCCATGCTACATTTCTATAAACACAAGAGTCTTTATGGTGCTCTCAAAGATGTCTCAAAGACATCACAGTCTGACATCATGTACAAAGCTCAGTCTGGAAAAATCATGCAATTGAGTTATAAAAGAAATTGGAAAAAATCTCATGCTTTAAATAAGTTCACCATTTATTTATAGCTATCCTGGGAAGCATTCAACCCACAAGCTATGGTTGGACACATCTGCCCAAGGTAACAGTGACCAGTGACTCTGGCTGGATTTTGCAGAGCACTTTCAGCACACTCTATGAATAGCTAGGTGTGATGGTACACTCTTGGAATCGCGGCACCCAGGAAGCTGACACTGGAAGATAGTTCAAAGCCAGCTTGGGCTACACACTGAGACCCTGTTTATTTGTTTATTTGTCGTTTGTTTGTTTGGGTATTTTTTGAGACAGGGTCTCCCTATAGCTCCAGTTAGCCTAGAAGTTACCTTCTGGACCAGGCTAGCCTTGAACCCACAGAGATATGCCTGCCTCTGCCTCCCAAGTGCTAGGACTAAAAGCGTGTACCACCACACTCAGCTCTGTTTGTTTTATTAAACGTGGTACAGATGCAATAATTGCCATAATAACATTATTTAGTTGTTATATTTCCCTCTTATAGATGAGGAAACAGATACCAAAGTGTAAGATGCTTGCTCATGATCAGTTACCACTAATAAATTCATTATTTTTAACCCATCCAGTTGACTCCAAAAAGATCTGTACTGAAATAACCATTTGTGAATCATATAAATAAAGAGAATGGGCAGCTTCTATTTCACTTGCTTTATGGTACTGCATATGATTCAAACTTGTTCATTTAATCGATATTAATGATAGTCCTTGTTTTCCTCTGTGATTATTTTCTTTTTTTAGATGATTTCTACAGGATGTTGTGTTCATTAAAATATGCTGCTTTTCTAAAAACTTTAAAGTGTCAAATTATAGGATATCCTTGGGAATTATGTTTGTCCAGATATATGTTAGATTAATTTCATACACAGTGAGGTTAACACGATATATCACAAAGTTCTCTCTTCATAATTCATCAAATTGACTTCTACTTATTACCAAAAACCTTACTGTGGAGTCTCTTACCTCTTCTACTGAGAAGCTTATTTATTTATGTACCTTTATTATTCTGAATTTTTACTATAGCTTTGCAATAACTTTTTATCTCTGTGATAATAAGTTTCTGCTTCTCTTATCCTTCTTCAAAAATATCTTGGTTTCTTGTGGTTCTTTTCTTCGGCATGACTTTCTAGCCCGAGTTTACAGGGTTTTCACAAAAACTGCTGTGCAATTTTGAGTGGAATTAAATTGGGATTATATATTAGTGCTTGAAACTTTAATGTTTTTATGATATCTTAACATCTGTGAAACCAGGATATTTTTCTTTTATTCATTTGTTATTATAACATCTTGTAATGGTCTCTAAATCATTCTTCATACACAGAAATGTATTCAGACTTTGATTTTATTCTTCTTTGTTATTTTCAGGGTTTTTAAAATTCTCACTCTGTTTTTTAAGAAATAAAAATAAAGTTTATTAAGCTATGGAACACATCCTGAAAATAGAAGTTGTGGTATTATTGGCTTTCTTTGAACACTGTCTGTTACAGGAAGCCTGCATGGGGAAGGGTTTCCAGACTTTCTCTCCCACCTAGGCATGATCTCCTTATTGCATTCTATTTCAGTCTACTGAGGTACCCTTACTTCTTTTTTGAGCTTAATGATTAAACGATTAACTAATTAGTTTCAACATGCCTTATTTTTTTAATCAATGAATTAGGTGGTAAAACATTATTCTTTGTAATTTACCTATTTCTTTTTTAAAAAACTAATGAGTCTTTGTACATTTCACACAACTGTTCTTCATCAAATTTAGACCCCTTTCCCCATCCATGCCCCTCCAACTCCCACCTCATGTATTCCACCATATATGTTAAGTCCTATTCAGTCAAGCATTTGTACCCAGATGTCCTTTGGTACAAATTCATCCTCTGGAGTCTAGTCAGTCTATCTAGAGATTCTAAGTAAGGTCTACTCTCCCTCATCCAGAGTAATCAGTCTCCAGTAGTTCCTGGACTACAGCCTGCCTACCACCCCTTTCCCCCGCTCTACTCTGGGCCCTTTCCTGATCGAGTTGGCCTGGGTCTTGCACTCCACACAACCATTGCTGCAAGTTCACATCTGCAAGCTTCCAGTGGCCTGAAAGACTCTATTTCCCTGTGTTCATGGGCCATCCCTGGCTCTTAGAATCATTCCACCCCTTCTTCTGCAATGGTCCCTGAGCCATGGATGGGTGAGGTTCCATATAAGAATCTTATCCAGGGACACAGTCTGTAGTCTCTTATTCTCTAAAACTTGGTCAGTTGTGGCCTTCTGTGTGCATTATACTCTGTTATATAAGGAAGTTTCCCTGGTGAGAGTTGAGGGATACACTAGTTCTCTCTACCCCCTGTTCTGCTATGTTCCATGAGCCTTTGGTATAGATGTTCTACTGTAGATATGTCACCTAGGACTGGGCATCTCTCAGATATATATTCTGCGTGTGTGACCAGTTGTGGAACTCTGCAGTAGCCGCCATTTGTTGCAAACAGAAGCTTCTTTGATGAGTGGTGTACGGCATTCTTGTCTCTAACTATAAGGATCCATATTTAGCATATTATAAGAGAGAGTAGAGATGAATGGATCTTGCGGTGGTAGGGAAGCCAGAGGGAAATGTGTTAGCTCTGGAACTCCCTGAGAAATCACATATGGTGTCTGAGCATTAGTGCTTATTTATACCTGAGAGTTGTATGGCAAGGAACACAGTGCCAAACAGGAGAGACTTCCCTTCGAGTGGTTGGTCAGACCAGTCCAAGAAACACCCAAAATAAACCCAAAATAAAACATGCCATTGCTAGAGCTTTTGGTTATCTCCCAGTAGGTAAGACCCCACTGTTGAAGACAGGACATACTTTGAACACAGGATTTGGAGGAAAGGAGCAGGAACTGATCTGGAAGCCTTCTACCTGAAGTTTAGTCAATGGTCCAACCCAGCCCTAAAGCCTAACAATCATAATGACTGGCACAGCAAACTGCCTCTATTGGTGCAAGAGTAGCACTGTTATCTGGGGGATAATCAACCGCTAATTGGATTTAAAGCCCTCTCAATGGGAGTGAACTCATGGGTGGCACTGTAAACACAGCCAAATACACATGGCTGGAGAGGTCATAGATCCTAGAGAAAACTTTATCTCTGTCATATCTCTAGACAATTTACCTATTTCTTATAGATTTTGTTATGTAGTGCCTTGTTTTGAATATTTTGTAATTGTGAGTTGTGTATAACCCAGAATTTACCTAGGTCTGGTTTTCTAAATACCAAACATCTAACTTTTTTCTTTGTAATTATTGGCAGCTTATGTTATTCTGCGTTTATTTTATTCCACTTAGAGCTTGTGAGCGACATGATGCACTTGTCAACAACTTTTTTTTTCAGATACCTTTTCTCCGTAGCCCCAGCTGGCATGGAACTTACTATGTAGACCAGGCTGGCCTCAATTTCACAGATCTGCCTGCCTCTGCCTCCCAAGTGTTGGGATTAAATGCACATACTACTGCATCCAGCAATCAACAAATTTTTGAAACTCATTTTAGAGATTATACACGGTTGATAATTATAAATTTTAATTATGTACTTACAAATCATTTATGCATGTGCTAATTTGTGGAGGAGGAAGGAAAGATGGTACAAAATATTGCTTTAGGGAAAATTTTCTATATTTTTCATAAAATTTATTTTTTAAATTAAAATGTGGTTTTGATTTATTTGCTTTTATTTTATATGTGTGAATATTTTGCTTACATG
The DNA here is from genome assembly GCF_000622305.1 of Nannospalax galili. Taxonomy (NCBI): domain Eukaryota; kingdom Metazoa; phylum Chordata; class Mammalia; order Rodentia; family Spalacidae; genus Nannospalax; species Nannospalax galili. The sequence continues at coordinate 21,337 of NW_008338883.1, read as the reverse complement.
CATATCAGTACATCTGTATCAGGCAATGTCTGTGGAGGCCAGAAGAAGGTGTTGGATCCCCTGGAACTAGAGTTATGGATGGTTGTTAGCCACCAAGTCGGGGCTGGGAGCCAAACCCAGGTCCTCTGCAAGAGCAAGTACTGTTGAGAATTGAAACTTGGTCCTCTGGAAGAGCAGCAAATATTCCTAACTGCTGAAATATTTCTGCAGCCCTGACACTTAAACTTTTATTGGGATTGCATTGAATCTGTAGATTACTTTCGATAGGATGGCTGCTTTATACAATATTAATTCTAATCCATGAGCATGGGAGATCTTTGAATATAGGAGCAGAGTTGGTGTGTTATACCTGGTGACCTTTGAAGGAATTTTGAAACTGACTTCTAATGTACCTGCAATGTATTACAGTCAAACTGGTAACATATGAGGGCCTTGATTTCGCCACATTCTTCCTGACCATCATTGTTACCTGTGTTACAACCTCCCGTGGTGAGGTTTTTCCTACTAGTTTTGACTTGCATGTTACAATGTTGGACAGCTTTCCACATGTTGGTTGGCCATTTACTTGTTTTATTTGGAGAAATACTCGTTTAGATTCTTTCCCACATTTAAATTGGTTTGTCTTTTATTACTTATACTATTTGAAGTTTTTGTAATACTTTTATATATTCAAGATCAAAGTCCCATATATGTATATCTATACATATATATGTGTATATATATATATATAAAACTTGCAGTTACTTTATATCATTGTATTGCTTTTCTTTTTGTTTTCAGTGTATCAACTGAAACACCAAAGTTTTTAAAAAATATTTTATTATTTTTATTTTATGCACATGAGTGTTGTGCCTGCATGTATGTAAGTGCACCCATGTTGTGAAAAGCATGCAGAAGCCAGAAGAGGGTGCTGAATACCCTGGACCTGAAGTTAGGGATGGTTGTTAGCTGTCATGTGGGTTCTGGGAATTGAACCCAGGTCCTCTGGAAACACAGCAACTGTTGTTAACTGCTGAACGATCTCTCTAACACCAATGTTTTTAAGCTGATCAAATCCGTTTTTAAGTTGACCGCTGTATCAGCTTTCAGCAAATACCTGAGATAATCAACTTAAAAGGAGGAAAGATTGATTTGGCCTCACAGGTTTCAGAGAGTTCTGTTCATGGTCTGGTTTCCATGTTGTTTATGGACCTGGGGCTACTCAGAGCATTATAATAGGAGGATGTGGTGGAGCTAAGCTGCTCATCTCATCATGACCAGGAAGCAGAGTGAGAGGCAGGAAGGGGAGAGGTTATCAATAACCCTTCAAGAGTATGCTCCCAACGATCTTCTTCCCACTAGGCCCCACATCCTAATAGACCCACCTTCCAACAGGGCCACGGCTAACAACCAAGTCTTTTGTATATGAGAGTCTAGAAGACATCAAGGTTCAAACTATACCACCCAGTTAAATCAATATTTAAAATTTGCTTATTTGTGTGTGTGTGTGTGTGTGTGTGTGTGTGTGTGTTCATGTGTATGTGTATGCAGGCATGCATGTGTCATGGTGCGTATGTGGAATCTGGAGGACACTTTCAGATGTTGGACTCACCTCCTCCCTTGTTCGAGACAGGGTCTCCTGCTGTGCACTGCTGTATGTGGCCTCCAAGCTCCTGGGCCTTTTTCTGTCTCAGAGCCCCAGCTCCCAGGGAGGGTGCCTCAGGATTCCAGACTTGTGGTTTGCTATAGCCTGTTTTTCCTTATGTTATGACTGTGGCAAATGCTCTGCCCACTGGCTCATCTCCCCAGCCCCTAAACAGTGTCTCGGTTACTGTAAGCTTGTAGTAGGTTTTGATAGTATATGTCTTAACTTCTCAAGATAGTTTTGGTTATTATTAAATTTTAAGTGCCATATGAATTTGAGTCCAGATTGTTCGATTTTACAAAAAGGCCTGCTGGACTGCATATTGTCATCTGAGCAGTCATGTCCTCTGACATAACACTGGGATTTTTTTCCATTTATATAGGACACTGTAAATGATTCCAGCAATGACTTTTATTTTAAATTTTTATTACATGTATTTGTGTATGTGTGTATATGTGTGCACACATGTATGCCATGGCACAAGTATGGAGATCAGAAGACAATTTGCAAGAGTTGATTTTCTCCTTTTACCATGTGAGTTCCAGAAATAACTGAACTCTGGTCATAAGGATTGGAATTAAGTTATGATTGCACTAGCCCTCAGCCTATTTTGCATTTTTCATAAATAAACATAACATTTTAATTTCTTAAATGTACTTTCTGAAATCGGGGGTACTCTATACATTTGATCAGGAAATTCAGATTTATATGAACTTAGTACAATGAGATGTGCAAATATTACAACTGAACAGTTCGATGCCCTTTTCTGATTTTTGTGGATTTTTTTCATATTAAATGTATATATGTCATGAATTCAATTGGCTAGTGTTATGATTATTAGTTTATACACTCTATTATCTGATTAAACCTGAGAGAAGAGGACAAGTTACATATATTGCATACTTTCTGTTTGCAATTTTTAGTTTTCTCATTTTATTCTACAGAATCAAGTTATCGTCAGACATTGTTGACTGACACCTTTTCTCATACCTGCTTCCATTTTGCTGATTACTATGTGATTAATATGTGATTATAAGTATATCACATATTGCATACATTCATATTAATTATTCATATATGTGTGTATGACTCACATACATATGATGTCAGTCATATATGTATACATATACACAAATATATATAATTTTCTTTTTTGAGGCTGAGTTTCACTATGTAGCCTTGGCTGGTCTGGAACTTGCCATGTAGCCCAGGTTGGCCTTAAATTCAGGATCCTCCTGCTTTAGGCTCCCTAGTACTGGTGTTACAGATTTGTGTCTAGCTTATATGCATTTTTCACTCCTTTCTAAATAAGAAAAGGCTAAGAAATATGTTTACACTCTTATCAAAAGTTAGCTTGTTTTCCCCCAGTCCTTACCCTCAATAGATATCTTCTGTGGTTTACTGGTCAGTCAGTGATTACATAGTGTTGAAGATGAAGAAAAAGATATGCCTTTTATTAATGCCTTTTAGGTAGAGGAATCTTGAGCTTGAATAGCAGTTTAAGTTCCTCTCAGTATGTAAGTTTGGCATAAGAACCACTAACTACTATACAGACAATTTCACTCAGAGAAAACACACATTGCCCAACTTTTGGGTTGTCCTACTCAGTAAGTGAAGCTTATTTCTTCCAGATCATTAATTCTTGCTCATCTCATAGTCAAAGTCAAGCACTTAATTTCCTTTCATTTAAAGCAGTGCACCATTAGTTTCTCCATCACAACACAACTATTGTTTAGAGCTTCTGGTAAAGCCATTGAAGAAAATTCTGGCCAGTGCATCAAAGACCTACAAGACGCTTGACTTTGTGAGAAGAGCAGTGATTCCTGCTGGTCTTACTTGAGTTATTTTACATTAAAGGCATACAGGACAGGAGGACCAGGTTTTCTAAATATAATTACTTGATTTTTTTCCATGTAGCTGTTGTATTTATTAATTTTTATACTTTATTAATTTTTTTATTCTGTGTGTTTGAGTTTATTGCATGTATGTATATAAACCCACCCATGTCCTGCAATGCCTGCAGAGGTTGGAAGAGGGTGTCAGATCCCTTGGAACTGGAGTTACAGATGGTTGTTAACTGCTATGTGGGTGCTGGGATTTGAACTCGGGTCCTCTGAAAGAGCAGTCAGTGCTCTTAACCACTGAGCAGTCTCTCCAGTCTCACTTATTTATTTAATTTATGTAATTTATTTTTTATGTGTATGTATGTAAGTACATCCATGCATGCAGTACCTATAGAGACCTGAAGAGGGTGGTGGATCCCCTGGAACTGGACTTAACACAGTTAACTAGCACATGGTTGATGGGAACTGAACCTTGGTTGTTTGTAAGAGCAGCCAGTGCTCTTAACTACTGAACCACCCCTCCAGCTTCTGTTGTTGTTCTAGAAAAAATAATTTGCATAGAGTTTGGGAATGGGAAAGTACTTGCTTGAGTGGCTAACATAATCTAGTTATGTGGTACTTTTATTTGTGAGTTCATGACAATAAGTAATTTTTAAAACAAAATAAAGTAAAATAAGAAGAAAGAGCAACATTTCCATAAAAACAAGAGAGTAAAGTTATGAGGCACAAGTATCCATTTGGGTATTAGGGACTTAGTACATTCAATGTTCTCACAAGACAGTGTCCCTTTCCATGGTCATCCTGACCCACTATATAGTTCCATTAAAGTCTGTCTCCATGGGGATTGGGATGCTTCCTTTCTTCTAATTTTATTTACGGTGTTGTGATAAAACACTCTGAGCATAAACAAGTTAGGGAAAAATGAATTTATTTTGACCCTCAGTTCCAGGTAGGGTACAGTCCATTGTGGTGGAGAAAGCATGGCTGCAGGAACATGAGACAAGCCTGGGAGAAGGAGGGAGAGAGGGAGAGAACAGGAAGTGAGGTAAGGCTATAAAATTCAAAGCCTGCCCCCAGTGACATACTTCTTTCAGTGAGGCTACACCTTGTAAAGGTTCTATAACTCAAACAATGCCACCAATTGGGGACCAAGTGTTCAACGACACAAGCTTATGGGGGACATTGCTCATTCAAACCACAACAACCTTCATGAGTTAACAATGTTTATCACTCATCAATTCCAATAAGGACTCCTGCTCCTCACCGCTTCTACTTAGCTCCTCTGCAGTGAGTGACTTTTTATTTCTGCCACAATCAGACAAAGTCTCTTTCCATATTTTTTGAAAGCAGCCCCTCCTGGTGACATGCATATAACAAAGAAATGGAATGGAAGCAATGAAATATCAGCCACATGATTAGTCATTTTTGACTCAGGATTCTTGCAAAGCCCATGTGAGTACATCCATGCTAGCACACTGGGGAGGGAAGACTGGTGACCCAATACCATTGGGCAGTCAATCACCAGAGGTGTGAGACTCTATCCTATCCCTGTCATCCACCTGCTGCTCTGACTGCCACATCAATCAGCCCAGCTCAGGTTGGCTAAATATGGCCCTGAGCAAAAGAATTTCCCAGCTAACCCATAGATTCATAAATTTAAAAACATCATATTTTATATCACAGTGATTTAATGAATGGTAAATGATTCAGAGTTTAATCTATCCTGCTTTGAACAAGGTTAGTTGGATCACCTGCTCTGAGGTGAGTAGAAGTCAAGATGAATCCTACTTTCAATGAACAATACAGACTTGTTATGAAATTCATGCCAAATGAAATGCTCTAACTTTTCATTCCATTCCTCTCCAGAGAAACTAGAATCTGAACTTCAAGGTCAATCAGGTCACATTCCCGCTGCCAATAATGTCTCAGAACACCTCGCTGAGCTTTACATATTTCACTTAATTTATTGATTCATACAATGAACCACTAAATACCTATAAAATTTATAATTCATGTGTTGATTCTTTTATTTTAAAATGAATCTTATTCTGATATTTAAAATATTAGATATTCATTAAAAAAGAAAAATGCACAAAAGTCAAAAGAACAAAAAATTTTTTAAAGAATTTATAGTCTCTTTAAGGTAGAATTAGTAATTTGATATTTCAGTTGAGTTAGAGTTCTCCTTAAATGGTTTTGCAAATTCAGATGGGGTCTAACTGACTTCCTGCTGACAAAAATATACTCTATATGCAAATGCAGGCACCTCTGACTATGGTCTGAAATATAAATATGTATTCCATACACACATTTGCCTTATCACAAGGGTGACTTGAAGACTATTGGGCGGGGGAGTGGGGGGGTGGAGCTGTATAAATTGCAGCAGTGTCAGTAAGAACTATATAAACTGACTAGGATTTGGAGTATTAAAAATAATTTTCTATTTATTTTTAAGTAATAAAAATGTTGCAATATTTTTTCACACAAATTTACCCACATTCTAGAATAATGTTAGCCATAATGTCATTTTTCTGGGAATAATCTATGCCAGGACCATTATTAAATTCTCCGTCTTTGTGGGGTCCATTTTCCTTCTAAATAGCAACCTGCAATAGGGAATGTTGTTGCCTTTATCTTATAGGTGGCGATAATGGAGCTAAGGCAGACAGAGGAAGCTGTCAAGGTGACATTGCTAGTAAATGTTGGAACAGGTACTTGGCCAGATGCAACTTGTCCCTAACTGTATTTTGGTAAGTATTTTGCTGCAGGGTATTCACATCTGGACAGAAGAGAGCTGTGGTGTTGAAGTGGATGTGATTCTGTACAATTAGGAACATGAGACCAATGCATAGCATGACTTGTTGAGCTTAGTAAGGAAGGTCTTCTGTTGGTATGATTAATGCATCAAATGAGTCACTTGCTTATGACCATAGATTTAAATTTTCATATTCCTATAGAATATGATGCTTTGATGCTTTGTGATAAGAAGTGTAGATAAATCTGATTTCGATAGCCTAAGGCCAATATTTGATTGCATGGACTGGATTTTCATTTTTAATCCTACTAGTGCAATGAAATGTGGGCATACACATTTGTTCTCTCCTAGAGATCAAGCTATGCTTATAGAGGCACCTCTTAGAAGCGTCCATGTCAATTCTCATAATGTCCTTATAAGAAGACACAAACCAGTTGGCCAAAGCATGAACATCTGCAATTTAATATTGACTAATTTAATGAAAAATAACAACAACAAAAGAAAGTAAGGTGTTAAGTTCCCAGCAAGCTCCTAAAATGGTGGCGCCGCTCCCAACATTCTAAAAGAGCAGGTTCAAACAGCCCTGGGCAAGTTCCTCTGCTTGTTGGGAGACCAACCAATCCTGAGCTAAACTGCCCAGCCTACACATGGAAAGTTACACAGCCACCTAACTACTTATAAAAGCAGTCTGACTGCCCCTGTTTATTGCTGTTTCTCTGCTCCCTGAGAGGCAGCCCAGGAGTCTGTTTGCCATCAAATAAACTGCTGGCCCCCTCGCCATGGAGTTGTCTGGTTGTTGGTCCTCTTCCATACAGAAGAAGAAAGCAACAAGAAAGACAAAAGAGAAGAGAAGAGAAGAGAAAGAAAGAAAGAAAGAAAGAAAGAAAGAAAGAAAGAAAGAAAGAAAAGAAGAAAGAGAGAGAGAGGAGAGAGAGGGAGAGGGAGAGATTGGGTTTCTTTTTAAAAAAAAGTTTGAAATGTGTTTATTTGTATGTGAGTATACTGCCTGCATGTATGTAAACAATCTGTGTTGTACCATGCCTGCAGAGGCCGGAAGAGGATGTTGAAATCCTGGATCTGGGGTCATGGATGGTTGTTAGCCATGTGAGTGCTGGGAACCAAACCCTGGACTTCTGCAAGAGCAGCCAGTGCTCTTAACTGAGTCATTTCTGCAGCACGAGACTGAGGTTCTTGTTCACACATGAAAACTCCATAGACTTCATTTAATCATCTGAGGTCAGCATAGAACTAGGAAAATGAACAGCAGACCCCAATCTTATCTAAAGGAATATTGACAACTGATTGCTGCTAGATGAGGGACAGCTGACCTTCCTAAAACAAGGAACTACAGATAGGCTGACTAGACTCAGCAGATGGACAAGCACTGGGGAATGGCTGGGGGCACTGACAACACAGTGGGCAGTGACAGGGATGACAGAGTATATGGGCTCCAGCGGGGGTTGGGGGGGCGTGGGAGGGTGTCACTTGGGATGTGGTATATAGATGAATAAGACTGTTTGGGATGTTCTGTATGAAATACACACACACACACACACACACACACACACACAAATCAATCAATAAAAAAAGAGTTATACTTGAGAAAGAAGCATAAAAATTTGCTTCATGTTAATTAGTAGATGTGAAAAACATTGCCATTGAAATCTACCTGATGACTTTATATCCATGCTCAGATGCCAAGGATCTCAGAAAGTAACTGACAGTGACTAGTAATAATCAGATATATAGAGATTAGAGATGCATATGCAAACATCTGTTAGTTGTATTAAAAATGAGTTTTTCTGTATGAAACAGTATATTTTAATAATGGAGATCTTTTTTAAAAGTTAAAAACCTCATTCAATTTTATGTCTTATAGGGTTTATACTGATTACAATACTGTATAACTGTATTAATTCAACTGTAAACCTAAAAATTTACAGCCAATTTCAAAAGAGTTGCATCTTAGCTCTGGAAATTGTTATTGAATATGTCAGTGCTGTTGTAATGAAATGCTTCTTTTAATTACAAGGTTATTAAATAAATAATTTTTTAAAATTCTTATCTAACCCCTGATGGTGAGAAATAAAATGCATAGAAACTTCAGCAAGAACAGAACTAACTGTTTCGGGAAGTTTTACCTTCAAGATAAACATCCTTTGTTTACTTAATCAAGTTACAATCCATCTGCCATCTTACGTCCAAATCTTCTTCAGTCTATTTCAAGATTCTTATATTGGTTAGAAATTATTCGTGTGAATGAAACAGAACCCGTTCAAACAATCTTAAGAAGTGGAGAAGTTTATTAGGAAGAGATCAGGCAGTATCGTGGACCCCAGGGGATAGGAGTCAGTTGGATTCACAGGCTACTAGAACTTTACCTAGAAAGCCAAAAAGAATGGGAGGTGTTTTCTCCAGGGTCTGTCTTCTTCATGGGTTGTGTCTACCTCTCTCTACTCCTGGCTTCTTTATGTCTCTCAGAACAATGGCTTTCTATGTTTCTTTGAGTGCATGTTTGCTCTTGTTTTATTTTACTTTCTTGTTCATTCTTAAAAAGAAATTCACTAGTCCCACATAATGAATAAATATGGGCAAAATCTGGTTATAAATAAATATACATAGTGCAGAAAAAAAAGAAATTCAGGGTTAAATGGATAGAACTGAGAACAATCATCCTGAGTGAGGTAAACCAGGCTAAGAAAAGCAAATATTACATGTTCTCTCTCATAAGTGGATGCTAGCTTTGAATTTTTAGGTGTGTTTCAATTGGAAAATTCATAGAGCTCAGGAAACTAACTAGGAGTCATGGGGGGGTATCTTCCTGGGAGGTGAGACAGAATGCAGTGATATATTGTGGGGGAGAGGCTTAATGGGATAGAAGGGATTAAATGGGCTGGAGAATGGTAGGGAAAGGTAGAAGAGGGAGTAAGGGGAAAGATAACTAACACTAAAGGCCTTTTGGAAAAGTCATATGGAAACCTATTACTGTAGAAAATTCTTAAAACATATGCATATACAGATATAAAGAGTTTAATTGGAGTTACTCTAGAACAGGGGGCAATGCTCCTACCAGATACCATAGGCCAGCAAATAAAAAGCCCAGTGCCAGAAATGGATTCCCTCTTTTGGAGTTGTTGACCAGGAAGGTCCAATAGACCCTTAAACAACTCTGGCTATTACCATTGATCTTGGTTGTCCTCTAGAACTTGATAGTAAGACCCTATTGGTGAAGATACTACATATGTGATTCATAAAACAAACACAGAGAAACCAAACTTATACTGACTTTGAAGCTTTGTCTCTCTTGCTTTACTTTCATAGTGTTAGATGGTGTTTGTATTCTATTGGACTAAAAAAGTAATCATCAACCTTACCCAACTGTGAGCACTGTGAGCTAAAATAGGAACTGGCCTGGCAAGATATGCTCACTGGTGCAATAGTGGCATGAGTGCTATGGTAGAAACCAAACACTTTCTGCTTGAATTAAGGCCTCCTTCATAAGATGGAGCCCATACATGTCACTGGTACCAGGGCCAAACACCTGTGACTAGATATGTCACAGACAGTAGGAGAGAACCTACTACTATTGTTCTGCCAAATGAACATGGTATTAAAGTGACTCCAAATGACTTATCTTTACACCCATAGGTACAAGTTTAATGCATCTCAGCTCTCACTGGAGACACTGCTCCTTGTAGCAGATGGTGATTAATTAACAGAGAACCAGAACTGGTCAAGTTGCAGAAAAAAAACGTGACAATGGAGTGCTCTGCTCCAAATGGACACCTATATATCACCATCTCCCAAGGCTCAGGGATCGTTGTGATATAGGGGTCAAGAAGACTGTAAGAGCTGGAGGTGGTGGATGAATACAAAGAAACTATTTTCTAGACACATCAAGGAAACTGCACATATTGCAGCATCATGACACACAGTGATGGTGAAAACATGCACAAGACCTACACAAGTCCAAGCCAGACAAAAAGCCAGTGTGGAGAGGAAAGGTGGGCATGATGCCTCCAACAGCCCTAGCTAAGGACCTATTGGCAATTGAGAGCTGCTGAGAGAAGAGTCAGTTTTCTTCAAGGCTGTGATATCTGGTAGGTTGATTAGGCTGTAGAGTATGGACCCACATCTAAGATCATTTGGGGAAAACCAAATTAGACTCGATAAGCCTTAACAAAATAATAGAGGACATGAAGTGAGGGATGTAAAGATGTGGGGGTGGATCTGAGGGGAGATGAAGGAAGGGGATCTGAATATGATCAAATATATTATGTGAAAGTCTCAAAGAATCAATAGAAATATTACTCGGTGAAACAAATAAAAGAAAACACAAATCTTTCAAAAGTACAGGTTCAATTTCTTTTCCTTAATTGATTATTTCTGTCATAAACCCATGCCACTAGGGCATTGAGTGTTGGTTAACCTAATCATACTACAGTGTAGTCTAATATTTTCAGCATAGTCTCATGCAGTATTTCAAACTTGCTAATGTTCATGCTTTTAGAATTAAAATCATCCTTGCCTCTCTCCTCCAGCATGTAGCATTTGGGCCTGGGGATGAAGGGTGTGGAAAGTATATGAAATTTTCATTCCAGCTCTCCTCAGTGCTACTGGTTATATCCTTGTCCTCTAGGGGCTTGGTCCCTGCTAGAGATCCTCACATTCTGAGTCTCTACACAGTGGTGTGATGGGGCCAGTTCACACTACTTCTGAGTTCATTGTGTACTGCTCTTACCAAAACTGTATCCTGTCATTTGGGATTGTCACAGGCTGCAGTAGAATATTTATAACCAGAGTTGGTGAATACTGAAATTGAGAGTTGTATTTCTCTTGATTAATTTTGTTCTTTTTAATTATGTGTGTGTAATGCTAATTACTTTTGCCTTTACTTCTCCTTCACATCTCCTATTCATGATTCAAGGACTTTCTTTTCCCCTTAGAGACAAGAGTTATGCAATTTGGGAGTCTTTTAGATAGACCCACTGAAGGGGTACTCCAATTGCCTCACCCTGTGTCCCTGTTCAGCATGGAAGAAGCCAGAGCAATCTGTGTCCCTATTCCCTACTGGCAATTTGGGTAACCCCTTCAGAGGATGGCGTGATAAGAATAGGAGGTAGGAATTGGCTAGGCAGTTAGGGTAAAAAGACCCCAAAGAAATGTAGCCAGTTTCTTGGCTAAAAGTAAAAAATGTCCTTGGGCCTATTAGCAACATACTCTTTTCCAAAGGCCAAAAATGTCAAAAGTATTTGGGACCTTGTATCTAATCCTTAAAAGATTTTAGGGTTACCTCTTCGTGGGGGGGGATGTTGGAGCGGAGGGAGTAGGCATGGAGTCAAAAAAAATACCTTATATGCATGTATGAAATTCTCAATAAAGTTTTTGTAAAAAAAAAAAAATGTGTGTGTGTGTGTGTGTGTGTGTGTGTGTGCGTGCGTGCACATGAGTTAGTGCACCATGGAAGGCCAGAAGAGGTGGTCAGATCTCCTAGAGTTGGATTTAAAGGTAGTAGTGAGCTGTCTGATACTTTTACTGGGAATTGAACTCAGGTCTTCTGAAAGAACAGTAAGAGCTCCTAACCACTGAGCTATCTTTCTTGCCTTTCTCTTTAAAAAGTGTGTGTGTGTGTGTGTGTGAAGGAGGCATGTGTATGAAGCTCAGAGGACAAACTCAGGTGTTGGTCCTTGCTTTCCACCTTGTTTTTTTTAATATTTTTATTGAATTTTTGTGCATTCATACAATAGTTCTTAATCAATTTAGACGACCTTCCCCACCGATGCTCCCACATACCCCACACCACCTTCTACCTTTTTTGAGACATGGTTTGCCACGTGTGTATGCCAGGTCAGTAGGTTGGCAGGAATTCTCATCTCCCTATTCATCTTGCCATAGGAGTGCTGGGATTAAAGATATGTGCTACTGCATCCAACTTTAAGTGGGTTCTGGGGATCTGAACTCAGGTCCTCATACTTGGCCAGCAAGCACTTTACCCAGTGAGCCATCTCCCCAGGACCCTAAATTGTATCTCTTGTTGAACTGCGTTTGATATTTACTAACGTATTACTGTTGTTTACTGTGACGAGAGAATTCACATGGGGCATTTCCCCCTGCCATCTTGAATGTAGGCTTGGTCAAAAATTTGTTTGCAGCAGTTTGACATCATCAAATCTAATGACAGCCCATTCTTATTAAGTCTGCACCTTTATTGTGTGACACTATGCCTGAGGAGGCACAAACATCTACTCATCCTAGACAGGAAGCCCACAACAGACCAAAGTAAAAATGCCAAAGTTTAACTAGGTGAACCAATGAGTTTTATTGGAGTTACTTATAGGAGTGTGAGTGAAAGGTTACTTACACGAGCAGAAATGACCGAAGGACAGCTGCATCACCAAGGCCCACCCAAGTAGTGGTGACAGCTCATAAAACAGGAACTCACTCTGAATAACTTATGGCAGCTCAATTGGTCTCTTCCTCTCTGAGGAGGCTCAACTGGTCTGAGCATCATCTCAGCTTGTCTGAGAGCATCTCTTGACACTCCTTAAGGACTATATGTTAGGAAGGGGGGTGGGTAGTCAATCTGGTCAATTTCAGGGACTTTCTGAAGCTTTTCAGTTACTTATTCCTGAACTTGATGAGCTTGCCTGCAGGATGGAATCTTTTGCCTGTCCTTGAAACATCCTGTTATTTTCTTTTAGAACATCCTGTTGTTTACTTCCCTTTAGAACATCCTGTTGTTTACCTCCTTTTAGAATATTCTGTTTTAAAATGCATGCCTCCAAGTTGGAAGGTTTTGTCTCAGAGGAAATTGTCAGTCAATAACCTTGAGTCTAATTCCCTTTGGTACTTGTAGCCCCCATACTGTGAGGAACCTTAAATTCCATAGAAATCCAAATGGAAGATCACAGAGGACCATAAGGGGGATATCAGACAGCTGGCTCCAATTCAGTGATCACAGGAAGCCAGTTCAGCACAGTAGAGGGCCCAGACACTGCGGATGGGGGATGCTTGATCCACATTTTATGAGTTCCTAACCCATGGAGTTGTGAGAAAATTAGTTGCTGAGTTTCCCTAGGGTTTCATAAACAATAATAAGATCCTCAACAAATAGTTTTCATTTCCTAGAATTCTTAAAGGCTGTCTTCAGTTGACTCTAGCTTCTCAGGTATATTGTTCTTGTTACATTGTTTATGAATCTTCTGTAACTTACACTTGATATCTGCTTTAAGCCCTTTTGCCTTCTGTACGTGGTTTATTGGACCCCAATTATTTGATCAATCCAACTCCAACACAATTGGAACCTCAGAGAAACTACCCTCCCAGTCTCTGAGCTTGACCACTCTGACCTCGAGATATTTTTGGTTGTTTATCTCCAGGTTTATATGATAACATATAATTGCTTTCCTGCATTCCCAGAGAGATGTGGCTAAAGAATTCCCTAACTAAGACTTCTCCTTTAATATTCCAATTTAACTACTGTACTTAAGGTTTGAAAGGCTCCACTTAATGAGGACAAAAGATTGCAAAGCCCTTAGTATGAATATGATTTGAGTGCATATCTTCAATACTCATGTTAGAAGCTTTCTCTCCAATGGATGGTGCTGCAAGTTGATGCACCTTTAAGAGGTGAGGCTTAGTGGTCCCTCCCTTCTCTCTGCTTCTTGCCTCATAATATACTTTCTCCTTTTGTCACATTCTCCTGCTTTTGCAATGCTGTGTACACTGCAATGATGATACAGCTTGGGGAAGGGGTCCTTTCTAGAACTGGTAGGTGCAATGATGATTGGGTTCTCAGCCTCCAAAATTGTGGGTTAAACAAACATTTTCTCTTTCTATGTTATTGATAGCTAGTTTTTTATCATTATTTCTTTAATTTTTAATAACTACAGGATTAGAAGAAGCACTTCACTACAGATTTAACATTCAGTAACACACTCCAGAACAAGAGTACATCTCTTTCACAAGTGGGTGCAAGGTTCTAGGCTCACAGTTGAGTTAATACAGTTATATGATATTGAACTCAGTATAAGCCCTGTAACACATAAAATTGAATGAGTTTTTTAACCTTTAAAAAAGATCTCCATTTCATTTTAGAATATATTGTTTCTTGCAGAAAGACTCACTGTTTTTGCTACTAACACCGAGATGTTGGTGCATGCATCTCTAATCTGTATGCATTTGATTATTACTAGTCATAATCAGTTGCACTTGGGTCCTTGGTGCCTGTGTATGCCCATGAAGTCATCGGGTAGATTTCAATGGTAATGTTTATCACCTCTA
>NW_008338883.1:4201-6606 GCF_000622305.1 Nannospalax galili | reverse complement strand
TGGTGAATCTAGTCAGCCTATCTAGAGGTCTTTGTTTTAGGAGGGTCAGCTGTTCCTCTTCTACCAGCAATCAGTTGTCAATATTCCTTTAGATAAGATTAGGGTCTGCTGTTCATTTTCCCAGTTCTATGCTGGGTTACTATTTGCAAATCCCTTTGGTCACCCTGGCCAACAGTTCAAAAGAAGGCATCTCCTATCTGGCATTATTGCTTGTTATGTAGCCTTTAGCTATGAATATGGACTCTTAAGAAATTATATTGACCCGTTTTTATATTCGGTTATACTTTCCTTTTCGATGTTTAAGGCTATACAGTTGGCCCAGATAAACTGATTTATTTTTATTCTTATTCTCGTTTGAGGATCTGTTCATCAGGGGTCACGTGGGCTTGGGAGGAGCCCCTGGGTCCTTTCTTTTACCAGTTCTGCCTTTGTGAAGATAAGTAAAAGGTCCTGCTCAACCGTGGTTGTCTTCGCTTGAAAGGATGGAGGAAGTGATTCCTCTGTGTTGACCCTCCTCTTTGTAGACTGGACACTGGTTCAAGTCTATCTGGTGGGGTCTCCTCAGCCTCCTTGATCAAGAGGACAGGTGACCCAACACAATTACAGGACATTTTGAGAGATGCTCATAGTCTCCTGGAACTAGTCAAGAGGGCAAGGAGCAAAAAGTGTCCTTTGTATCCCTTTGACCAATTAGTATAGATCTCAAGGTATGTCTGTTAAACATCCAAGAAGATTAGTTCCACCATTCTAGTATTTTTAATTATTGTGTGTCATGTAGATAAATCTTGGGCAAAGAACAATTGTTCTCAGATAAACCTTACCTAGACATATATTTCTTGATCTGCTGTGTATAAATTGTCAGTAGGTTGTAGGACTAATATGGTTCTCTCTGATTTTCAAAGCTAGCTAGGCATTATTTATCTCTCGCATTGTCTCACCCCTCTACCATAGTTTTCCCACTTAAGGTTCCCCTATTTCCCTCATTTCTCTCTTAATACTCTTCTCCTATGGTCCTACCTCTCTTAAGCTCATTTTTTTCCATTATCCCCTAGGGTCCTTGTAAAACCTTCGCTCCCCGCCCTCCCTTAAACTAGCCCAATTTTTATCCATATCTTGCTTATTAACACCTGTTTCCTACTGTTCTTCTCTTTCAGGTTCTTTCTTTTCCTTTATCTCCCTGTTTCCTTTCCATTATCCTGGTTCCTGTAGTTATGTCTGGATACATACTCATTTATCAGGGTTTGGTTCTAGGATCCATATATGAGGGAGAAAATATGTCAATGTTTTTTCTGATTCTGTGTTACTTCACTTAGTATAACAATTTCTAGTTTCATCCATTTACCTGAAAATTTCATGGTTTCATCTTTCTTTATTGCTGAGTACAACTCCATCATATAAATGAACCATATTTTCATTATCTACTCATCAATTCAGGGACACTTAGGTTGCTTTCATCTCTTAGCTATTGTGAAAAGAGCAGCAACAAACTTGGATGTACAAGTGTCTCCACAATAGGATGAGTTCTTTGGGTATGTGCCAAGAAGCAGTATAATTGGGTCAAATGGTAGGTTCATTTGTAGTTTTTAAGAGTTGTCCACACTGCTTTCCATAGGGGTTGAACAATTTTGCAGCCCCACCAGCAGTGGATGAGTATTCCCCTTCCCCCACGTCCTCTCCAACATTTGGTATTATTTGTTCTCTTGATCTTAGCCAGTCTGACTGGGGTAAGATGAAATCTTGAAGTGGTTTTAATTTGCATTACTCTAATTATTAGTGATGTTGAACATCTTTTAAGATGTTTCATAGCCATCTTTACTTCTTTTGAGAACTCTCTGTTTAACTCCTTAGCCCATCTTTTAATTGGGTTGCTTCTTGTCTTGATTCTCTGTTTTTTGAGTTTGATATATATTCTGGACATTAAACCTATGTCAGATGTGTCACTGGTAAAGGTTTTCTCCCATTCTGTGGGTTTTCTGATCACTTCCCTGGTTGCCTCCTTTGATGTACAGAAGCGTTTTAGTTTAATGAGGTCCCATTTGTTAATTCTTTCCCTTGTTTCCTGAGCAATTGATGTCTGATTTAGAAAATCCTTTCCCACACCTCTATCTTGCAGGTTTTTCCCAAAGTTTTCTTCTAACAGTTTCAGAGTTTCAGGCTTTTCATTGATGTCTTTCATCCGTTTGGAGTTGACCTTTGTGTAGGGTGAAAGATAGGGGTCAAGTTTTTTTTTTTTTTTTTTTTTTTTTTTTTTTTTTAATTTAATAACCACATGGTTAGAAAAAGCATTTCACTACAGCTTTAACATAGTAACACACTCCGGAGCAAGGATACATCTCTTTCAAAAGTGACTGTAAATTTTTAGGGTCACAGTTGAATTAATACAGTTACACAGTACTAAACTCAAT
>NW_008338883.1:0-719 GCF_000622305.1 Nannospalax galili | reverse complement strand
CCGGTGGACTAGTTTCATTCTTCTACAGGTGGAGATCCAGTTTTGCCAGCACCATTTGGTGAACATGCTGTCTTTCCTCCAGTGAATATTCTTGGCCCCTTTGTCAAATATCAGATGGCTGAAATTGTATTTATTCATATTTGGGTTTTTGATTTTGTTCCACTGATCTATTTGAAATCGTATTTATTCATATTTGGGTCTTCAATTTTGTTCCATTGATCTATTTGTCTATTTTTGTGCCAGTTCCATGTTGTTTTTATGACTATAGCTCTGCAATACAGCTTAAAATCTCATATAGTAATCCCCCTGATATTTCTCTTAGTGCTCAGAGTTGTTTAGGCTATCCAAGGGCTTTTGTGCTTCCATATGAATCTTAGGATTTTTTTTTTTCCAATTCTGTGAAAAATGTCATGGGGATTTTGATTGGCATTGCATTGAGTCTATAAATGACTTTCGGTAGGATGGCCATTTTCACAATATTAATTCTTCTAATCCATGAGCATGCGAGGTCCTTCCATCTTCTGATGTTTTCCTCAGTTTCTTTCTTTAATGATTTAAAATTTCATTGTAGAGCTCTTTAATGTCTTTGGTCAGGTTTATTCTGAGATATTTTAATTTTTTTGCAGCTATTGTGAAGGGGAGTGTTTCCATGTGCTTTCTCTTATTGGTTGTTATTGATATATAGAAAGGCTACAGACTTTTGTAGGTTAATTTTGTAA
>NW_008338882.1:0-300 GCF_000622305.1 Nannospalax galili | reverse complement strand
GAGAATACATTTCCAGTATAATATGGTTGTCTGTTGGCAGTCACTGCTAAAACCTGACTAAAAAGGTCAGTGGTGTTTTTTTTTTGGTTTTTGTTTTTGTTTTTTGAGACAGGGTCTTACTATGTGGATCAGACTGGCCTGGAACCTAGAGATCTGCCTGCCTCTGCCTCTGCCTCTGCCTCTGCCTCGTGAATGCTGGGATTAAAGGTGTGTGCTACCACATCTTGTAGAGTTTTTTTTTTTTTTTTTCACTTTAAAGTAACACAAGTCAAGTGTTTTTGTTTCCGTGCTTTTCTTAAT
>NW_008338881.1:0-748 GCF_000622305.1 Nannospalax galili | reverse complement strand
CCATTGTATAAATGAACCACATTTTCATTAACCTCTCGTTTATTGTGGGGCTTCTGTCTCTTAGCAAAGACCAACAACAAACATGGTTGTACAAGTGTCTCTGCAATAGGATGAGTCCTTATATATATGCCAAGGAGTGGTATAACCAGGTCGTATGATAGGTTTGTTTTGGGGGTGCTTTTTGGTTTTTTGTTTTGTTTTTGTTGGTTTTTTTGGTCTTATATTTGAGACAGGGTTTCCCTGTAGCCCCAGCGTCCTACAACTCACTATGTAAACCAAGCTGCCCTCAAACTCACACAGATCCACCTGCCTCTGCCTCCTGAGTGGTGGGAGTAAAGGTATGCGCTACCACGCCTGGCTTCATTTTTAGTTTTCAGAGTTCTCCACGCTGCTTTCCATAGGGGTTGCACAAGTTTGCAGTCTACCAGCAGTGAATGAGTGTTCCCCTTTCTCCACATCCTTGCCAGCATTTACTATCATTTGTTCTCTTGATGACAGTCAGCCTGGCTGGGGTAAGATGAAATCTTAAAGTGGTTTTAATTTGCATTTCCGTAATTACTGACGACGTTGAACACTTTTTAAGATGTTTCCTAGCCACCTTTATTTGTTCTTTGGGAACTGTCTGTTCAGATCTTTGGCCCATCTTTTAATTGGGTCATTTGTTTTCTCAATTCTTTGTTTTTTTGTTTTTTTTTTTAGTTCTTTATATATTCTGTATGTTAAACCTCTGTTAGATGTGTCACATGTG
>NW_008338880.1:0-1168 GCF_000622305.1 Nannospalax galili | reverse complement strand
GATGACTTTATATCCATGCTCAGATGCCAAGGGGCTCAGAAAGTAACCAACCATGACTGGTAATAATCAGATATATAGAGATTAGAAACACATGTGCACCATAGTGTCAATTGTATTAAAAATGAATTTTTCTGTATGAAACTGTATTTTAACAATGAAATGGAGATCTTCTTTAAAGTTTAAAACCTCATTTAATATATGAAACTGTATTTTAACAATGAAATGGAGATCTTCTTTAAAGTTTAAAACGTCGTTTAATTTTATGTCTTATAGGGTCTTTACGGAGTACAATATTGTATAACTGTATCAATTGAACTGTAAACCTAAAAATTTACAGCCGAAAGAGATGCATCTTAGCTCTGGAAATTGTTATTGACTATGTCAATGCTGTTGTAATGAAATGCTTCTTCTAATTATATGGTTATTAAATTTTAAAAAATCCTTTTCTGAAAAATGAAAAAATCATTTAGTAATATAAAATTATCTTTACAAAATGTTGAATTACTTATAAAACATAGGACTAACATAAGTCACAGAATAAACTTACACATTTCAAATAAGTTTCATGTCATAACTATAAAAATTGCTAATATCACTTTGTAAATATATGTTCTTTTAATTTGTATTGCTTTTAGTGTGTGTGTGTGTGCGTGTGTGTGTGTGATCATAGCCCAGGCTTTTCTGCTCTATCTTGGTGACGTTTGGGTCCCAGTCTTCCTTTCTGCTTCTGGACTCTTTTATGTGCTGATTTGACCTTATGCATCTCCTCTGCTCATCACCTGATCCATCCTCCTTTGTTTTCTTTGGTTTGGTTTGGTTTGGTTTGGTTTGGTTTGCATTAGAAAAAGTAAAACTAAGAAATTAAGACTTACATGTAAGAAAATTTAGAGTTAGCTTTGAGATGCATTCCTACTGATGAATGTTTTAAGTTAAATATTTTTAATTAATGATAATTTGGTTCAATGGTATAGCTAAGTTTACAGTATAATGCTGTCTGCACAAAAATTATGAAACATCAAAATTAATGTCCTTGATAAAAAATTTGCATGATACAAACTTTTCTTAATAAAACTTTTATTATAGAAAGTTTCTCATAATTATGTCATGATCATGTAAGCAAATTTATTTGCAACAACATACATGTAAATTATGAATAATTGAAAGAACA
>NW_008338879.1:0-675 GCF_000622305.1 Nannospalax galili | reverse complement strand
TGCCACAAGCCACCCGCTTAGAGTTCTCCTTACAAGCAAACTGTGCCACAATCCACCCGCTCAGAGTGCTCAGGATGCCACCTCACATACCTGAGCCACCGACCTCTGCGGTCGGAAAAGAACACAGAAAGACAAGTTCCAAAACTGCCATTTTTTACATATCATTCACATAGAGCCGTGCCAAGCTCACACAGAGGGAAATTTATTAAATGGTACCATTAAACTAATTTAAAACACAACATGTTGGGAATGGCACCCAACACAGATCTGCAAAAGGCACAGTGTCGACATCGTATGGGCACGCCAATTTTACGTTCCAAAGCACACAAGCTGCGAACGGCCCTGGTCAGCATCCTGAACAGCCTTCAAACTGTTCCCCATTAGATTAATCACAGCAGAATTGTATTCCTACGCCCATTTCCACAGGTTTCTTGTATGATTAATCTGGGTTAGGTCACCCTTTTAGGGACCCAAGGAGACTGACCCCTGAGGTGGAAGCCTTTTTTAGCCAAAGAAAATCTTGCATGTCAAGGGACTAAAACATGCAAGCTTCCCTCAGTTCCTTTCACAGAGTCAGAGGGTCAGTCTGAACCTGGAAAATTCTTGAGAACAGAAGTCCATGACAACTAGCATGAGTCTGAACAGAAAGGAGCAGTTTCTGCCCTGAGTCAGCTT
>NW_008338878.1:0-423 GCF_000622305.1 Nannospalax galili | reverse complement strand
CTAATCTTAATCTTAAAACTGCCCATAGACTGAATCCTGACCATAGTTCTATTTTAACCTTATTCCAAAGCCCAAACCTAAACCTAACCAAGGAACAAATCCTAACCCTAACTCTAATGATAATCCAAACACATAACTTTTACAAAATCCTAAAAATAACCATAGCCCTAACCCTAATACTAGCCCTAAGTGTAACCTTAGCTTAGGCATAACTGTAAACATAAACTTAGCCCTAATTCTAACACTAACTGTATCCCTAACACAAACCTAAACCTAGTATGAAGCTAGCTCTAAACCTAACACTAACCCTAACATAATCTTAGCCCAGATGATAATCCTAACCCTGCCCTAATACTTAATGTAGCCAAAACTCTAACCCTAACCCTAAACCTAACCTTAACACTAAATACAGCAATAGCTCTA
>NW_008338877.1:17314-25730 GCF_000622305.1 Nannospalax galili | reverse complement strand
TGACACATTGGAGTATTTTTGAAGTCACATTGGAGCATTGTGAAGTCACGTCACAACATTATGATGGCACACTGTACCAATATATTGGCATACGGGGACAGTAGCATTGGCACATTGGAGCATTGTGATATCGCAGTGAAACAATGTGATTACATATTATAATATTGTGAGGGCTCCATGGAGCATTATGATGTTACAAGAAGTCATATTGTAACATTGTGATGGCTCATTGGAGCAAAATAATGGCACATGTGTTGATAGTGTTGGCATTGGAGCATTGTGATGTAAATTGGAGGATTGTTATGTCACAATGGAACATTGAGAAATCATGATGAAATATTTGATGGCATATTGGAGCAATGTAATTTCACATGAGGCAATAGTGTTGGCACATTGGAACACTGTGATGTCACAATGGAGTATTGTGATGTCAGAATGGAATATTTTGATGTCATACTGTAACCTCGTTATGGCACATTGGAGCATTGTGATGTAAATTGGAGGATTGTTATGTCGCAATGGAACATTGAGAAATCATGATGAAATATTTGATGGCATATTGGAGCAATATAATGTCACATGAGGCAATAGTGATGGCACAATGGAACATTGTGATGGCACATTGGAGCATTGTGATATCACACTGGAGCATTGTGATTTCCCAGTGGAACATTGAGAAGTCATGATGCAATATTGTATGGCATATTGGAGCAATATAATGTCACATGAGGCAATAGTGTTGGCACAATGGAACATTGTGATGGCACATTGGAGCATTGTGATATCACACTGGAGCATTGTGATTTCCCAGTGGAACATTGAGAAGTCATGATGCAATATTGTGATGGCATATTGGAGCAATATAATGTCACATGAGGCAATAGTGATGGCACAATGGAACATTGTGATGGCACATTGGAGCATTGTGATATCACACTGGAGCATTGTGATTTCCCAGTGGAACATTGAGAAGTCATGATGCAATATTGTGATGGCATATTGGAGCAATATAATGTCACATGAGGCAATAGTGATGGCACAATGGAACATTGTGATGGCACATTGGAGCATTGTGATATCACACTGGAGCATTGTGATTTCCCAGTGGAACATTGAGAAGTCATGATGCAATATTGTGATGGCATATTGGAGCAATATAATGTCACATGAGGCAATAGTGATGGCACAATGGAACATTGTGATGGCACATTGGAGCATTGTGATATCACACTGGAGCATTGTGATTTCCCAGTGGAACATTGAGAAGTCATGATGCAATATTGTGATGGCATATTGGAGCAATATAATGTCACATGAGGCAATAGTGATGGCACAATGGAACATTGTGATGGCACATTGGAGCATTGTGATATCACACTGGAGCATTGTGATTTCCCAGTGGAACATTGAGAAGTCATGATGCAATATTGTGATGGCATATTGGAGCAATATAATGTCACATGAGGCAATAGTGATGGCACAATGGAACATTGTGATGGCACATTGGAGCCATATAATGGCACATGGGGTGATAGTGTTTGCACATTGGAGCATTGTGATGTCACATTGAAGCATAGTGAAATCACATTGGAGCACTGTGAAGTCATATTGCAACATTGTGAAGGCACCACGGAGCATAGTCATGTCACAATGGAACATTATGATGTCGTCTTTTAATATTATGATGGCACCATGGATCATATTGAGGTGACATTGGGGGACTGTGTGGAGATATTGAGCACCATGTTGAATATTGAGCATAATGATGGCAAAATGTATCATTGTAATGACACAAATGTTTGTAGTGATGGCACAATGAGCCTTGTGATGTCACAATGGAACATGTGAACACATATTATAACATTACCATGGCATTTTTGAGCAATATAATGGCATGTGGGGGCATAATGTTGTTATATTGCTGCATTGTTATGTTACACTAGAAGATTTTGAAGTCATATTGTAACATTATGGTGTCACATTGTAGCAATATAATGGCACATGGGGAAATAGTGTTGGCACATGGCAGTATTGTGAAGTCACATTGTGAAGCCGTATTGATACATTGTGATGGCACATTGGAGAAATATAATGGCACATAGGGAGATACTGTTGGCACATTTGAGCATTGCAATGTGGCAATGGAACATTGTGAAGTCATATTTAACATTGTGATATTACTATGCAGAATTGTGTGGCCAAATTTGCGGATTGTGGGGACATCGAGCACCGTGTTTGCATATTGAGAATGATGATGACACAATGGATCATGGTACTGACACAATTTCGCATCATGTAGTCATATTGAACACTCTGATGGCAAATTGGAGTATTGTGATGTCACAATGGAACATTGTGATGTCACACTGGATAATTATGATGTCACAATGGAACACTGTGATGGTACATTGGAGTAATATAATGGCTCATGGGGTGATAGTGTTGGCACATTGGAGCATTATGGTGTCATTTTCAAGCATTGTTATTTCACAATCGATTATTGTGAAGTCATATTGTAACATTGTGATGGCACACTGGAGCATTCTGATGTCAAATTGGAGCATTGAGAAGTCAAAATAGAATATTGTGAGAAGTCCTATTGTAACATTGTGATGGCATATTGGAGCAACATAAGGGCACACAGGATGATAGTTTTGGGTCACTGGAGAATTGGCCTGTCACATTGGAGCATTGTGATATCACAATGGAACACTGTAAAGTCATATTTTAAAATTTGATGGCACCATAGAGCATTGTGATGGCACATGGGGCCATACTGTTGGCACATTGGAGCATTGTGATGTCAAATTGGAGCATTGTGAAGTCACAATGGAACATTTTGAAGTCATATTGTAACATTGTGATGTCACTTTGGAGCAATATAATTGCACATCAGGTGGTAGTGTTCGTGCATTGGAGCATTTTCATGTCACATTGGAGGACTTTGGAGTCACAGTGGAACATTGTGATGTCACAATGGAGCATTTTGAAGTCATATTGAAACATTGTGATGGTACATTGGAGCAATATAATGGCACATGGGGCGATAATGTTGGCACATTGGAGCATTGTGACTTCACAGTGGAGTATTGTTAAGTAATACTGTAACATTGTGATGGTGCATTGGAACAATAGAATGGCACATGGCACAATCATTTTGGCACATTTCACTTTGTGATGTCACTTTGTGAACTCATATTGTTACATTGTGATGGCACATTGGAGCAATATAATGGCACATGGGGAGATAGTGTTGGTGCATTGGAGCATTGTAAAGTCACAGTG
Source organism: Nannospalax galili (assembly GCF_000622305.1). Taxonomy (NCBI): domain Eukaryota; kingdom Metazoa; phylum Chordata; class Mammalia; order Rodentia; family Spalacidae; genus Nannospalax; species Nannospalax galili. The sequence continues at coordinate 22,445 of NW_008338877.1, read as the reverse complement.
GAACATTGTGAATTCATATTGTAACATTTTGATGGTATTATGGAGAATTGTGTGGTCAAATGTGCAGATTGTGAGGGGATATTGAGCATCTTTTTGTATTGAGCATCACGACAACTCAATGGATCATGGTAATGACACAAATACGCATCATGTTGGCACAATGAGCATTGTGATGGCTTAGAGGTGTGTTGTGATGGCACAATAGATCATTGAGAAATCATATTATAAAATTTTGATGGCACATTTGAGCAACATAATGGCACATGTTGGGTTAGTGTTGGCACATTGGAGCACTGTGATTTCAAATTGGAGCACTGTAACATCACAATGGAACATTGTGATGGCACACTGGATAATTGTGATGTCAAAAAGAAACATTGTGATGGCACATTGGAGAAATATAATGGCACATGGAGTGATAGTGTTGGCACATTGGAGCATTGCAGTGTCATATTCAAACATTGTTACATCACAAAGGATTATTGTGAAGTCATATTGTAATATTTTGTTTCAAATTGTAGCAATATAATGGCACATGGGGCAATAGTGTTGGCACATTGAAGTATTGTAATGTCACATCTTGAAGTCATGTTATGACTGGCACATTGGAACAATATAATGGCACGTGGGGAGGTAGTGTTGGCACATTGGAGAATTGTGGTTTCTCATTGAAGCACTGTGAAATCACATTGGAATATTGTGAAGTCATGTTGGAACATTGTGATGGCACATTGGAGCACTGTGATATCACATTTGAGCATTGTGATGTCACAGAGGATCACTGTGATATTACAATTGAACACTGTGAAGCCATATTGTAAAATTGTGATGGCACCCTAGAACATTGTGATGGCACATGAAGCAATAGTGTTGGAACACTGAAGCATTGTGATGTCAAATTGGAGGATTGTGACGTCACATTGGAGTATTGTGAAATCATTTTGTAACAGTGTGATGGTGCACTGGAGCAATAGAATGGCACATGGGTGATAGTGTTGGCACATTGAAGTATTGTAATGTCTTATTGTGAAGTCATGTTATGACATTGTTATGGCACATTGGAGCAATATAATGGCACATGGGGAGATAGTATTTACACATTGGAGCATTGTAATGTCACAATGGAACACTGTGAAATCATATGGCAATATTGTGATGGTACTATGGAGAATTGTGTGGTGAAATTGCTGATTGTGAGGGGACATTGAGTACTGTCTTTGCATATTGAGCATGATGACGACACAATGGATCATGTCAATGATACAGTTATGCATCATGTAGGCACAATGAGCATTGTGATGGCATATAGGTGCATTGTGATGGCAAAAGGGAATCTTGAGAAGACATATTATTAGGGTGTAATGACATATTTGAGCCATATACTGGCACAAGTGGGGTTAAAGTTGGCACATAGGAGCATTGTGATTTCACATTGGAGCATTGTGAGGTAACAACGGATCATTGCGAAGTCATATTGTAACATTGTGATGGCACCATAGAGCATTTTGATCTCAAATGGAGCGATAGTCTTGGCACACTGAAACATTTTGATGTCACATTGGTACATTGTGAAGTCATACTGTAACACTGTGGTGGCCCCTTGGAGCATTGTGTTGTCACATTTGAGGATTGTGATTTGACAAGGGAATATTGTGAAGGCATATTGTAAAACTATGACGACATATTGAAGCAATATAATGGTGCTTGGGGAGATAGTGTTGGCACATTGGAGCATTGTGATGTCAAATTAAAGCATTGTGAAGTCAAAATTGAATATTTTGCACTCATATTGTAACACTCTGAATGGCATTTTGGAATATTTTGATGTCACATTGGTACATTGTGAAGTCATACTTAACACTGTGGTGGCCCCTTGGAGCATTGTGTTGTCACATTTGAGGATTGTGATTTGACAAGGGAATATTGTGAAGGCATATTGTAGCACTATGACGACATATTGAAGCAATATAATGGTGCTTGGGGTGATAGTGTTGGCATATTGGAGCATTGTGATGTCATATTCAAGCGTTGTTACATCACAATGGATTATTGTGAAGTCATATTGTAACACTGTGATTTCATATTTGATCAATATGATGTTACATTGATACATTGATCAGTCAAATTGTAACATTGTCATGACACATTGGAGCAATATAATATCACACGTGGCGTTAGTGCTGGAAATTAGGAGCATTGTGATGGCACATTGGAGCATTGTGATGTCACAAAGGAACAATGTGAATTCGTATTGTAACATTTTGATGCCACTATGTAGCAATATGTAGGCACATGGCACAAAAGTATTGGCATACTGGAGCATTGTGACATCACAATGGAGCACTCTGAAAAGACAAAGAAACATCATGAAGTCCTATTGTAACATTTTGATGGCACTGTGGAGCAATATAATAACACATGGAGCCATAGTGGTGGAATGTTGGAGTGTTGTGATGTCACCTTGGAGCACTGTGATTTCACAATGGAACCTTGTGAAGTCATATTGTAACACTGTCGTGGAACACTGGAGAAACATGAAGGCACATGGAGTGATAGTACTGTTACATGGGAGCGTTGGGATATCATATTGGAACCTTAAAAGTCCTGTACTAACAATGCGATGGCATACTGGAGCAATATAAGGGCACACAGGGCAATAGTTTTGTGATATTGGAGAATTGGGATGTCACACTGGAGCACTGTGATATCACAATGGAACACTGTAAAGTCATATTTTAACATTATGATGGCACCATAGAGCATTGTGATGGCACATGGGGCCACAGTGTTGGCACATTGGAACATTGTGATGTACATTGGAGCATTGTGAAGTCATATTGTAACATTGTGATGTCACATAAGAGCAATATAATGGCACATGAGGTAGTAGTGTTCGCACATTTGAGCATTTTCATGTCACATTGGAGGACTTCGAAGTCACAATGGAGTGTTGTGATGTCACAATGGAACATTATGAAGTCATATTGTAACATTGTGATGGCACATTGGAGCAATATAATGGCACATGTGGTGATAGTGTTGGCACATTGGAGCATTGTGATGTCACATTTGAGAACTGTGATGTGACAAGGGAACACTGTCAATGCATATTGTAACATTGTGATGACATATTGGAGCAATATAATTGTACCTGGGGAGATAGCGTTGGCACATTGGAGCATTGTGATGTCACATTTGAGAACTGTGATGTGACAAGGGAACACTGTCAATGCATATTGTAACATTGTGATGACATATTGGAGCAATATAATTGTACCTGGGGAGATAGCGTTGGCACATTGGAGCATTGTGATGTCACATTTGAGAACTGTGATGTGACAAGGGAACACTGTCAATGCATATTGTAACATTGTGATGACATATTGGAGCAATATAATTGTACCTGGGGAGATAGCGTTGGCACATTGGAGCATTGTGATGTCACATTTGAGAACTGTGATGTGACAAGGGAACACTGTCAATGCATATTGTAACATTGTGATGACATATTGGAGCAATATAATTGTACCTGGGGAGATAGCGTTGGCACATTGGAGCATTGTGATGTCACATTTGAGAACTGTGATGTGACAAGGGAACACTGTCAATGCATATTGTAACATTGTGATGACATATTGGAGCCATATAATGGTACCTGGGGAGATAGCGTTGGCACATTGGAGCATTGTGATGTCACATTTGAGAATTGTGATGTGACAAGGGAACACTGTCAATGCATATTGTAACATTGTGATGACATATTGGAGCAATATAATTGTACCTGGGGAGATAGCGTTGGCACATTGGAGCATTGTGATGTCACATTTGAGAACTGTGATGTGACAAGGGAACACTGTCAATGCATATTGTAACATTGTGATGACATATTGGAGCAATATAATTGTACCTGGGGAGATAGCGTTGGCACATTGGAGCATTGTGATGTCATAATAAAGCTTAGTGAAGTCAAAATTGAACATTGTGAAGTCACAGTTTAACACTCTGAATGGCAAATTGGAATATTGTGATGTCACATTGGAGCATTGTGATATCACATTGGAGCTTTGTGATGTCACATTGGAGCACTGTGATATCACAGTGGATAATTGTGATGTCACAATGGAATATTGTGATGGCACATTGGAGCAATATAATCACAGTCATATTGTAACATATTATAACATTGTGATGGCACATTTGGGACCATAGTGTTAACACACTGGAGCATTGTGATGTCACAAAGGAACAATGTGAATTCATACTGTAACATTTAATGGTCTATGGAGTAATATATTGGCACATGGGGCAATAATATTGGCATACCGGAGCATTGTGACATCACAATGGTGCATTGTGAAATGACAAAGGAATATTTTGAAGTCATATTTTAACATTTTGATGGCACTATGGAGCAATATAATGGCACATGGGGCCATAGTGCTGGCACATTGGAGCATTGTGATGTCACATTGTAGTATTGTGATGTCACATTGGAACATTGTGATGACACGTTGGAGCATTGTGATGACACATTACGGCATTGTGATGTCATATTGGGTAATTGTGTGGGGACATTGAGCACCTAGTTTGTATATTGAGCTTAGTAAGGACACAATGGATCATTGTAGTGAGAAAATGGCGCATTGTGATGGCACAATGGCAAATTTTGAAGTCATATTTTAGCATTGTGATAGCATATTGGAGCAATATAATGTCACATCTGGCTTTAGCACTGTGATGGCACAATAAGCATTGTGATGGCACAATGGAATACTGTGAAGTCATATCGTAACATTGTGATGGCACATGGAGCAATATATTAGCACTTGGGGCTTAGTGTTGGCACATTTGAGCACTGTGATGTCACATTGACCCATTTTGATGACACATTGGAGCCCCTCACATTGGGTGATTGTGAGGGGACATTGAGCACTGTGTTTGCATACTGAGAGTGGTGAAGACACAATGGATCATTGTAATGACTCAATGGCGATTTGTGATGGAACACTGAGCATTGTGATGGCAGAGTGGAACATTGTTAAATCATAAGGTTACATTGTGATGGCACATTGGAGCAATATAATGGCACATGGGGCCATAGTGTTGGCACATTGGAGCATTGTGATGTCAC
>NW_008338877.1:14398-16675 GCF_000622305.1 Nannospalax galili | reverse complement strand
ATGATCGTTTCCAGATCTATCCATTTACCTGTGAAATTCATAATTTCAACTAGCTTAATACTTGAATAATATTCCATGGTGTAAATGTACCACTATTCATTATTCATTTATCAAATTTATCATTTGATTGATACCTAGGTTGCTTCTAGTTCCTGACTATTGTGAATAGAGCAGCAATGAGCAAAGATGAGCAGATATCTCTGTAGTAGAATGTGGAGTTCTTTGGGTATGTGCACAAAAGTGGTTTGGCTGAATCATGTGGTAGATCTATTTCTACCTTTTTGAGGAACCTCCTCACAGATTTCCATAGTAGCTGCAACATTCTGCACAGCAGTGAGCAGTGAAGAAGTGTTCACCTTTCCCAAAACCTTGCAAGCATTTTTTGTTTGTTTTTGGAACTTAGCCATTCTAACTTGGAAAGATAAAATCTCAATGTAGTTTCAATTTGCATTTTCCTAATAGCTAATGACATTTATCATTTTCTTTTGTATTTTTTGATGAAATTTTGCAATTTTCGTACAATATACTTTGATGGCATTCAGAGACACTCCCCTCTCCATACCTTACTCAAATGTACTCTCCCAAATTTACTGAACTCATTAATGAATATATATATATATTATCCTATAGAGCAAGATTTGGGTCCCCCAGTGTCCTTCAGTGTGGATCCATGCGCTGGGCCTACCAAGAGCCTCAAACCTATAAGACACTGTCTTTCCACCTCTCTTCAGCCATCAATTACTTAAGTTGGGCCTGGAGAGATGACTCAGCAGTTAATAGCACTGTCTTCTCTTGCAGAGGACCTGGGTAAAGTTCCCCACAACTACATGGTTGCTAACAACCCTCTGTAACTCCAGTTCCAGGGAATCTGATGTCCTCTTATGATCTCCGCGGGCATTGCACGACACAAGTGCACTTACACACATGCAGGCAGTAACTCAAACACATACAATAAAAATAATAAATAATTTATTTTTAAGTTTCTTACGTTGGAATGGGATTTGGTTCCCCATGTCTATGCTGGAGTTTTTTGTTGGGTGTGAGCTCACATAAGACTTGTACATGCAGTCAGTATTGCTGTGAGCTCATATGAGTAAATGACCAGCTGTCTGGAAGACTGTTTCCTTGTGGTCATCGACCACCTCTAATTCTTACAGTCTGTCTGCTCTTCCACATGATCCCTGTGTTTTGGAAGGCAGAGGATTCAAATAGGTGTCCTATTCATGAATAAGCACTCTGCAGGCTCTTGTTCTCTGCACGTTGGCTAATTTTTGGTCTCTCTGTTAATCACCATCTGCTGCATGTGGAAACTTCTGCAGTGAGAGTTAAGGGATCCACTCATCCTAAGGGAAAAGTTTGTATTGAAGATGTGTCACTTAAGATTAAGTGTCTCACACTTATTCTCCATATTGACCAGTTCTGGAATTCCGTAGTAATTTCCATCTATTGCAAAAAGAAGCTTCTTTGATGATGGGCAAGAGGTATATTTTTCTGTAAATATAAGGATGCATATTTAAATAAAGTAAGAAATTATGTTGTCCCATAGATGTGGCATAAGTAGTTATTTTTCTCTAGGATCTATGACATCTCTTAGGATCTATGACATCTCTAGGATCTATGACAGCCATATACTTGACCAGGTTTATATTACTTCACATGAGTTCCCTCCCATGTTCACATGAGTTCCCTCCCATTGAGGGGACCTTAATTCCAATTAAACAGCTGGTGATCCCCCACAAGATGAAACTGTCACCACCGTACTAAGAGCAATAAACATATTCCTTATTCTTTTGAGTTTCATCTTTTGAGAACTCTCTGCTTAGCTCCTTGCCTCAAGTTTTAATTGGGTGGTTTGTTATTATGAATTTTTTTAGTTGTTTTTTATTCTAGATATAAACCCTCTGTCAGAAGTTTAGCTCATAAAGCTTCTTCCCATTAAATAGGTTGCCTCTTCATTCAAATAATGATTTAGTCTTCTGTATAGTCTTCTGCTTTTTAGTTCTATGAGGACCTATTTCTCGATTGCTGAACTTAATGCCTGCACTGTCTTTTTCAGAAATTCTGTTCCTGTGACTTTAAGTTCCACTGAATTCAAAACACTCCTCTCTATCAGTTTCATGGTATCAGGAATTATGAGGAAGTCCTTGATCTACTTGGAATTGAATCTTGCTCATGGTGACATATAGATATCTAATTTTATTCTCCTAAATATAGCTATCCAATTTGACCAGCACCATATACTGTAAATGCTGTCTTTTCTCCAAGGTGTATTTGGGA
>NW_008338877.1:12642-13959 GCF_000622305.1 Nannospalax galili | reverse complement strand
GATTTGTTCCAAGCTAGTTTATGATTTGTGAGGCTATCATGAATTTGATTTTTCCCCTGATTTATTCTCAGTAAGTTTCTTGGTTGTGTATAGGAATGCTACTGATTTTCAAATGTTAATTTTGTATCCTCTTACGTTGCTCAATGTGTTTATCATCTTTAGGAATTTTCTGGTTGAGTGTTTATAGTCTTTTATGTACGAAATCATATCATATGGAAACAGGGGTAATTTGACTTCTTCCTTTACAATTTGTATCCCTTTATCTCCCTAATGTTTTTACTGATCTAGATAAAACTTCAAGGAATATATTGAACAGAAATTAAGAGAATATACAAGCTTTTTTGTTCCTGATTTTAGTAGAAATGCTTTGAGGTTTTCTTCAGCTAGTATGATGTATATTGTCTGTATTATGTTGAATTATGTCCTCTGTATCTTTGGATTTTTCGTGACTTTTATCATGATTTCTCCCTAATGTTTTTACTGATCTAGATAAAACTTCAAGGAATATATTGAACAGAAATTAAGAGAATATACAAGCTTTTTCGTTCCTGATTTTAGTAGAACTGCTTTGAGGTTTTCTTCAGCTAGTATGATGTATATTGTCTGTATTATGTATATTGTCTGTATTATGTTGAATTATGTCCTCTGTATCCTTGGATTTTCCATGACTTTTATCATGATTGGATGTTGGATATTATCAAAGGCCTTTTCTGCAATTAATGAGATGATCATTTTGTTTTAGTCCTTGAGTCTGATTATGTGGTATATTACATTTATTGATTTATACATGTTGAATCATCCATGCATCTTTGGCATGAAACCTACTTGATTGTGGTAAATAATCTTTTTGATGTGATCTTGCAAGGGTTTTCTTGATAATTTTTGCATCGATATTCATCAGAGTAATTTTCCTTTTTGTTTGGTGTTTGGTTTTGGTATCAGGTTAATAGTGGTTTCATAAAAATGATTTGAAAGTGTTCCTTCCTCTTCTATCTTGCAGAATTTGATGGGTATTTAAATTTGTTCTTTTTTGAAAATCTGGCAGAATTATTCACTATATCTATGATGTCCTGGGATTTTCTTTTTAACTTGGGAGATTTGAAAATATTGCTTATATCTTACTTGCTCTTGTGGGTTTATTTAAATGATCTCATCTTGGATTAATTTTGGTAGGTCATACAAATCTAGAAATTCTTTCATTTCTATTAGATTTTCGAATTTGTGGAATACAGGCCACCAAAGTAAGTTCTGCTTCTATGAAAATCTTCATTATCTCTTGTGACATTTCCCTTTAGCATCTATGATTTTATTGAGTCT
>NW_008338877.1:9858-11946 GCF_000622305.1 Nannospalax galili | reverse complement strand
TTGTGGTGGTTTTGTTTTCCTTCTCCTCTTTTGATTAACTGCTCTGGAATTTTTTACTATTCCTTGCGTTTTCTTGGGTGTGTGCAATCTTCTCATTAGAGAAGACTCATTCCTCCCAGTATCTATTGTAAAGCTGACTTTGTGGACATAAATTCCTGAAGTTTGTTTTTATCATGGAAAGATTTCCTTTCTCCTTCTATTTTAACTGATCATTTTGCTGGGTGTAATAGCCTGGGTTGATATCTCTGACTTTTAAGAATTTGTAGGACATCAGTCCATGCCCTCCCAGAGATTTCAGAATCTACAATGAGGTCTCATAGGCCTCCCATTATATGTGATTTGGACTTTCTCTCTAGAAGCTTTCACTGTTCTTTGTTCTGTTTATTTAGCGTTTTGAGTATTTTGTGACATGGGGAATTTATTTTTCTGGTTCTAATTTGTATACGTATACCTCTTGCACATTAATAGGCATCTTCTTCCTTAGATTTGATGAATTTTGTTCAATGATTTTGTTGAAAATACTTTAATACCTTGGACCTGAGTTTATGCTCATTCTCGTACATCTCTGATTTGTAGATTTGATCTTTTTATAGTATCCCAGAGTTCCTGCACATTCTGTTCCTGGGTTTGTTTGTTTTTAATTTAACATTTTCCTTGATGAAATGATCTAATTTCCCTATCTTATATTCAAGGCATGATATGTTCACTTCTATTTGATCCATTCTATTGCTTATACTTTCTACTGAGTTTGATTTTGCAGATTGAATTTCTCCTTTCAACTTTTATTGCTGTTTGGTTTTTTCTTCAGAAATTCAACTTATTTACTACATTATATTTTAATATCTTGAGTTAATTTTCTTTATTTCATTGTTCTGTATTTTCACCAACTTCATTCTGGAATTTATTTCTTTCCTCTTTGAGGTCATTGAGTATATCTATAATTGCTATTTTGGAAGCAGTGTCTTCTGTATCACCTAAGTTGGTCATCTCAGGAGATATTGTGATAGGTGTACTGACTGCTGCAGGAAGCATATTGTTTTGGTTTTTCCTATTCTTTTTTGTGATGTGAACTAAGCGTCTGGAGTTAGGTTGTTGATGGTATATCTTGGTATAGATATCTGGTCTCATATTTGTCAAGTGACTGTTTGTATATTTGATTGCTGTTACCTCACCTTGTAAAGTTGTGAATCAACTGAATAGTGCTTGGTTTTGGATCTTGGAGTAACTGTGTTGATGTGCAAATGGGGTGTCAGAAATGTTTCCCACACTACTTGTGATATGTGCACTTCTTAGCCCAGGAGCAAATCATCTGTAGAGTTGGGAAGTTCTCACTGCCAATTTTAGAAGTCTGTGGAGGACTCACAGGGTTCTACAAATGCTCCTTTGGTGTCAGGGCTGTGGTTGATCTCCCTTGCACAGGTGGTCCTGTGACAGGTCACTGTATTCACTCCAGGAAGGGCTCTGGAGCTGCGTATCCACTTGGGCTTCAGGTTCTTGTGGAGCCATTCACACAGTCCTGGAGGTGATGCATAGGGAAAAATAACTTTTTGGGCTCTGCCAGGACTCTGGGGCTGAGTGCCTCCCTGTGGCTCAGGGATGGGTTCAGTTTGAGTTTGGAAAGTGGTCCCTGAGTCAGTAGCTCAGAGGGAAGGATCACAATCTGTGCTCGCTCTGAGGCTCTGGGGCTGCCTATCTTCCTGTAGGTCAGGGTTCTGAAAGAGTTATTCAAGTCATTCTGGCAGCTGAGTGGAGGAACAGGTCATTGTCTGGATTGTGAGTGGGGCTCTGGCGCTGCATACCTACCTGTGGGTCAGGGTTCAGGTTTCAGCTAGAATTACTCTGGGTTAACAGTATGGAGGAAGGGTCCCAGGCCTGGGTTTTCAAAGTGACTCGCATTTGTTTTGAGTGTTCCCAAGATTTCCAACTCGCCTACTACCTGGATTTCAAAGTCAGCATTTCACTGTCATAAAAATCAATGAAAATATATTGAAAATGAAGTTTATATTTACAGTCCTCATATAGTCAAACATAATTTTATGTCATAATTTTTGTAACAAGATATTATCAAAGGTAATTCAATAAGGATAT
>NW_008338877.1:8738-9191 GCF_000622305.1 Nannospalax galili | reverse complement strand
GAAGAAGCGTGAGGCAAATTCATATTTGTAGGCAATCTAGAAAACAATTAGCCATATTACTTGATAATGTCAAGACTAATATATCAAAATGCTGAGGAGCTATTACAGGTTAGAGAAGATCAAATTCCTATGAGAACTAAATGTGATGCGTGGTCATGAACTGAATCCTGGGCCAAGAAACATTAGCTTTGCAGGACATTACTTGGATAATTGACGGAACTTGAAAGTAGACTGTGAATTAGATGATAGAATTGTATCAGTGTTAGATTTCCTGATTTTTATTATTATGCCATAATAATTCAATCTAATAACCTTTTCTTAGCAACTACACACTAAATAAATTGAAGAACACAATTTACACTCTCTAATTTACAGTCGTATCTCTAACTTAAGTGTGTTGTGTAAGCAAGGGAGAGAGAGAGAGAGAGTAGGAGGGAGAGAAGAGGTTGTATG
>NW_008338877.1:4979-8666 GCF_000622305.1 Nannospalax galili | reverse complement strand
CAAAATATGAAAAGTAGATGAATCTGGATAAAGGTATGTGGTAAAATAAGATTTTAATTTTTATTTTACATTTTTATTAAACTAACATCTAAATGAAATAACTAACAAACTATACACCCTTAATACACTGGATAAAAGTGTTCTTACTATAATTTTCCTTCTGGGATTCTAAAGTACTAATATGAACCCAACTGATCATTTGACAGCAGTATTTTTACTCTAATGTACTGATTTTCTAGCTCATAATCCTGCTTTCTAAAGTTAAATAAAAACAAATCGCTGTTTAAGGGGACTCTGGATCACATTCTTTCTTCTGCTATTTCCTGAGCATATCCTCCATTCCATATTCTATAGCACTTGGTCTCTGAAATCTAATTCAGCCAAAGGAATTTCCCATGTTGCTTGGTAAGGCATATACTACCAGCCTTATCTACCTGCACTAAGAAGATGCATCTTTTTTCTCCACTTGTTTGGCAAGGGTAAAGTGAGAGATCCAGGGCTAGGCCAGATTTTTGCCTGTCCTGAGCACCCATTTACCCTACCCAATCAAGTCACTATCCTTCTGCTCTGGGACTAGGCTCTGAAAAGCTGTTGTAGAGCACCAGACAAGCCTGACAAGTGTACTTGTCACCATTCATCCAAGAAGCTTTCTTTGACAATACCAGGGGACTATTACAAAGTTCCACAACTGGACAGAGATGGAGAATACATGTCTGTGAGGTGTCCAGCCTTAAGTGACACATATGCAATGCACCTTTACACCTAAATCTCGGAGGACATCACAGAACGGGTGCAGAAAAAATATCAATGCAGCTCTCAACTCTCACCAGAGAAGTTTTCTCATTCAGCAGACAGTGCTTAACCCAGAGACCCACAATTGATCAAAGTGCAAAGAATAAGAGACTTCATGGTACTTATCCTTTAGTAGGACACCTATATCAAACTTAGTCCACTCAAGGCTCAAGAATTAGGAAAATTGTAAGAGCGAGATGTGGTGAATGACCTCAAGGAAAGTTTTCCAGATTGCTGGATAATTACTCATATGAATTCACAGCAATGCTGACAGCATACACAAGACCCACATTTTCCGAAGCCAGACAATATCCCAGCATAGAAATGGGGATGTGTTTGAGAAATCCCAACCTTGGCTGAGTAAATATTGACAGCCAGTAGTTGTTGGGAAAGGGAGAGACAGTTTTCATTAAGGATGTGACACTAGATATGCTTACCAAGCTGCAGGGGATTCAACCACACCAAAGGGCCTCTGGGGACACAAACTTGACTCAGTAGGCTCTAATATATATGACAGAGTACATGAAATCAAGTGGGAACATTAAGAGTGGTGCAGATAGGGGAAGTGCCTAAGTGTGATCAAAATAAATTTATGAACATTGCAAAAATTTGATAAAAAATAACTCTTGAATTTAAAAAGTGGCAAAGTGATATCTTGTCATTTGGGTATCTTACTCCTTCAAATGATAGCAATATCAGGTTCTCATAATTGACAACTCTACAATATCAATTGTCCAGATATTTTTGCCATGTGGTGTATGCTGTAATATACTTCTGCAACTTGATTTACTATAAAGTGATTTTGATCATGTCCCTTAGAACATCAAAAAATTCCCTTCTTGAGATCCCATAACCCTCACAAATAGCATTACACTGGGAAACTAGGAATTCCCTCCTTTAGCACTTATTAAGTCTGAAGCTAGTCTGTGTGCTTGGGAAAGTAAGTGGCAAGTTTCCAAATATATACAAATAATTTGCAACACAGATGTACGACTCTCTCTGTGTGTGTGTTTGGACAGATTTGTGAATGTGTAATGATTTTTCCTAATCTAGAATTTAAATATGATGTTCTGTGGGTGAAATTTGTGAAAATGTTGTTCCCTTATCTTTCGTCCTCTACACACTTCATTCTTTTTATATTTCTTGGCTGAGTCTGTGAAGATTCCTTGATTTCTACATACTGTATCCAAAACCATCCCCCTACACTTTTCTGTCTTCTTGTCTTTTCTTATTTCACCTCAAATCTCCTATCAGTATCTGAAATATCATACATATTTGTCTTTGCTCTATTTAGTGGAATAGAAGTTGTTATGGTTGTGATTATTATAATGGCTTGCTTTTACTGTTGTATATTATGACCTAGAGCATCAGTGCTTACTGAAGAGTGCATATATATGTGAAGGAAGAAAGAAAGAAGAAAGCAAGGAAAGGAGGAAGAAAGGAAGGAAGCAAGGAAGAAAGGAGGGAGCTATAAATAAGTGTTGTGTTTTCAATGTATATTAAAGATGGAAAACATGTCTTGTGGCTGAAAAACTGCCTTAACAGTAAGTGCACTTGCTGGCAAAGCAAGGTAACCTGAGTTCAAATCGCCACCATCTTCAAATGCCAGGCATGGCCATATACATCTGTAACTCCAGCAGTGGTGTATGGAGGCAGGAGAATCTCTGCAACTCTCTGACTAACAAGTTAACAGAAATGGTGAACTTCAAGTTCAGTGAGAGGTCGTGTCTTGGAAAATAAGAGAGAGAAAAACGGAAGAAGACTTCTAATGTCTTCCTATGGCATCCACATGTGCATACACACCCACCTAAGTAGGTATGCACACATAACACACACATACACAAACACACACACACACAAGCAGCTCATTTTCTAGTACCTTACTCTATCCTTATGATATCCCTATGAGATACAGAGGTCTTGAAGTAATTATATTGTGATATTCTTTCCTATACGGCACTAAAATATACTCTCCAAGCAAATGAAAATAATGAAGTGGTGATGAAGGTGCCATGGCTTTTGCCTCCAATCTGAGTCATGGTATTATGTGATGAGAAGAGACTGGGATTCCTTGGGAGACCTCAGGAGCTTTACTTTGTAGTGAGTAGTCAGAGTAGAGGCACCTACCATGTTGCAGCACAATAACAGCCCAAAAGAGGGGTCGTGAAAATGGTTCAGTGGATAAAGCACTTGTTGTGCAGGCAGGAGTACCCAGAGTTCAGATTCCCAGAACCCACGTAAATGCTAGGCAGGCGTGGTAGCCACCTGTCATCTCAGCACTTTGGAGGTAGAGACAAGCGATCCCTGGGCGAGATGGCTAGCTAGATTATCTGGAATTAGAGACCTCCAAGTTAGTCAGAGATCCTGCCTCAGTAAATAATGTACAATAGAGTTAAGGAATATCCTCCAAAATTAAAAAATTGAACCACTATAATATACATCAAATTCATTACTGGGGAAATGTTAAAAAAGAAATAAGTGTGTGGAAAGGACTCCTGCACATTGAAGTTCAAGACATCACTTTTCACTATAGCTAAGATATAGAATAAATCTAAGTATACATTGATAATTAAAGAAAATATTGTATATATGCAAATTGAAGTACTAGTTAACCTTAAAAGAAAGTACTTTCATTTGTCATACTGTACATGAAACTGGGGGCCATTATGTTATGTTAAAAAATCACACAGAGAAATGCAGAGATCACATAATCTTCTTTATTTGGAAAAAGTTAAAAGGTTGAGCTAATTCAGGCAGAGAAAAGAATGATGGATAATAGAAGATGGGTGTTGTGGGAACTGGAAGATGTGGGTTAAAGGGGTTAAAATATGTTAGGCAGGAGGATATTGCACAGCAGGTGGATTTCCTTAGTATAATGAATTATATACCTGAAAA
>NW_008338877.1:0-1276 GCF_000622305.1 Nannospalax galili | reverse complement strand
TTAGGGATAATGTAGGAGTTAAGGTAGGGTTATGTTTAGGGTTATCATAGGGTTTACGGATAGGGTTTGTGTCAGTGCAGGATTAGATTAGGTGAGGAGTGGGGTTTTGGTTAGGTTTAAGGTTAAGGCTAGGCTTAAGGTTAGGATTAGTCCTAGGACTAAGTTTAGGATTAGATTTAGGTTTAGGGTTATTTCTAGGGTTATGTTTATGGTTAAGGTTCGGTAAACTTTAGGATTATGATTATGACTAGATTAGGGTGAGTTTGGGGACTAGGGTTAGGTTAAAGTTTAGGTTTAGTTTTAGGGTTCAGGTTATGTTTAGTGCTGTGGTTAGGGTTTCGTTTATGCCTAGGACTAGTGTTAGAGTTAGGTTAGGTCAATGTTGAATATTAGGGTTATACTTAAGGTTAGGTATATGTTTAATTTTAGGGTTATGTTTAGGTCTTGGGCTAGGGCTACGGTTATGATTAGACTTAGGGTTAGGGTTGGAATTAGAGGGAGGGCACAGTTATTTTTAGGTTTAGGGTTAGGGGAGGGGTTAGGTCTAGGGTCAGGTTACGGTTATGGTTTAAGTTTAGGCCTTGGGTTAGGATTATCTGTAGGGTCTCGATTAGTGTTAGGGTTAGTGTTGGATGTAGGATTATGTTAAGAGGATAGGGTTAGTGTTAGATTAAGGTTAGGTCTAAAGTCAGGGTTAAAGTTAGGACAAATGTTAATACTAGGGTTAGGTTTAAGGTTACTTCTAGGGTTGGATTTAGGATTTTGATTATGGTTAGGGTTAAGGTTAGGGTTAGGGTTAGGATTCGAGGTAGTATTAGTGCTAGGTTAGTGCTGAGTAGGGGATAGGTTAATATTTAGGGTTAGGGTCAGGGTAATGTTTAGGGTTAGTGTTAGGTTAAGGGTTAGGATTAATGTTACAGATAGGGCTAGCGTGAGGTTTAGGTTTAGGGCTAGGATTAGGGTTAGATTTAGGGTTAGAGGTAATTTTAGGGCTAGGGTTATGCAGAGGTGTAAATTTAGGATTAGGTTTGAGGTTAAGGATAGTTCTAGGATAATGTTTGTAGTTAGGGTGAGGTTTAGGTTTAGGGTTAGAGTTAGCATTAGGGATAGCGTTAGGGTTAGGGCTAGTGTTGTATTTAGGGGTAAGGTGAGGTTAAATGTTAAGATTATGATATTTTTTAGGTTTAGGATTAGCTCTAGGATTAGGTTTAGGTATAAATTTAGTGTTAGGTTTAGGGTTAGGGCTAGGCTTAGGGTTATATTTATGCTAGGAGTA
>NW_008338876.1:0-252 GCF_000622305.1 Nannospalax galili | reverse complement strand
AGAATCAACAAATGGGACTTCATTAAACTAAAAAGTTTCTGTACATCAAAAAACAGAACCAAGGAATTGAAGAGCAAATCTTCACCAGCAACACATCTGACAGAGGTTTAACATCCAGAATATATAACGAACACAAAAAATGAGAATCAAGAAAAGAAGTAATCCAATTAAAAGATGGGCTAAGGAGCTGAACAGAATTTTCCAAAAGAAGAAATAAAGATGGCTAAGAAACATCTTAAAAGGTGTTCAACA
>NW_008338875.1:0-353 GCF_000622305.1 Nannospalax galili | reverse complement strand
CAGAGGGGACCTGCACCTCTATTTCAAGCTGGAAGCAGGATTTGGTAATGTATAAGAGTCTCCTGCATGGTTCTGGTGTTGAAAACATGAAGGGGTCATAGAGAGCAGCTGAGGCTTGGCAATCTAAGAGGCCAGGAAAGGCCATAGGTGAAAGTGCAGCTTCAGTTGCAGTGAAGACCCCAGAATTGAAGGGGTCACAGAGAGAAACTGAGGCTTTTCACCCCAAGAATCAAGAAGAGGCCATTGATGAAGGTGTAGCCTCAGTTTCAGTGGTGACCCCAGCTTTTTGGAGATGCCCGGATCATGTGACGACCACCAAGGACAGCGGCAGGTGTGGAATGGAGCTGGCCTGG
>NW_008338874.1:0-782 GCF_000622305.1 Nannospalax galili | reverse complement strand
GCAACTAACTTGGACACGACTCCCTCAGGGGTTCAAAAATTCCCCTACTCTTTTTGATGAAGCTCTGCACTGTGATCTGGCTGACTTTCGGGTAAGAAACCGCTCTGTTTGATGAAGCTCTGCACCGTGATCTGGCTGACTTTCGGGTAAGAAATCCACAGATTGTGCTTCTTCAATATGTAGGTGACCTCCTCTTAGCAGCTGAGACAGAAGCTGGCTGTCTGCAAGGTACGGAGGCTCTCCTACTGAGACTGGGGGAACTTGGATACCAGGCATCAGCAAAGAAAGCCCAGATCTGCCTACAACAGGTGAACTATTTGGGGTATAGCCTGGAGGGAGGGCAACATTGGCTGACAGAAAGCAGGAAACAGACTGTAGCCTCTATCCCCCCACCAACCTCAGCCAGAGGACTCAGAGAGTTCTTGGGAAGCACAGGATTCTGTAGAAATGGCGGGTTTCACTGAAATGGCGGCTCCTCTATATCCCTTGACAAAGAATGGGATTCCTTTCATCTGGACTGAGGAACACCAGAGAGCCTTTGACAGAATAAAAAAGGCGCTGCTGACGGCTCCTGCTATGAACACCAGAGAGCTTTTGACAAAATAAAAAGAGCACTGCTGACAGCTCCAGCACTAGGATTGCCAGACTTGACAAAACCTTTCATCTTATATGTAGATGAAAATAAAGGAATGAAAAAAGGAGTCCTTACTCAGACTCTGGGACCCTGGAAGAGGCCAGTGGCATATCTCTCAAAAAAACTGGACAATGTGGCCGCTGGCTGG
>NW_008338873.1:0-839 GCF_000622305.1 Nannospalax galili | reverse complement strand
CTATTTGTTCTGATCATATAATTCGGGTTATGGGGCCATATACTAGAGCATAGTCAACCATCAGGAGCCAAATGCTTAAAGAAAACTGATTCTCCATCCCCCAGGGTCCATTAACTCTCAGTAGCCTCTGTTTTGGGGTGCGAGGTCATGACCCAATTCCATGCTAGAATGAGTCTTGATTGATCTCAATCAGGTCTTGTGCAAGAAACTGTACCTGCTATGAGATCGTGAGTGTATAATTCTGTCAGGTTCAGAAGAGACTGCCTTTCTCAGGTCCTCCATGCGTTCTAGCTCTTACAGTCTTTATGTCCCCTGTTCTATAAAGTTCCATGAAAGCTAGAGAGGATGTGATATAGATGTCTCCTTTGTTGCTTGGTATTTCGCAGTCATCTATTCTTTCACTTCCACCAGTTGTGAGTTTCTCTGTTAAATACAATACACTATGAGGTCTTAACTTCAATAATCTGTAATTAGAGAGATGTGAATTTAGAGAACACTTTGACAATGTGTCTATTTAGCAAAATAATAGTAGTATCTTTAACCCTGAGGCCTATGACCTCCCCAGCTATAAGAGCCATATCTGCAGTACCACACATATGTTTTTACCTATGAAAAAAAGCCTAGATCTAATCAGAAAACAGTTTGCTGCCTTGGTAACATTTGTGTCACTAGTACACACATGGACACATCTTGCTATTTTGATCATTTTGATAGTTTACAGGTTCACAGCTGTTTATTATTTGTTTTCTCCCACAAGATTACTTAGCATCTTCCATTATTCAGAGAGCTAGCCAACAGTGAAGAAACTTTGTAGCCAGTCACAACTTGATATCTCTATG
>NW_008338872.1:5508-6928 GCF_000622305.1 Nannospalax galili | reverse complement strand
CATTGCTTAAAGTGTTCTCTGTAGGTCTTGTTTGGTGGACATGAATTCTTTTAGCCTGTTCATGTCACAGAAGATTTTTTTCTTTCCTCTGTGAGTATAATAACTATTTTTGCTGGCTAAAGCATTCCAGGTTTTCAGCTGTGGTTAGTTATTGGGGGAATATTTTGGAACAGGTTCTTCTGGCTTTCATAATTTTCATTGAAAACTCACTTGTAATTCTGATGGTTTTCCTTTACATGTGATTTGTGGTTTTGATCTTGCAGGTTTTAGTACTCTTTCTTTGTTCTTTACATTTGATGTTTTTAATATGATATGCTGTGGGGGGCCTTCTTTCCTGAACCTATTTGATATACTATGTGCTTCTTATATTGTCATAGGTATGTCTTTCCATACTTTGGGGAAATTATCTTCTCTAATCCTGTTAAAGTTTTGATCAGTTTCATTTTCTTGAGATTCTACTCATTCATCTGTTCCTGTGATGCATAAATTTGGCGTTTTCACACTGTCCTACATTTCTTGCATATTCCATTACTGTTTCTTAAGAAAAGGTTCATATTCTTTGCTTGAACGGTCCACTTCCTCAACTTTATCATTAAGTCTTAATATTCTACTTTCCATTTCATGCTTTCTATTGGTGAGGCTTTATCCTGTCATTTCATGTTGGCTTAAAATTATTTTTCAATTCATTTCAGTTCATGTTTTCTTCTGTATTTCTATCGCTTTTGTGAACTCAGACATTCAGAAGTTTATACCTATCTTCTTTTAGTTCCTCGATTTGTTTATTTGTGTGTTCTTTGAATTCACTGAAGTCTTTGATTGTGTTTGTAATTGTTTGTTTGTTTTTTTTAATTCTGTGTCCTGGGTTATTTCTAGGGGGATCTAACTGTAGATCTCTTCTACAGGACTGGTGATGTATGATGGAAAAATATTATTTTGAATTTTCATATTATTTTTTCATTGTAGTTTTGGATTTGAATTTCATTTTTGTGTGTGTGATTCTGATTAAAAGCTCAAGCTTCTTTCTGTTGACTTCAATTTTGACTTTATTTGTATTATTGATGTATCTTGGTTGTATTGTGATTGGATTTGAAAGACTGGCTGGACTAGGTGTCAGGGCCTCTATATTTTTCATTATAGGGACAAGGTTATTCCAGACAGAGTACTCAGGAGGATGAAGCAGCACTGGCTAGTTAGGAGCACTGTAAAAGTCTCAGATGGCTACTGCCAAGGTCTGAAGAGAGGAGATGGGAGATGAGAGTTTTAGTCCCTAATAGCGGAAGGGAAGCCTGACCCTGGGGCACTGGGAGGGATTGCAGGTGGTCCTAGGGCTCACCTGGCAGAGGCTCCAGTCTGGTGATCTCAGAGAGTCTCCAGGATCTGAGCTAGTCCACATTTTTTTGTTGCTTGAAAACTGCTGTAT
>NW_008338872.1:1838-5479 GCF_000622305.1 Nannospalax galili | reverse complement strand
CAGAGGACCTGGGTTTGATTCCCAGCACCAACATGGCAGCTAACAACCATCTGTAACTCCAGTTCCAGGGTATCTGATAGCCTCTTCTGACCTCCGTGGGCACTGCATGACATAGGTGCATTTACATACATACAGGCAAACACACATAAACATAAAAAATAAAAATAATAAATAAAATACTTCAAAAAAAGAAAAGAGTCATAACTCATTTTTAAGATTACTGTCTACAAGTGAAAAACATGAGTTTTTTGCTATTTGGATGTTTTACACAGAACCTTGCGTCTGATAATTTCTGTCAGTAATTGAAGGTTTTTCAATTGTAATTTTCTTTTTATTGAAACTTGAGGCTTTTAATTTAGTAAGCAAGTGTTTTACCTGTGACCTATATCTCTATCCTTATTTGAATTTTATGCATTCATCCCTCCTCAATTCTTTGTCAAGAACAGAGAAACACATTAGATCCCATTGCTCTAAAACCTATAATTTATTAATTTCCAAAGTAATATGAGGATATGAAAGAAGTTTCATTAGTATCCTTCCAGTTATTCCCCCTGTACTGAAAGATATATGTTAATAAACAGTAATCATCTTAGTTCTTTGGCTAAGGTTGGGGCCTGCTGTTCATTTCCCTGATTGTATGCTGTATTTTTGTCTGATTAACTTTGCGTGGGTCATGTGCATGCTAACTCCATTGCTGTAAATGCATATGAGCAAGTTCCCATAGGCCTGAAAACCTATATCCTCATGCTCATGAACCACCCTTGGCTTTTACAGTCTTTTTGTCCCCTTGTCTGCAATGGTCCCTGAACCATGGGTTGGTGAGTTTAGAACTGAGCATCCGATTCTGTATTTATGACCAGCTGTGGAAGTATGTAATGGTCTCTATCTGCTACAAAGAGAAGTTTCTTTGGTGAGTGTTGATGGCATACTTGTCTCGAATATAAGAACTCATATTTAACATACAGTAAGAGATTACATTAGTAGAGAGATATGACAGAGGTACGGTTTTCTCTAAGATCTATAACCTCTCCAACCATGTGTCTTTTGCTGGGTATGGTATCACCCATGAGTTCCATCCCATAGAGAGTGGTTTAAGTCAAATGAGATAAGTGTTGATTAATTCCAAATTAAAGTGACATAACTGCACCACTATAGTTTGCTTTGTTGGTTATTATTGTGGTTACTAGACTTTAAAGATGAGGTTGGATCACTGAATGATATTCAATGATAAACCCTGCATAGTATCCACCAGAACTATGAGAACTAGCCTTCAGGGAGGAGGATTCCAGGTCTATTCAAACTCCATTGCTCCAAGTTCTCTGTCCAAAATATGTCCTGTCTTCAGTGAAAGGGTCTTGAGAGAATAAATCATTTGTAAGAGTCTCAAAATATGGAATGAGTTCAAGAGAAAAAGTATAGAAAGAAAATTATAGAAAGAAATTTATTAGAATAGTCTGTGCAAAGTAAAAAGCAGATATGATAGTATTGTGGGGATTGGAGAGTTGTTACCATATTTCAATCTGTTTCATTCTTGCACAGAACTTACTTCAGAGCCCAAAATGGATCCAAACTCATAGAAATCATACAGACTCTAATTTTAATGTAATAAGATTATAGGAATGACATGCCTTTAAGTGTCTCTGAAATGTTTGGGACATTATCCTTTTCTAGAAAAAATGTATTTAGGAAATTATACTTTTTGAAAAAACCTTCATAGGTCCATCACTTTATAAATATTCCTTCAAGCCTTTACCATGGACCTCAAAAATCTCCAAGGTTAGCTGTGAAAGTAAGACATGAATAATATTTTGTTGTCTGTTTTATGAAATCAACAATATCACAGCACAGAATTGCTTGTCTTCTACTCACTGCTTCCTACACATATTTCTCATTAGAGTATTCATGCACCACTAAAATATTTTCCAGTAAAATTGATCCTGGCTTTAATTGGAACTAAGTTGGAGGTAGCTAAGTTAGGAAAGAAAAGAGTCCTTCTATCAGCTGTACTATTTCAGTTCATGACTTCTGTGGATTGAATGTTCATATGTTTCAGTTGAGGTAGTGCAAGCATATCTCACCTTATCTAACACTGCAGCTGATGAAGAAGAAGGGAACCAGATGGTCTCTGCTTCAGAACCCTGTGCTTTCAACTCCAGCTGAATATGCTTTGCATAGTTTTCCTCCAGAGATACCCCACCTCTAATACTTGCTATTGTGGAACCCCAGAAAGAGAGGTACTGCCTAGAGGGTATTAGTTCTCACTAACCAACACTGGATCTCTATCTCAGCTCTGTGCTTACTGTTACATTTTACCTCAAGGCGTACCGTGAGTGGAGAAAATCATTTCCTGATTTTCCATCTCATGAAAGGTACTAGAGGTGCCCCCATAACATTTTACTCTACTAAATATGTACTGAAAAGAATGTGTCTCTTGAGTAAAGTGATCCCTTTCCCAAGCCCAGGGACAACTAATATGTAGGCCAATCTCTGGGGGAAAGCTAAAAAAAGCATAATGACTCCGTTTTTGGTATCCCAATAAAACTTGATGGTAAGACACAATTTGTGAACATATCAAATATTTTGGACAGAGGACATGGGAGAAATTAAATTGGATCTAATCAGGTGGCTTCCTGCCTACTGGCCAGCATTTATGGATTTGGAATGCTCTATGGAAGGCTGCTGCAGGAAATGTCATCAACATTCTTGCTCAGCTGTAAAACCTATGCACTACTATAAGGATTAGCACGACAAGATACGTCCACAGCCACAATAGTGGCATAAATACTATGGGATAAACAGTTGCTTTCTGAATGGATTTAAGGTCCTTTCAACAGCAGTAAACATATGGTCAATATTAGAAATGGTTGGGGAACTCACAGACTTCATAGTCAATCTATTGTTATTATTTGCTAAATGGACATAGTTTAAATCTAGCTTCTAAGTTTGTATCCCTTTACTCACACCCCTCATCAGAGAAGTTGCTTTCTGAACAGAAACCCAAAACTTGGCACAGTACAAAGTATAAATGTCTCTTGAGTACTCAACCACAAATGGAACGTCTGTATCACATTCCCTTCACTGAAGTCCCAGAGAGCTTCATAGAAAGTTTCCATCATGGAAAGCAACATATGTGTTGTTTTCTGGATGTAAGACATTGGTCTAAGCCTTTCTACCTTGTACAGCCTCCATTGACAAGTCAGCTCTTATGCTGATGGGTTTTCCTTTATATGTGAGTTGTTTTTCTTTTGCAGCTTTCAGTATTCTCTCTTTGTTCTGTAAATTTAGTGTTTTTACTATGATATGCTGTGGAGAATTTCTTTTCTGATCTTGTCTGTTTGGTGTTCTATATGCTTCTTGTATTCTATGGGCATGTCTTTCTTCAATTTTGATAAATTTTCTTCCACGATTCTGTTGAAGATCTGGTCCATGCCATTATCTTGGGATTCTTCTCCTTCCTGTATGCCTATAATTCACAAGTTTGATCTTTTTATGGTATCACTCAATTCCTGAATATTCCATTCTTGTGATTTCTTAAATTTTTCATAATCTTTGCTTGAGTGGTCCAGTTCATCCACTTTATCTTCCAGTCTTGATTCTCTGTTTCCCGTTTCGTTCATCCTATTGGTGAGGCTTTCTCCTGT
>NW_008338872.1:1406-1486 GCF_000622305.1 Nannospalax galili | reverse complement strand
TTATTTCAGATAATCTCTACTGAATTCTAATTTCACATATTGGATTGTTGTAGTTATTTCATTCGACTGTTTTATTTTTT
>NW_008338872.1:0-1142 GCF_000622305.1 Nannospalax galili | reverse complement strand
TTTTATTGTTATTACCCCAACTTGTTATGTTTTGATGAGTAATTGGTGCTTGTTTATCAGTATTGAGACCACTCTGTGTTGATGTGCAAATGTAGTGTAAGAAGTGTTCTCATTTCAGGTAGGGATTAAGCTGAATTTCTGAGCTAGAGGTTCCAGGACCTCCAGGGTCCCTTGTATGAAGGGAAGGAAGTGCATATTGACAGCTTGGTGAGTGGGCAAGGTTGGTCTTTATTTTTGATTGTAGGGATGTGGGTCTCTATATTTGTTGGAGATGCTGTCCTTCCTCCAGAGTGTGTTCTTGGCACCATTGTCCAATATCCTATAGATGAACCTGCCTGCACTCATTTTGGGTCTTCTGGATGTGCATATCTGTTTTTGCATGGTAATTCCCTCAGCATTGCTCCTTATGCTCAGGATTGCTTTGAGTATCTGGGGCTTTCTGTGATTCTATATGAAATTTAGGAATTTTTCAATTTCTGGGAAGAACGTTATTGGAAATTTGAATGGGGTTGTATTGCATCTATAAATTGCTGCTGGGTGTGGTGGTACACACTTTTAATCCCAGCACTTGGGAGGCAGAGGCAGGCAGATCTCTGTGAATTCCAGGCCAGCCAGGTCTACATCGTGAGTTCCAGGCCAGCTGAAGTTACAGGGAGACCCTTGTCTCAAAAAAAAAAAAAAAGAAACAAACAAAAAAATAAATGAATTGCTTTTGGTAGGATGGTTTATTTCACAATATTGATTCCATGAATCTCTGAGCACTAAAGATCTTTCCATGTCCTTGTGTCTTCTTCAGCCTCTTTCCTCAAATACTTAAAATTTTCTTTGTAGAGATATTTCTTACTTTTCTTGAAATTCTGTGGAAACAAATTCAAATTTTTTAAAACTCATTTAGGAGACGATTTTACTAGATATGCTCATTGATTTGTTGTTGTATGTTTTAGTGAAAAGACATTTCCAAAGACATTGTTCTCAAATGTCGCACCCTAGCTGGAAACAGCCACTGTAGCTCTCAGACAGGAAATGACTAATGTCTAAAAGGAAAGACTCATCTTAAATACAGAGTAGTGCAGGGAAGTGAGCAAGACAAAATGGGAAGATATATTCTAGATACTTCTTCAACCTGATATACTAAGATCAGA
>NW_008338871.1:0-876 GCF_000622305.1 Nannospalax galili | reverse complement strand
GTTACAGGGATGACTTGACAGCTGTGTGTCTCTTCTTTGGCTGTGGATTTTATGCTTTTGTTTTAGGACTGAATTCTGAGACTAAGATTTCTTAAATAGGAAAACAAACAAACCCCCAAACAAGAACAAAGACATAGTTTTTAAGAATTGTTTGTAATTCAAGACTGGAGAGATGATTCAGCAGTTAAGAGCATTGGCTGCTCTTGCAAAGGACCCAGGTTCAGTTCTTAGCATCCACATGGCAGCTAACAACTGTTCCAGGAGATCCAATGCCCTCTTCTGTCCTCTGTGGGCATTGCATGACATGGGTGTACATACATGCAGGCAGTATACTTGTTTGTAATTTAGCCATGCCTGGTGGTGTAGGCCTATCTATAATCCCAGCTACTTGGGAAGCTGAGGCAGGAGTGTGAGTTCAAGGTCTGCCTGGGCTACAGTGAGGTCAAGGCTGGCCTGGGCAACTTAGTAAGACCCTGTCTTAAAATAAGTAAAAAGTCTGGGGTTATAAGTCAATGGTAGAGTACTTGCCCAGTATGCACAAGGTCCTAGACAGGGGGCTCTTAAGACCTCTAATCCCAGATTTTGACCCATTTTTTAGACACAGGTGCTTCTTGCCAGTGGATACAAAAGCTGGAGAGATGATGGCTCAGTGGTTAAGAGGACTGACTGCTCTTGCAGAGGACCCAGGTTCAATTCCCAGCACCCACATGGCAGCTACGAACCATTCTCAACTCCAGTTCCAGGGGAATCTGAAGCCCTCTTCTGACTTCTGCAGCATTGCACAACATGGGTGCACTCACATACATGCAGGCAATACACAGATATACATAAAATAAAAATAATAGCCAGGCGTGGTGGCACACGCCTTTAATCCCA
>NW_008338870.1:0-766 GCF_000622305.1 Nannospalax galili | reverse complement strand
AGCCCTATCCTTAACTCTAATCCAAACCCTAAAAGTATCCTGAGATGAAAAACAAAGAGTAGACCTGAACATAACCCTTATCTTAATCCTAAAATTAACCACTCTTCTAATCCTAACCCTATCCATAAACCTGACCATAAACATAGCCATAACCTAATGAGAATCCTAAGACTTTTTCAAGCCATAACCCAGAACCCTAACACTACCCCTTATTCTAAACTTAAACCTCTCCTTAACAATAACCCAAACATTAACTCTAACCAGACCTCTAACACTAATACTAACCTAAATATAGCCCTAGCCATAAAACTAACCCTAAAGCTACCTCTAAGCCTAAATTTAGGCTTATGTTTAGGAATAGGTTTAGGGTTAGGCTTAGGATCAAGCTTAGGGACAGGGCGTGGTTTAGGGTTAGGGTTAGGGATAGAGATAGGTTTAAGGTAAGGTTTAGGTTTTGGTTACGGATAGGGTTTACGTTCGGGTTAGGTGTAGGGATTGGATTAAGGTTAGGGTTAGGGTTACAGATAGGTTAAGAGTTATGGTGAGGAATATGGTTAGTGTTAGGGTTAACGTTAGCGTTAGGGACAGGGCTAGTTTTAGGATTAGTGTTAGGGTTAGACCTAGTCATCTCACCCTAAATCTACCGTTAACTGTAATCTGAACCCTAACCCTCAATATATAACCTAGAACCAAATATAACTGCAACTCTATCCATAACCCTAGCCATAAATGTAAATCTAATCATAACCCTAAAACCTATCCTATT
>NW_008338869.1:0-414 GCF_000622305.1 Nannospalax galili | reverse complement strand
TATAAGGGGGAGCCATAGGTGGTGGTCTTCCTTAATCATGAGGCCAATGTTCATTATGATATTTAGCAGCCTCCTCAACTAAATCTCTCCGACCTTCAGGGCGCTCCTCCTCATCATCATAAGTGACAGGGAAACATTTAAAAAAGGCTTCTACTTGTCTAGTTGTTTCTTTCATAGAGTAGAGTCCCATACTCTTTCAAGATAGATGTGCTTTCTGAAGCTTCTGTAGGAAATATTTCAGTCTCTGTGGAAGTCAATGTTTGTTTAGTCAGATTTCAGAAGGAGAATGTTTGTATAGGCATATTTTCAGGATTATGAGCTGTGTAAGAGATTTTTATTTCTTTTCCTACCTTCTTCCATGTGTCTAAATCTAAAGTTCCTTGATCAGGAAACCAAGGACTGATTTCTTGTACA
>NW_008338868.1:0-465 GCF_000622305.1 Nannospalax galili | reverse complement strand
ATATTTGGGTTTTCAATTTTGTTCCCTTGATCTATGGGTCTATTTTTATGCCAGTACTATGTTGTTTTTATGACTATTGCTCTGTAGTAGAGCTTAAAATCTGGTATAGTAATCCCCCCAGCATTGCTCTTAGTTCTCAGGGTTGTTTTGGCTATCCGAGGTCTCTTGTGCTTCCATATGAATCTTAGGATAGATTTTTCCAATTCTGTGAAAAATGTCATGGGGATTTTGATTGGCATTGCATTGAATCTATATATGACTCTTGGTAGGATGGTCATTTTCACAATATTAATTCTTCCAATCCATGAGGTCTTTCCATCTTCTGATGTCTTCCTCAATTTCTTTCTTTAAAGATTTAAAATTTTCACTGTAGAGGTATTTAATGTCTTTGGTCAGGTTTA
This sequence comes from Nannospalax galili, assembly GCF_000622305.1. NCBI lineage: Eukaryota > Metazoa > Chordata > Mammalia > Rodentia > Spalacidae > Nannospalax > Nannospalax galili. The sequence continues at coordinate 64 of NW_008338868.1, read as the reverse complement.
TTCTGAGATATTTTTTTTTGCAGCTACTGTGAAGGGGAGTGTTTCCATGTACTCTTTTTCTGAT
>NW_008338867.1:0-380 GCF_000622305.1 Nannospalax galili | reverse complement strand
TGTATGGTGTATGAGACAGGGTCTCTCACCAAACCTGGAACTAGGCTGGCACCCAACAAGCCCCAGCAATCCATCTGTCTATCCCCGACCCCCCATAATGTTGGGGTTACAAGGTGCATGTGTAGCCACACCCGGTTTTTAAAAATATTTTTAATATGCTGAATGCGGTGGCATATGCCTTTAATCCCAGCACTCAGGAGGCAGAGGCAGGTGGATCTCTATGAGTTCAAGGCCAGCCTGGTCTACATAGTGAGTTCCAGGACAGCTGGGGCTTTAGGGAGACCCTGTCTCAAAAAGACCAAAAAAAAATTTTTAATTATTTGTGTGTCTGTATGGGTATGTGCACATGAATGCAGGTGCCTGTGGAGGCCAGAGTCCTC
>NW_008338866.1:0-242 GCF_000622305.1 Nannospalax galili | reverse complement strand
AGCTGTAACACGGACTAAGCAGAGTCCTGCATCTTACTACCAGCGATCCAGGCTCTCCGGAGGCAGCATTCCTCCGTCACCGACTCGCGGAACCTTAGGTTTAGCTGCCCTCGTACTTTTCCATGTGGTCCAGTGGCCAGTGGACCCCGCATCTTGAGGAAAGTACACGGGTGAAATAAGGGCGGGATTCAGCTGGACAACGCTCCAGCAGCAGAGACCCACAGAGACACAGAGAAGCCTGC
>NW_008338865.1:0-456 GCF_000622305.1 Nannospalax galili | reverse complement strand
CGACATAAGCCCACCTGTCCAGGGGTGGCACAACCTTCAGTGGGTGGGACCAGGAAACCTCCCACATTACTCAATAATCAAGATGATGCTCTACAAACAAGGCCACAGCCCAGAGAAAAGGAGGAAATTCCCCAATTGAGACTCTGACATCCCAGGCTGTCAACTGTACATTAAAGCAATCCAGCAGATATACACAACTTAAAATGAATAAATAGAAAGCAATTTTAAAAAGAGTTAGGAGGTGAGATTATGAGTTCTCAAACATTAGTACATAAAATCTTTTTCTACTGTCACAAACCTAGAGTAGCAAATACCTGAGGAAAGGTTAGATTAGTTCAAAATTTTTCCATCACTCTCATTTCACATTTCCCAAGGTGAAAAGAGTTTATAGGTAAAGACAGATAAGATAACTTATTTATTTTGTGAAATGCGCTATGAATTTGTGATGCACATCAT
>NW_008338864.1:0-1119 GCF_000622305.1 Nannospalax galili | reverse complement strand
CCTCCTTTTCGTAAAAGCTGCACTAGCATGGCTTTTACTTTCACTTTTGATTCCACCAATCCCATGTTGTTGTAACTTTCCCTTCACCACTGCCTGTGGTCCTAACTTCGTCCCCTAAATCTGGGAGCCTTACTAGCGCTATCCCTTCACCGCTTACCTGTGGACCTTACCCTCTATTTTTCTATCGGAAAGAAATTCCCCATACGGCCCACCATTTGCTGCGAACCAAGACTCCGACCAGCAGAGTCGAAGAAAGGACAACGTGGACGCCAAGGTGAGGTTCAAGCAACTCTCTCTTTTATTCTTCATCATCCCACAATATATACCCTCATCAGATCCATCCCACAATCAGACCATCACACGGAGCCAATCAGGACATGAGCACGGGGCTAACATGCAGGCAGAGCAGCAAATCATTGGGCCATGCAATAGAATCATGCTCAGTGACGTATCATGTCAGGCAGGCTGTGCGTGATCAAGCTTACAGCACTTGCGCGAGTTGGAGCAAACAAATGAGGGTCACGAGGCTTGGCAGCCAGCCAGGGCACCATCTTGGCCGTCTCGACCACGCCCTCTTCCCACATATCAAGCCCTTCTAAATCATACAGGTTTTTAAATTCCACACGCCAGACACAAGCTAATCTTGTAGCCACAGTTAAGCATTCTTTCTTTGCTCCACATTCAGACCCTTTGTTGCAATCCAGTTTTTCTGCCTAGAACAGATTGTTTCCAGGTGGTGCTCAAATTCCAAAACCTTTCCTTTATCTGTCATCCCACTAGACTGTAAGTAGGAGCCAAAGATGAATTTCTCCTCATTTCTTACTAGAACAAATTACTCCTTGACAAAAGCATTTAAAATTCTTTATTTTTATGTGTATGAATGTTTTGCCTGCATGTCAAGTACACACATGTCATGCAATGTCTGCAGAGGCTAGAAGAGTGTCTGATGCCCTGGAACTGGAGTTACAGGTAGTTCTTAGCCACCTCGCGCATGCTGGGAACTGACCCCAGCCCTCTGGAAGAGCAGCCAGTGCTCTTAACTGCTGAGCCATCTCTCCATCCCCAACAAAACCCTTTTGAAAAAAAAAAAACTACAGCATGTTCTTAAATGGAAATTTT
>NW_008338863.1:0-395 GCF_000622305.1 Nannospalax galili | reverse complement strand
AATGTATTATATTTGAGGAGGAAGCATAAAAACTTACATCATGTTAATTAGCAGAGATGATAAACAATACCATTGAAATCTACCCGATGACTTTATAGACATATACAGGTGCCAAGGATCCAAGTGCAAACGATTATGACTAGTAATAATCAGATACACACAGATTGGAGATGCATGCGCCAACATCTCAGTGTTAGTAGCAAAAACATTGAGTCTCTCTAAGAAATAGTTTATTTTTAAATGAAATGGAGATCTTTTTTAAAGGTTAAAACTCATTCAATTTTATGTCTTACAGGGCTTATACTGAGTTCAATATTGTATAACTGTGGTAATTCAACAGTGAGCCTAAAAATTTTATAGCCACTTTTGAAAGAGGTGTATCTTTGCTCTGGAAA
>NW_008338862.1:0-410 GCF_000622305.1 Nannospalax galili | reverse complement strand
TATTTACATTTGCTTATCTTTTGACATGGTACTATCCCCCACACATGTTTTTCAATAGTGTAGACTCCCAGACAATTATAGCTTTCAAGCATTGTGGTTCGAGGTCCCCAATGATTCCCCTTCCTATAACGTGTGCACTGGTGGGAGTCCAACCTCTGGAGATTGTGTGGCCTCTCTGATCAAAAAGATGGGTGATGTAGGAGAGGGGTCTGAATTGTCCTTGGATCCTAGCTGACCTTGGGAACAAGGGCCAAATATTGGCTTTCGTCATTGGTCTCTCTCACCCTCACTGATGTGAACACCCAGAAAGGCTGTTTAATGTGTCTTATAATTTTAGTTTCTGTGTGACATTTAGATAAAGCTTAGACAACACAATCCAAACAGTTTTAAATAAAGTTGGTTTTGTTATG
>NW_008338861.1:0-869 GCF_000622305.1 Nannospalax galili | reverse complement strand
ACTCAGTAGGTTAAAGTGCTTGCTGCCAAGCCTGATGACCTGAGTTCTATCGCTGAGGCCCACAAAAGAACTGACTCCTGCAAGTTGTCCTTTGACCTCCACATATAGGCTATGGTATGTGTACCCACACACATACACACAAGTAAAATAAACATGTGTATTAGTCAGGGTTCTCCAAAGAAACAGAACCGGTAGAATGAATATATATGTATAGAGATTTATCAGCTTAGCTCACAGGATAGAGTCTGAGTAGTCCAACAATGGCTGCACCACACTGGAGGGGCTGAGAATCTGTAGTCGCTCAGTCCACAAGGCTGGATGTCTCAGTAGTACTGATCTGGCGCTGAAGGTCTGACAAATTCCAAAAGATCAGCTAGTCTTCAGTCTACAGCAGCAAGACGAACTCACCAGTGAGAGAGAAGGCAAGCAGCAAGAAGCCTGGCGTTCTCCTCTGCCTTGGCCTTTATACGGGTGCCATCAGAAGGTAACACCCACATTTAGGGTGTGTCTTCCAGCTTCAGATGATCCAATCAAGAAGATCTCTCTTACTTCAGTTAATCTCAGATCCAATCAAGTTGACACCCAGGATTAGCCATCACAACATGTAATAATGAAAACAAATTTTTTTGTTTGCTTTGTGTTTTTTTGTTTGTTTGTTTGTTTGTTTCTTGAGACAGGTCTTCCCTGTAGCCACACTTAGCTTGAAACTTGCAATGTAGACCAGGCTGAGATTGATCTCACAGAGATAGATCCACCTGCCTCTGCCTTCCAAGTGCTGGGATTAAAGACATGCGCCACCATGCCCAGTATAAAAACCATTTTTTTTTGGACTTTTTGAGACAGGGTCTCCCTGTAGCCCCAGCTGTCCT
>NW_008338860.1:0-246 GCF_000622305.1 Nannospalax galili | reverse complement strand
CAGCTTTACAGGCTTTTTTATGGTACATTCCTGGTTTAAATAGTGCACCTGTTTTTTTTGTTTTGTTTTGTTTTGTTTTGATACAGGGTCTCTCTGTAGCCCCAACTGGCCTGGAATTCACTATGTAGACCAAGCTGGCCTTGAACTAACAGAGATCCACCTGCCTCTGCCTCCGGAGTGCTGGGATTAAAAGCATGTGCTACCATGCCCGACTATAGTGCACCTGTTTTAAGTTTTCCATAGACA
>NW_008338859.1:0-362 GCF_000622305.1 Nannospalax galili | reverse complement strand
ATGGGTCTGTTTAAGCTGTTAATCTCTTCTTGGTTTAGCTTTGGTGGTTCCATGCTTTTAGGTACCCGTCCATTTCTTTTAGGTTTTCAAGTTTAGTAGCATATAGGTTTTTAAAGTATTCCCTTATAATGTTCTGGATCATATTGGTGTCTGTTGTGATGTTTCCCTTTCATCTCTGATTTTGTTGATTTGGAGGTGCTCTTTCTTTCTTTTGGTTAACTGGGCTAGGGGTCTGTCAATCTTGTTTATCTTTTCAAATAACCAGCTCTTGGATTTGTTGATTCTTTGTAATGTTTTCTCTGTTTCTTTTTATCTTGTCTGCTGGATTTGGGTTTCATTTGTTGTTGCTTTTCAAGTGTCTT
>NW_008338858.1:834912-863982 GCF_000622305.1 Nannospalax galili | reverse complement strand
ATGGAATTTGTATGAAACAGTGAACCATGCGTTTTGTGTGTCACTAAACCAAAGTTTTATGAAACAATATTAATACCTGGTTTACATAGTGGCCACTGAGAGTCTTCCTTCTGATCAGTCTAGACTGTAGTTTTTAAAAAAAGCAAGTAGGACACACTAAATGGACTTCAAAGCTCAAAAATAGGTTGTCGTCCTTGAAAATTGCTAGCTTTTATCAAACTGTCCTGAAAAGTAATTGTGCTAATGTAAAACTTGTCTTCGGTGTATGAAAATTCCTGCTTCGTGACAATCTATTGATACTTTGAATTGTCAGATTTTAAAGACTTTTTTCAAATTTTGTAGATGCAAACTAGTAGCTTTTACTAATTTTAATTTTTATTTTTGTGGGATTTATTTATTTGGGGTACTGGGAACTGAATCTAGGGCTTCACACATATGAGGTGTCTTAGTTTGTTTCTTCATTGCTGTGACAAAATACTCTGACCAATACCAACTTGGTGGAGGAAAGGGTTTATTCAGCTTGCATCTCCCAGGTCACAGTTCATCAGGGAGCCCAAGGCAGGAACTCAGGGCAGGAACCTGGAAGTAGGAGCTGGAGCACAGGCCATGGAGGATCACTGCTTACTGACTTGCTCCCCTGGCCCCTTGCTCAGCCTGCTTTCTTATACAACACAGGCCCACCTGCCCAGGGGTGGCACCACCTACAGTGGGCTGGGCCCATCACTCAGCAATCAAGAAGGTGCCCCATGGACATGGCCACAGGCCAGTCCAATGAAGACAATTCCCCCACTGAGGCTCCCTCAACCCAGGTGTGTCAAGTTGACACTAAAGTTATCCAGCACACGAGGAAAGTGCTCTACCACTGAGTTATATTCCCAGTCCTCTGTGCATTTTAAAAACTATATCTATTTTTATTTTATATGTATGAGCATTATGCTTACATGTGTTTAAGTGCACCCATGTCATGCAACGCTGGCGGAGAACAGAAGAAGGTGTTGGATCCCATAGACTGGTTGTTAGCTGCCATGTGGGAACTGGGATTTGAATCAGGTCTTCTCTAAGAACAGCCAGTGTTCTTAACTGCTGAGCTATCTCTCCAGCCATGGGAAGTTAGAATTAAGAAGTCAGGGAAACAGATGTTTCTAGAAAAAATCCGCATGTCATCCCTTTGGGTCTTCCTTCACTTCTATTTTTCCTGTTTTCTTTCTTTGTCTCTCTGTGTGTGTGTGTGTGTGTGTGTGTGTGTGTTCATGAATATACTGGCAGGTATGAGCAGTCTGATGTGGGTGCTGGGACCTGAACTTGGGTCCTCTGGAAGAGCAGCAAGCAGTTTTAACCAATGAGCCATTTCTCCAGCACCCCACCCCCTCTTCTGTGCATTTTAAATGAATCAGAGTTGAGAATCTCTTCATATAGTGCCATTGGTTTTATTTCCTGTTTTGTGAATTGCCTATTTCTATGTTTTATCTGTTTCACTAACAAGTTGTCTCTTTCCTACTGATTTATTTATAAGCCTTTATTATTTGGATATTGGGCCTATGTTAATTATACAGTAAATATCTTCTTCCAATCTGAAGATAGGGTTTCATTATCTAGCCCAGATTGGTCTTAAATTCGTGGCAATCGTTCTGCCTCAGCCTTCCAAGTGCTGGGATCCCAGGTGTGAGCTACCACATCTAGCTCAAGCTTTTAAAAACTATCCTATGTACGTAGAACGGTAGTGTAAAGTGTAACAACCTTTCACATTAAGGCTTATTAAGGCTTTTGTATATTTAAGAAAATCCTTTCTATTGCTGTGGTCATAAAGAGTCTTTGATAGTTTGTTCTAGAACCTTTTTTTTTTTAACTTTTATTTTAGGTATATGAGTGTGTTACCTGCATGCGTGTAAGTGCACCCGTGTCGTGCAAAGTCCACAGAGGGCGGCGTCAGAACCCTTGGAACTGGAGTTATAGACAGTTGTTAGCTACCTGTGAGTGCGGGAAATCGAACCCCAGTCCTCTGCAAGAGCTGCCAATGCTCTTAACCCCTGAGCCATCTCTCCAGCCCCTGTTCTAGAACCTTTAAACCTGTTTTATGTATTAAGCTTTTCAACCACTCAGATTCAGCTTTCATCAAAGTCCCACATCTAAGAGCCACCCTCCTCCTAAGTTTTCTCCCCCTCCCCGTCTTCTTCCCAGACCGGGTAATAGTGAAGTTACTGGCTCACCTAGTCCTGGGCAGGGGACTGGGTGCAGGAATCCCGCCAGGGCTGCAGGCCCCAAGGCCATTCGTGCTCCTGCCAGCAGGCGGCGCTGCAACAGGAGCCGGCCGAGCGCGCTGGACGCTCTGGCTAGTGGTCTCGCCTCCTCCGCGGCTTCCGGCGCGTCTCCCGCGCTTATGCCATGGACCGTAACCCATCGCCCCCGCCGGCCGACCGGGACCAGGAGGAGGAGCAGGACCCGGCCGGGGGAGACTGCGTGGGGCGCACGGTGTACAGCAAGCACTGGCTGTTCGGCGTCCTCAGCGGGCTCATCCAGGTATTGGGATGCGCGCATGCGCGGGGGCTCCCTCACGCCGCCCGGGGACTCGATGGCTGCGGGGATGCTGCAGCCTTGCGGGGACACCGTCCACTTTTGTTTGAAAATATTATTTTTATATTGTGTGTAGGAATGTACTGCCTACATGTGTGTAAGTGCACCCGTGGCGTCTAATGTCTACGGAGAAAAGGGCGTCAGATTCCCTGGAACTGGTGTTAAGGATGGTTGTTGGTCGCCTTGTGGGTGCTGGGACTCGAACCTCTACAAGAACAGCCAGTGTTCTTAACCCGAGCCATCTCTCCAGTTCACTTTTGTGGCTCTTCCCAAAACTCAGACCTACGCACATACTCTGTCCGGGTTTTGCTCCCCAACGCCTGTCATTCTGAAGCCCAGGCCCTAACTTCATGCTTGGTGGACTTTTGTTAAAGTGGAAACAGTGACTTGGGTCAGCTCTGTTATTCCAGCAGCGGGACTCGGGCAAGCATTAACCAGAGCCTCGGTTTCTCTCACGGTTTCTGTAGACCAGGATAGTGAAACCAGTATTACCATATGTGGAGGTTTTGTGTAGGTTGAGGTTATAATAACCGGGGAGTGCTTCGGTTTCTAGGGGGCCGTCAGTATATGTGAGTTTTCTGCTCATCGTCTTCCCGACCTCCCAGCTTTTACCTCTCCAGGCCATTTCTGCACAGTGACCAGAGTACTCTTCCTTTTTGTTATTTTTAAAGGGTGCACTCGTTGCTCATAAGACAAATTGTGTATTTCTTAGCTGGAAATTGAAGTCTCTTTTAAGAGACGTCTCCTTGGCTTTTCCCAGGAACAGGTCATTGGTCCTTCATTTTCCCTGTCACAGGTCTTTGCCAACAGTTCAGTCAGCCTTTTCTATTGTGACTGTCGGTTTACATGCCTTCCCTCCACTAATCCTCAACTGTTTGAAAACAAAGGTTGTATTTTGGTCAGTCCTGCAGTTTTGCGCTGTATTGCCTGCAAACAGAGTTCACTCCATGAGTGTTGGATGTGTAGAGCCTTCCAAGGCACCAATTTTTAGAAGATACTTTGCCACGGTCGATACTTTGGAGATACTCACTTTGAGACTTCTAAATGACAGTGTTTCTTGAAGAAGAATGAACAGTTTCACTTACCTACTTTTTTCCCTCTGTGTTTCTGAAGACCGTTACATCTGAAAATGCCAAGTCCGGCTCAGACGACAAGGAGTCACAGATGGAGCTTGATGAAGAAATGGAGAATGACATCTGCAGAGTCTGGGATATGTCGATGGATGAGGTACGGGGTGTGGAAGTGAGACTGCAGAGACTCAAGGAGGATCTTTGGAAAGGTTTATTCCTTTGCCCCTGAGGAAGGCTCATGTAGCATCTGTAGTCACTCCAGCTTGTGGTTCAGGGGAACAGGTACCAGGAGCTGTGAATGCTGAAGTGTTGCCTTTGAATATTACACAGTTTTATCCTATGAACATAATAGCGTGTCCTTAACAAACATAAACCAAGACCGGTATAGTTTTACCAGGCAGTGCAGTTTCATGGGACCACTGTTATGTATAATCTGTGATTGACTGAGACTGCATTACGTGCATGGATTTTACAGTGCACATCCTTCATGGCTGCCAGATTTAGTTTTTGTACCTCACGGGTGAGATTTGGCTCTTTTGGGTCACATGTACAGTCTAGATTCACCCCTTGGGTAATATGGATAGAGTGGAATCTTTAGGAAGAAATTATTGGGCTGTCAAAGTTATATTGTGATGAGAAGTTTTTTTCTATTGAAGATTTTAACCTCGTTTTCCCTTTTTCTATTGAGGATTTTGAAAACACACATTTTAGTATTGGACATAATCCAGTAGCCTAGATCTCTGGTTTCCCTTCTCATGTTTTAAGTTCTTAGAGGATAAGAATTAGGGGTTGACGTCTTCTCCCCATGTTCCCCTCCCCCTTCTCCTGAGCCGCTAGCATAATATCTGGCAGTTAACAAATGTGCTTGAATGCTAGTGAGAATTCCTGGTGGACAGAAAAAAGACATTTAGGTTAACGTAGTCAGTGCAGAATAAAAGGAGGCTGCTCTGGGGTCGGTCACAGGCGCAGATTTGCTTCTGGAATTGTTCCATGGTCTTGGGACCAAATGCCACAATGACTCTAAAATTACTTTTGCCTTTTTGACACCTTCCTGACCTTTTTTTTTAGCCCCTGTGCCTGAAAGGAGATATAATGGAATTAAACTTTTTATGATTGTCTTAGCTTTGGAGTTTAATGAGCCATATTCAGCATCTAAATTAGTAATAATTTTTTTTGTTTGTAGGATGTGGCTTTATTTCTCCAAGAATTTAATGCTCCTGACATATTTATGGGCATACTGGTCAAATCCAAGTGCCCCCGATTAAGAGTAAGTATGTACATTTCATTTTTCTCTCTTTGATTTCCTTACTGGCTACAAGTCAATAAATTGATATGTAAATGTTTGTTGAACATTATTAGGTAATACATTACTTAAAATTATTAGATGCATAGAATTTTAGATTTGGATTAGAGAGTACAATTTTTAAAAATTTATTATGTTTTATTCTGTGTGTATGAGTGTATTGCCTGCACCCGTGTCATGCAATGCCTGAGCAGGGTGTTGGATCCCCTGGAACTGGGGTTATGGATGGTTGTTAGCTACCATGTGGGTGCTGGAGATCGAACCAGGCTTCTCTGCAATTGCAGCCAGTACACTTAACCTCTGAGCCATCTCTCCAGCCTAGGCAGTGTTTGAAGTTTTCCTGGTGATTCTGATGAGCAGCCAAGACTGAAGTGCTTGGTCTTTGACAGGAAGTTCGCTCATTCCCCCTTTAGTCTACAAGGGAAACGGTTGTGTTTTCTGCTCCTTCTTGTTTAATCCTTTCCCGGCATTTGACCATCTGCATTTTATTCAAGTGCTCCACCTGTTGCTTCTTGGCCATCACCCCACCCCCACCTCCTGGTTCAGCCTCCAAAGTGCTGGGGTTCTAGGTGTGTGCACCACAGCCAGCTTAGGTCTGTTGTTTTTTTATACTCCTAAGTTACAGCTATGTACCTATAATGCAAAGCCCTGACTTCCCCTTTGGTGACTGATGCCATGTCCAGCCTTCTTCAGGCATTCACAACTTCCGAGAGAGCTCTATCTTCTGTGTGTCCTGATTCAGTAAGTGTCACACTGATCGTAGAAACCCCTAGTGCACTTGGTAAGCGGTAGCTCTCCAGGTGTCACCCCAGAGATTCTGATTCAGGAACTGATGTGACTTGGAAATCTGTTTTGTTAGGAAGCCCCAGTGCTGTGTTCCAGAAGGTTTGAACACGGCACCATATGAACTCGCTGTGTCCTTTTTCATTTTTCCCATTAATAGGACCAGCACCTCTCACTGGGGAAACAGGAAACTTGAAACCCAGGAGCCATGTCTTGCTTACCCTTCACCTTCTGGCATCTTCTTTGCCTTCACTGTGAGCGAGCTCTCTTCGGCTCCAGGGTTTTCCGTGGCTGCCCCACCCTTTCCTATCTAGCAGCCCTGCCCTCTTGCATCTTGGTTACTGAGGCGCCAAGAAGTAGTGGTTAAATGTTCAGTCTCTGCTGTTTCCTAGTTGGGAATCTTAGGCTTGCTTGACTTCCCTGTGCTTTAGTTTCCTCATTTGAAAAGTAGGGACAGGGACAGGAGAGATGGTTCAGAAGTTCAGAACACTTGCTCTTTAGAGGACTGAGATTCAGTTTCTAGCACCTACGTGGTGGTCTATAGTCATCTGTAACTCTAGTTCCAGAGGACCCAACACCCTCTTCTGGCTTCTACTGGCACTAGGTACACACGTGGTATACATACATACAGGCAAACACATGACACACACACACATATAAAATCTTTAAAAAGTGAAATAATAGTAGTCCCATCTCATAAGGTGCTATATGAAATGATAAATGGAAAACATTTAGAGTTGTTTATTGATTATATGTGTAGGTAAGTATTGAGTGTTGTTATAATTGAGGTAAATTCTTCTTTCAAACTTTTTTTTACTTTATGCATTGCATATTTTACTGCCAAGATAACCCTCCTAAATTGTTTCAGCATGTTGTGTCCCCTTTTTGAGAACCTTCACAGCTCCACATACCTTCCCATGTTTAGTCTTCAGCGTGATGGTCGGACCCTTTTCATGCTGATCCTTTTCCTCTGCTGGTTCACCTCGTGCTGGTCTCCTGTTTTATGCTCTAGCCAGTGTTTTCTTTGTGTATTAGCTGTACATGTTAGTCCCTGAGGAGTCATTTCCTCCCTGATCTCGTTATCTGTAACTCCTGCCCTTGAACTTTGTGTCTTTTGTTCCTTCTCAGCTATCAACGTTGTCAGAGTTAGAGGACAGGACAGGAGAGGCAGTATAGGCAGCACAGGTCCCTGTCCTGTCTTCCCTTCTCCCCTCAAACTTGGCTCAGTGAAAGTTTTTTCAAGTTGTTATTCTGTGTGGCTTTCTCCTCAGAGCCATTGTGACCTGTGAAATTTGATTTGGCAGGAAATCTGTATGGGAATTCTAGGTAACATGGCCTGTTTCCAGGAGATCTGTGTGTCCATCAGCAGTGATAAAAATCTTGGGTAAGTCTTACTGCATAATAACATTTCTCAAAATGGATTCTAACCTCCTATCTGAGGAAGTCCTAATACGTAGGGAAGATGGAAAATGTGAAGTTGGTGTTTCATTGTTTTGAACACTTCGGGAAGTACACTGAGTGCTGATGACAACTGGGGTGTCCGCACTATGTATGGACATAAATAAGTCAGGATTGAGCCTGTGTATCAGCAGCAGAGACCTGAGTCATCAAGAGGGAGTAAGCAGGCCAGGTGAAGAGTATGTAGGGCTGGAGGTGGGGGCAGCTGACCAGAATCCCAAGCAAGTTAGGACTCAGAGCTAGTCTGGGAAGCGAGATTTGTTGAACAGTTGCTCTGAGAGCTTCAAGTTGTTGAACAGTTGCTCTGAGAGCTTCAAGTTACATCAGGGAGTGGGACATGCCAAAAGACTAGAGGATACAGGCTTGATCTGGGACTACAAGGCTTTCAGACTTCCACCTGGAGGCTGGATCTCCTTTACATGCACAGAAGTTTTGGGTAGAGGGCCCTTTAATAGTGAAGGTCCTGGTGGCTACTTAGTGGATCTGAGGACACTGGAAAGTTAGGTGATAAATTTGGTGGGTGTGTTCATTTTCTTGGTAGAAGGTTCATGGCTGTTAATCAGAGTCTCAAGGAAGTCTGTGCCTTAGATAGGTTAAGGCATCTGCTCTAGGCAGTTCTTATCTGAGCTCAGGGGGGTTTATCACAGAATTCAAGTATCCGAGCCTATCAAAAAAAGTTGTTCTTACATTTATTCAGTGGGATGCTCTGCAGCGATGAACTGCAGGTGAATCTGATATATACGGTGGTGAGCAAAAAGCCTGAGACTCGAAGAGTATGTACACAACATTGATCTAAACTTCTACGGTACCTACTGTGTGTACAGTGATTATGTGTCACCTAAAAACAAATAAAAAGATGGATAGATAACAGAAAGGTATTTTAAGGAAAAAAAATATATTTTTAAATAAAATTTAGAAACAAAATATGAAACCATGAAACGAGGGCCGAAAAGGACACGATGCTGGATGCGTTAGGGTGACCTTTTCTCAGTGGGGAAAGCCTTGTGATTGGAGTGGGACGCAGGCTGCTAGGTGAGCAGCTCTTGAAGTTTTGCTTCATAATTGTTCACAAATCACAGATTTGCTTCTTGGCGGGTTTTCTGCATTTATGCTTTATTTAACAATAAAAAATGTTGAAAAAGTTAAATGCAGAGGCTAGAGAGATGGCTGAGTGGTTAAGAGCACTGGCTGCTTTTGCAGAGGACCCGGGTTTGGTTCCCAGCACCCACTTGGTGGCTAACAGCCATCTGTAACTCCAGTTCCAGGGGATCTGATGGCCCCTTGTCTTCCTTGGTCATTGCTTGACACAGGTGCACTTACATGCAGGCAATACACCCATACACATAAAACTTTTTTTTAAAAAGTTAAATGCGAGCTGGTATTTGAGATGAGAGAAGCTCACGGCTCACTGTTTTGCAGGCAGGTGATACTGCATTGTGTGTACGACTCAGACCCACCCACTCTCCTGGAAACAAGCAGGTAGGCTTTCCTCTGTGTGGCATCTGTAAAATCACTTATCAGGGAACCCAGGAAGATAGAGTCAGCGCTTACCAGCTCCCTGTACTGTTTTCCCGACTTGATATTAAGCTGACATTTATCATGTAGGTTGTTGCTCACTTGCCTTTCCCAGACAGAAGTGGCCAGTGTCTGGGTTGAAAGGATCCGGGAGCAACCAGCTGTTCATGATAGTATTTGCTTCATCATGTCAAGTTCAACAAATGGTAAGTTACCTTGTAATCTAGAGAGACAAATGTGTAGTATTGTTAGGGAAGCACTTTCCCATGAAGGAAGGCGGGGTGTAACCGCAACACCTTTGGAATAAGTGCAGCCGTGTTTGTTGGACGACTGTGGGGACTTTGCTTCCCCTCAGCACCAAGCTTGGCTTCTCAGGTTAATCTCTGTTCTCTGCAGTTGACTTGCTGGTGAAGGTGGGGGAGGTTGTGGACAAGCTCTTTGACTTGGATGAGAAGCTAATGTTGGAGTGGATTAGAAATGGGGCTGCTCGCCCTCTGGACCAGCCTCAGGAAGACTGTGACGAGCAGCCAGTGTTCAGGATTGTACCCTGTGTACTGGAAGCTGCCAAGCAAGTACGGTAGGTGAACTGCTTTATACAGAACGTTCTGGACAAATCCAAACGCTGAAAACACCCTTAGATGGAAAAGTCTGTCCTTTGGGAGGATGGAGTTTGCAGCTGGTCGTTCTTAGGTTTAATTCACTTCTTATACTTGTGGCAGAAGATTTACTCTTTTCAAGAACTGTAAGAATGTCATTCAGTCACAGTAAGTGCTCAGCTTGCTGTGGTTACTGACAACTTCATCAGCCATCTCACATATCTGAAATAATCAAAGGGAAAAGATTTCCTTGTGTTTTATTTTGCACTGAACATAAAGCAACTCCCTAACTGAACATGTCTATTTTCTTCATCCTTTCCCCTGTGTACATGCACCAGTCTGGATAAGTGATCGACTCGGGCACTTTAACGTCCTGGCATGAGAGACAGTCGATCTTGTAGGGCATTGAGAGAATTTATTATTGGTCACCAGAAACTTAGCAGTGGAATCAGTCTGCTTAGTAGCTAATAGTATATTCTTAGTACTTAATACGCTGCATTAAAAACTTTATGTCCTTTATGAAATGAGAATTAAGATTTTCATCTCCCACACCTGATCTTCAGTACCTTCCAGTCAGTGAATGATGCCGCCAGCTTGTGCTTCAGGTGTCCTGTTGCCGTCTGTAGGATACAATTCAGATTTAGAAACAAGGCAGACCTGGCTCACCAGGCATCATGGAAGCTTTTCCAGCCTGTCTTAGCTGAGCCAAGCTCCCTAGTCTCCGAGCCTTTGCTCAGGAAGTCTCTCTCCTTTGCCCCAAATGCTCCTTTGCCCCTTCAGATGCCTGTGTAAACTCACTTCTCTGAAGACACCTTCCTGGTGAAGTCTGAGTGCTCTGTGGTCTTAGCACATTTCACTGTATTATAACTGCCCCTTTATTTTCTTTCCTTCAGACTGTTAAGCTTTATGGAGATAGACATCAAATGTCATGTGTACCTCTGTCTTCCATCCCCTACTAAGTACCTACACACAGTCGATGCTTAAGTAAGCACTGCTGACCCATTGTTTCAGTTGCTCACTGTTTGCATGTAGCCATCTGGTTGAAGAACCAGCATTCTGAGTTTCTAAGACTATAAACTGTTGATCAAAAGGATGGCCTGTGACATCAGGTGAGCAGCAATACTGTGTGTGCCTGGTGCTGGGGGCCTCACGCTCCTCCCATAAGGTCTCGGTGTCAGCCACAGGCACTTTCATTTCTTGTCCTGTGTGTAATTATGTTCTTTCTCTCTCTCTCTTTCTCTCTCTCTCTTTCTCTCCCTCACACACACACACACACACACACACACCCCTATATATGTATACACGCATGTAAATCTACACATACATATATATATATATTTCTGTTTCCCCATTATAATGTAACTTTTCACGAACAGAAATGTTATTTTGTTGTCTGTTTCATGGTTGGTACCTTTGGAAAATGACTAGCACAAACTAATAAATACATTTCTTGAGTGAATAATTGACTGCATGCAACCTCTACACCCAAGGCTCAGGGAACATCACGGAAGAGGGGGTGAAGAGAGTAAGGGCCAGAGGAGGGGCAAAACTGCTGCTAGCTAATGTCTTCTAGACATGACAGGGAGGCTGCACCAGTGAGGTCTCCACAGGATGGTAGTCTAATAAGAGCTGCACAATGACAGAACCATTTGACTTGCCAAAGTGCATGGGGGAAATTTTGTGGGGTCCCACCGCAAGATGGAGAGGTTCAGGGGATGTTGAGGGGGGAAGAATCAGTTTTCTCCAAGAACTAGCTCTCTGAGAGGTAATCTGATCCCAAGTAGGCAGCCCTAAACATAAATGGACTAAATGCATGGTACAACAAGAGTCTGTATGTATATATACACACACGTATGTATGTATACATATATATGTATATATATAGTGTGTGTGAACACATAACACTAATAAGAGGACAAATAATTGAGAGGGATTGAGGAGACATGGGAGGAGGTGGCGGGAGACTGGGATGGCTGGAAATAATACAAATATAATACTCATGAAATTCTCAAAAATAAAAAATGAAAAGGCCCAACGAACTCTTGAAAAAATAATACCAATAAGCCGGGTGTGGTGGCACACGCCTTTAATCTCAGCACTTGGGAGGCAGAGGCAAGTGGATCTCTGTGAGTTCAAGGCCAGCCTGGTCTACAAAGCGAGTTTCAGGCCAGCTGGCACTATAGAGAGACCCTGTCTCAAAAAGACCAAAAAAATAATCGTAGTAATAGTAATTGATTGCAGTTCTCTAGACTGTGAAGTTGGTGATGAAGTGCTTTTGCCTTTTCTGTTCAGTTCCGAAAACCCGGAAGGGCTGGATGTCTACATGCACATCTTACAGCTGCTGACCACTGTGGATGATGGAATTCAAGCAATTGGTAAGGTAGTTTCTTGGAACCCACTGTAGTCATTCACCTAATTGCTTGCTGTTTTTAAATTGCTACTTTGTTAAAATGCTTCTTAAGTACAGTGTCCTGATACGAGAAAAGACACGTGGAATTTACTCTTTGACATGGTGTGCCATGAATTCTGCCAAGCAGACGACCCACCCATCATGCTGCAGGAGCAGAAGACGGTGCTGGCCTCTGTGCTCTCAGTGCTGTCAGCCATCTGCTCCTCACAGGCAGAGCAGGAGCACCCGAAGATGGAAACAGGCAAGTATCACATCTGTTCACCAAGGTAAATTGGAGTCTGCCAGATTTTAAATGCCAGTCGTGTGTGTTTTCTTCACTGGGTTCATCCTCAATTTTACCCATTAAGAAGAAAAAAAAAATACACACACACACACACACACACACACACACACACCATTTATTCTCCTAGTTGTGTAAAATGAAAATTGATTATAAAATTTATAAATGGCATCAGGAGGGGCTGGGGTATAGCTCAGTGACGGAGGGCATGCTTAGCATATATGAGGCCCTGATTTCAATCTCGGCTCCCAAACCCAAAAAACCAACCCTCCTGCCCCAAACCAGGCATCAGCCTGTGTCTGTAAACACTCCGTCCAAGTTCTGCGCTGCTTTTACCTCTGCTGCCCTATCAGTTCCCTCTGTGTTCGGTAGGGAGGTTTTATGTCTTGGTACCTGGTAAGATCTTCTCTCTTCAGTCTGATTGTCAGAATGTTTTTTCTGTTAGGCTTGTTTAGTGCTGAGTAGGTTGAAAAGTTCAAAGCCCCGAACTCTTTGTGATATTTTAATTGGATCATGTTAAGTGTATAGGGCATCCCAGGATGTGCTGTGGCTATGCCTTTGTGCGAGTCTTACTTCAGAAGTGGTTTTCTTCCCTTGAATCTTGCTATTTCTTAGCAGGTTTACTCCTAGATGTATAGTTCTCTTGCGGCTGCTGTTCTCTGTTAGTTGCTTTCTTCCATTGATGATTGTTGGGATTTATGAAGGCTGTTCATTTCTGTATGTTAATTTTTTTTTGGTCTTTTTGAGACAGGGTCTCCCTGTAGCCCCAGCTGGCCTGGAACTCACTATGTAGACCAGGCTGGCCTTGAAGTCACAGAGATACGCCTGCCTCTGCCTCCCAGGTGCTGGGATTAAAGGCATACACCACCACGTTTTTTTAACATGCAAACAAACTTCATTGAAAGGTGAAGATTCACACACACACACACACACACACACACACACACACACACTCACACCCTCACTGGTTTTCCCGTTTTTTGTTTTGTGTTTGTCATGCCGGGGATTGGGCCCCGAGCCTCGACATGCAGGCATGCACTCTGCCACTGAGCTGCGTCCATTCCTGTCTTGCTGTAAGACTTCCCATTCTAATCTTGAACTATTCTGACACTGCTTTGACTTTAAGTTACCGTGCTTTGTCATTTTTCGCTCCAATTTCTTCCTCTTATCTAATTGGTTGCTTAGTGTCTTTGGTGTTTTAAAATAACAGTGGTAGAAAGCATCCTTCTCTTGTTCCTGACTTCATTGGTAATGATGCTAGAGTTTCACCAGTAAGCTTTGCAGGGGTAAGGTATTTGTTTCTGCCACTCAAGTATTGCTCTGTTCTTATTTTATTAAGAGTTTTAAATAAATGAGCATTGACTACTTCTGAGTGTCGTTTCTGTATCTCTGGAGAGGTCATCTTGCTGAGCAGGTAATGTTGGGACAGACTGATGAGCTGGTGGTGGCAGGCAGGTGAACGCCGGGAGGGTAGCACCCTCTGCAGATGGAGACAAGCAAGTGGCAAAGCACGAGCACTGCTGTGCTTCGGGTATCTCGACCCTGGCTTGGTGTCTTTGCTTTCGTGATGGGCAGAGAAGTTGCACATCTGGCCATGGGGAGAGTGTGGAGGGCGGGAACCTTGGCTGTGAAGAAGATGGGGAGCCATGGATGGTTTGAAGCAGAGGTTGGATAGACACAGCTGACTGCAGTAGGTCATGGGTTGATGAGAGCACAGGGGTCATGGGTACTAAGGGAGAAGAGGTAGCAGGCTGGGTGGCATTCGAGGCAAGTGATGTCCTAACTGGGATGAGGCGGCAACAGTGGACGTAGGGGAGAATACCATGGCGTTCTGCTCATTTAGGCGTTCTGCTCATTTAGGAAGTGCCATTAAGTTTCTGTTAGCTGATAGGATAGGGACGGCAGAGGGATAAAAGTTTAGGATTTCTCTGGCAGTTTTATTCCCTAAACTTGCTGTTACCAAGGTGAGGTGTCAATTGCTGTGACAAAACACTCGGACCAATACCAACTTGGGGAGGAAAGGGTTTATTTGGTTTACATCTCCTGGGTCACTATTCATTGCTGAGGGAGCCCAAGGTATGAATGAAGGAGCCCAACTCAGGGCAGGAATGGGTATGAGGGAGCCCGACTCAGGGCAGGAACCTGGAGGCAGGAGCTGAAGCACAGGCCATGGAGGAACACTGCTTACTGGCTGCTCCCCTGTCCTGTGCTCAGCCTGTTTTCTTATACAATACAGAACAATCTGCCCAGGGGTGGCACCGCCCACAGAAGGCTGGGCCCTCCCACATCACTCAAAAATCAAGAAGATGCCCCACAGACATGGCCATAGGCCAGTTTAATGGAGACAATTCTCCAATTGGGGCTCCCTCTACCCAGGTGTGTCAAGTTGGCAACTAAAGCATCCAGCACACTGCTTTGATGTGAAATGAAAGTATCTCTTACTGAAATCTGTTTATCTCATTCTCTGTTACCATATGCAATTTGGTTAATGAATGCTGATGTCCTGTCATATATGTAATTTTTCTGTTAACCCATGTAGAGTTTACATGTGATATCAGGAATGTAGCTTTCTTTTGTTTTTTAATTATGTATATGCGTATCTTTGTGGGGGTATATGCACATGACTGTGGGTGCCCAAGTAGGCCAGAAGCATCAGATCCCCTGGAGCTGCCTGATGTGGGTGCTCAAACTAAACTTGGGTCCTCTGGACTAGCACTACACACTTAACTGTTGAGCCTCTCCCCAGTCCCAGAATCTACTTTTTTGATGTCACAGGACTAGGTTCCCCAGGCCTTCCCTACTATTTCCTCTTGGGGCCTTTGCACTCTCCTCTGACAGAGATATTGGCCTTCTCCATTGCCACCCCTCTAACCCCTCCAGCCCCACCCCCTACCCCTCTGACCCCTCTGACCCCTCTGGCCCCTCCGACCCCCCCGACACTGTAGCTCCCAGCTCAGTGTCACGTCTTGCAGCCCTGCTCAGCTGCTTCTTTGAGGTTCTTTCCATTTCCTTTATAGAACTTAACAGAAATCTGGAATGACTTACGTATTTGAAAGTATGAAACTGTAAGCCTCTTAAAGGCTGGCGCCTTGGCGAGCTTGCTCACTGCTCCATGTGTACTCCCTAAAATATGTCTATCTCTAGTTCAGTGCGAATGGATGGATGAATGACCAAATGAGGGAATGAATGAATGAGAACCTACACTACCTGGCTGATTTTATGCCCCTTGATTCCGTGCAGTAGATCTTCCTCTAATTGACAGCCTAATTCGGGTGTTACAAAATATGGAACATTGCCAGAAGAAACCAGAGAACTCCACAGAGTCCAACACAGAAGACCCTAAGAAGTCTGATTTAACCCAAGACGACTTCCATTTGAAGATCTTGAAGGATATTTCATGTGAATTCCTTTCTAATATTTTTCAGGCATTAACAAAGGTAGGAAAGAAGAATTGGGGATTTCTTCAGCAAAAAAATGTGAATTGCTTGATGCCCTAATCTTTAAACTCCTGTGGCTTTTTAGGGGAGAGGTGAGTGTGCTGCTTAGAACCTGGAACATGATGGATGGGTTGAGCAAGCACATGCCACTGAACTGCAGCTCAGTCCTGCCTAGGTTTTATTTTATTTTTTTATTTAAAGCTTTTTTATTTCTTTTTATTTTATGTGAGTGTTTTGCTCATGTGTACGTAAGTGCACCATGTGTGTGCAATGCCTGAAGAGATTAGAAGAGGGAGTCAGATCCCCTGGAACTGGAGTGACAGATGGTTGTTAGCCACCAAGTGGGTACTGGGAACCAAACTTGGCCCTCTGCAAGAGCAGCCAATGCTCTTAACCATTGAGCCATCTCTCTAGCCTGTTATTTTTTATTTCGTGTGTGGGGGTTGAGTGCTCACGTTTAGAGTCAGAGGACAACTTACAAGAGTCAGTTCTTTTCTACCATGTGGTTGTTTTTATATATAAAAGTAATATGACTGTTCTCAATTTGGGAAAATAAAGAAAAATCTTACATTTATAATCTTAAAATAACAACAGATGTGGTTTAGTATATATATGCGGGTATATGTATGTGTGTGTCAGTAGACCATATTACTAAAATGCTATAGCTATGTGAAAATGTTGTGGTTTTTTTTGTTATTAACAAAATGGAACATTTTTGTATATATTTGTATATCATTTGTGTTTCTTCTTTAAAAATTTTTTTTATTTTGTATTTTTGTGCTACTTGGAATCAAACCCAGGGCCTCTCACATGCTGGCCTTACCACTGAGCTACCTCCCTAGCCTGATATTCCCATTCTGAGTCTTTGTATGAACGAATGGATAATAAATCTTTTTTATACTCATTTCAGACATTTTTCCAACTGTTTGCTGTTGCTTTTGGTTTTTTGCTGGGAAGGATGAACATATTTTGATTTTTAAGTTACAGGAAATAGAAGGAAAGCAGATTGAGAATAAACCCAGGATCATGAAACTTCTTACTTCACCTTAAGGGAATTTGGATTTAATCTTGAGGAAATTGAGGAGCTGCTGAACTTGGTGTTTGTTTGCTTGTTTGTTTTTTGTTTAGCAAGTGACATGACCAATTTAGAAAGCTTATTCCAAACACTCTAGGGAGAAAGGAATGGGTCAGGCAGCCCAGCTAATGGGTTCTTAAGGCTGGTAATCTTCAAGAATAATCTGGAAAATGAGAGCCTAATGGAAGGAAGACTGGGGTAAGAGGAAAGTTTAACTGAGTAGAACTGAACACTTCGGGGTGCGAGCTCCAGCTGGAGCATCTCAGCTGTGCCTGCGCTTTCTGTAAGGCTGTGATTGGGTTATGAGCCTCTTCATGGCGCTTCAGCAAGATCCCTTTGAAATGCCTGTGGGACCAGTCAGTGATTGTGTGTGCTCATATCTGCTCACCAGATGTGGCTCTAGAAATTTTCCTTTTCTGACATTAAATCTTCTGTTTGTTTTAGGAAACTGTGGCTCAGGGGCTGAAGGAGGGCCAGTTAAACAAACAGAAATGTTCCTGTGCATTTCAAAGCCTCCTTCCTCTCTATGGCCCTGTGGTGAGTAGGGTATTTACTCCTATTTGGGTAGGTGCTGGTTTCATAGAACTATGAAATAAAACATTCTCAAGCAATCTTGGAATCTTTGAAGCCGTTGTAGGAAAAGATCGTACACTTCACATGGCTTAATGCCCCGTGGAAGAGCTGGCTGGAGGCTAGTTCATCCTTCCTGGCTTGGGTGTATTTCTAATCTCAAGAGGAAGGAATCCACATGCACTTGATGCTGTTCCTTCTTGTTCTGAGATAGACAGCCTCCGTAGTAAGAAAAAGCTTGACTTCTTGGGACTCAGTTTTTATGGTTCAAAGTAAGGATGCTTTATGAGAGAATGTGGAATGAGGGCATCAGGGAGCTTGTTGGCAAAGAGGATGGTAATAACATCAGAAGCCCACCCTGACAGGACAGCATCAGGACAGTCTGTGATGGCTTAAGGGTAGAAGGACCTGGTGAGGGCTATCACTTCCATCATGTTTCAAGGAGCTACACAGGAAGGGCCTTGATTGTTGCCTGTGGATCCGAAGGCTTGCCTTTCCATTGGACCATTTGGAAACCACAGGAGAAGCATTTTTATAATTAACCATCAGTATCTTCACACAACCTTTTCTTCCACCTCAGTGATGCAATGCTTTGTTTGACACACAGGTAGAAGACTTTGTTAAAATCCTACACGACGTTGATAAGGCCCTTGCTGAGGACCTGGAAGAGAGCTTCCCAAGTTTGAAGGTTCAGACTTAACACCCAAGTTCAGATTTCTACTGTTCAAGAAATAAACTTTGTGTTTTTTATGGTTTGAAATTGACATGCTTTCAGAAAGTCTTGGATAAAAGTCCTCTTACATCGTAATCGCCTAGTGTCATCCCAGGCCTCCTCCTCCGTCCTGTTCGTTGGAACCTGAAGTGTCACCGCTGTCACCTCCCCCCTTTCAAACTGATTATTTGTCATTAATCTTTAGCTGAAGAAGAGAGCAAACGTGCGAGCTTCTCAAAATCGCAGCTTTCAAACACTCGAGTTTCTTTACACCTGTCATGTTTTCAGTGGTAATTTTGTGTCCAAGTATGTTTAGCTGTACGAACAGAATCCAATAACTTTTTATTATTTTATGCAATTAGAAGCAGAGACTGTCAGTTTAGACCTGAGAAGTGGCTCGGGAACCGTGTCCTCTTTCCCCTCTGTGTGGCCTGTGGTGTAGACGTTGCATTCCCGTCTGTTGCGGTAAAGGGGACTGTGCTCGGTCTTCTGTCTGTAGTCAGGGAAAAGAGGCGTTACAGGAGGTCTTGTCAGCCTCCCTTGACCTCTCTCCCTTGTATTTAAAATCTGGGCCCCTCCCTCCCTCCCTCTGGGAGAGGGAAGGCGTGACTGGCTTTAGGATAGTCACTCCAGAATCTGCTCTGACGTGGGGGCATGTTTTAGCCATTCTGCAGGTGCCGTTTATGTAGTCCTCTACAGATTGTTGGTAACCACATGAAGGTGTTCCTTTGCCTTTGCTCCATTTCAGTGCGTTTTGTGTCCACAGATGACGGTAGAAACGCTGACATTTGATTTAACCACATTAGCAAGATGGCCAGTTTTCAGCCTAATTTTAGTGGTTGAATTTCAGAAGATGATTTGCTTGAACACATTTAATGTAAGATTGAGGGAGAGTAGTGACCTCTGACCCTCCCAGGCTGTGCAGGTGACCCCCCCCCATGAAAATCCTCAGATAATAGCACCTTGTGAAGTAGCCAACTTCCTGACTGAACGTGGAACCTCTGGGGTTTCAAAGAGGCTCAGTTCCAGGTTACAAAGCCCGCTTTCCAAACCATCCCAGTTTATCTCAGACCCCTTTTGAATGTAAAGGATTGGTTTTACTTTGCGTTTTGTTTTTTTTTCCTTGAGGAATGTTTGCAGATGGAGCACAGGGGACACTGTTTTGGGTAAAAGAGTACAAGTTCCCTTGGGAGGCAGAGGCAGGCGGATCTCTGTGAGTTCAAGGCCAGCCTGGTCTACATAGTGAGTTCCAGGACAGCTGGGGCTACAGGGAGACCCTGTCTCCAAAAAAAAAAAAAAAAAAAAAAAATACAAGTTCCAGGTTAAAGGTGATTTTCATGGCTAAAAAGAATTGGGCTACTAAATTAAATTCTTACAGTTAAACTAATAAGTTTACTTTGTTTGCCCGACCTCAGAGCTAACTTTATTGGCACTGTAACCCCTTGTCTGTCGTTTGTTTTTAGATAGGCTTTCATGTAATCCAGGCTGGCCTAGAATTCCTTGTGCAGCCCAGGCTGGCCCAGAACTCATGCCTGGTGCTTCTATATTATTTTTTATTTTATGTGTATGAGTTTATTGCCTGCATACAAGTGTACCCATGTTGTGCAGTGCCTTCAGAGATCAGAAAGGGTGTTGGATCCCTGGAACTGGAGTTATGAATGGTTGTTAGCTGCCATTTGGGTGCTGGAAATGAACCTGGGTCCTCTGCAAGAGCAATCAGTGCTCTTAACTGCTGAGCCATCTCTCCAGCCCGTAGGTATGCTTTTCAGGGATAAGCAGTTTGTAGCCGCATATTCTCTGCACATTGGCCAGTTAAGGTTTTCTGTGTTTATTACCATCTGCTGCATAAGAAGTGTCTCTGGTGAAAGTTCAGAGATGCATTAATCTGTGAGTATAACAATAGGTCACTCTCATACTGTATCTATTTAGCAGAATCATAGTATCAGGCTCTCCCCTCTGTCCTGTGACCTGTCTAGCCTCAGGTTCCTAGGCCTGATATCAGTGTCAGGTATGGGCTCCATCCTATGAAGGAGAACTTAAATCCAATTAGAAAGGGGTTGGTCGCTCCTATAGTATTCAGCCCACTGTTGTACTGGCGGGCACATCTTGCTCACAGGAGTTACAGCTGGCAAGGTTGATGATTTTTTGTCTTCAGGTAGCACGTATAACACCTTCCAAGTGTTAAAAGTGTTTAAGTGCTGTATGATTTGAAGACGTGACACAAAATACAGCGCTTGAATCTGTTGCAGTGGACTTTCAAAGTGGTACTTTCTACATAAGTGAAGTTTGAAGCTGGAGAGTACATGGCAGGCGAACTTCCCTGTGCTTCTGCAGGGGAGGAAGGAAGAATTATGGGGGACACCTAAGTGAGATGTATATTTCTGAGATTTAATTAAATTTAATTTTTTGGATTTATTTTATGCATGTGAGTGTTTGCCTGCATGTATATAAGTGCACCCATGTCATGCAGTGCCAGTGGAGGTCAGAAGAAGGCATCGGATCCCCTGGAACTGGAGTTATGGACTGTTGTTAGCCACCGTGTAGGTGCTGGGAATGGAACCTAGGTCCTCTGCAAGAGCAGCCAATGCTCCTAACTATTGTGCCATCTGTCCAGCCCCTAAACTTCAATGTTTGAAGTACCTGATTATTTCAAAAGAATGTGTCCTGTCTTGTATAGAAAATACTTCCTCCCTTACAGCTGATGAGGTATTATTCGGCTCTGATGGACTTGGTGTTTTGTTTTGTTTTTCCCTTTCTCTGATCCAACTCCTAGGAGTTAAACAGGTTTTTTCACTGTATCATTAATCTCTCTGATTGCTTTGACTTTGAGTAACTTACTTGACAACGTTGACATGCAACGGGGGAAAGTGTAAAAGCTACCCTCGGCACATGTACTTTTGCTGATGGAGTGCATCAGAAATTAAGACATTAAGAAATAACCTTGGGGGCTGGAGAGATGGCTCAGAGGTTAAGAACACTGGTTGTTCTTGCAGAATACCTGGGTTCGAATCCCAGCACCCACATGGCAGCTAACAGCTGTCTGTAACTCCAGTTCCAGGGGATCCGACAGCCTCTTCTGTCCTCCGAGGGCATTGCATGACACAGGTGCACTTACCTGCAAGCAGGCAATACACACATACACATAAAATAAAAATGATAATTTTTGGGGGGGGCTCTTTTTGAGACAGGGTCTCCCTGTAGCCCCAGCTGTCCTGGAACTCACTATGTAGACCAGATTGGCCTTGAACTCACAGAGATCCTCCTGCCTCTGCCTCCCAAGTGCTGGGATTAAAGGCATGCACCACCATGCCCGGCTTATGAAATATTTTTTTTTAAATGAAAGAACCTTGTTTGGGGCTCAGCAGATCTTCAATAAACACCACTTTCTGTTCTTTAACATTGAGCTACATGTACGGTGGTGTAGAACTAATCTTAAATAAATTGAAGGGGGTAAGTCCTGGAGCTATGGGGCATGCTGCCTGTTTTAACCAGCTTTCTTTACAATCTTTTTAGCTTAGTTCTTTATATTAATTGAGGGCTAAGCTGCAGGAATTTTAAGAAAAGGAAAACAGGTAAACAGTTCTCTGAGTTAGTACATCCCATTGTTTTTCCTCTGGCTAGTGTGAGATTTAATCCAAGAACTACTGAAAACCAGGTATTTACTGAGTGGTACAACTCTTAGATTTGCTTCAGAGTCACCTAGATCAAGAGGAAGGAAGTGGGGCAAGGGAGGAGATGAACAGAATTGGCCCTGTGTTGGGATTGAATCAGAGTTGATGGAGGTGGGTGTGGACTACACGGGGTCTGATACACTGCTCCTTCTGTTTTTGTATGTTTGAAAAGGAAACACCATTTGTGATAAACCTCGGCTAACAGTCATGTGTGATTTATTTGCTTTTTAAAAACTTCTGTCTCAACAAAACTAAAAGTACTGTAATAGCATCAAACATTGACTTCAAGACAATGGAAACAGCACAGATACTGGTTAGCATCTCTGTAGAACGGGCAGTAGAACTGTCTTCATTATTCCAGCTGAACTCAGCGAGGCGCTTTCGCCATAAGGATTGTCAGTGTCTGCTGACTGGATGAGAGCTGGCGGGTGCTTTTAGTTGTAAGCAGGTGCTTTTGTAGCCGAATGTATTGGTGGTCTTCAATGGTTTCATGGTAGAGGAGTAGAGGAAGGAACAGAGTCAGAATTTGAGAGTGTAAGTTTTCTAAGAGTTTCCCATTTTTAATGCTTATTCAGTGGGCTAGTCAAACCTACAGTGAACATCGTCCTCAGGGCCAGGCCACACTTAAAGCAGGAACCCCAGGAAGTGGGTGAGACTGGAAGCAGGGGACACTTTGTGATGGGGACACCTTGAGATGGGGACACCTGTGATGGGAACACCTGTGATGGGGGACACCTGTGATGGGGACACCTTGAGATGGGGACACCTTGTGATGGGGACACCTGTGATGGGGGACACCTGTGATGGGGGACACCTTGTGATGGGGACACCTGTGATGGGGACACCTGTGATGGGGGACACCTTGTGATGGGAGACACCTGTGATGGGGGACACCTGTGATGGGGACACCTGTGATGGGGGACACCTTGTGATGGGGACACCTGTGATGGGGGACACCTGTGATGGGGACACCTGTGATGGGGACACCTTGTGATGATGCCCCCTTTTCTGTCTTGTCATCCTGTCTACCCTTGTATATCTGCACAGAATACAAAGTCTGCATTACCAAAAATTTGTCATGTACTGTCCTAGTTTGTTCTCCTTCGCTGTGACAAAACACTTTGACCACAACCAACTTGGGGAGGAAAGGGTTTATTTATCTTACATCTCCCAGGTCATAGTTCATCATGGAGCCCAAGGTAGGAACTCAAGGCAGGAATCTGGAGGCAGGAGCTGGAGCACAGGCCATGGAGGAACGCTGCTTATTGGCTTGCTCCCCTGGCCCCTGATCAGCCTGCTTTTTTTATACAACACAGGCCCACCTGCCCAGGGGTGGCACCACCCACAGTGGGCTGGGCCCTCTCACATCACTCATCAAGAAGATGCCCCTCAGACCTGGCCACCGGCGAGCTCAATAGAGGCAATTCCCGGATTGAGGCTCCCTCAACCCACGTGTGTCAAGTTGACACTAAAGCTATCCATCACATGCACCTTAGTTTACATAAAGTTAAATCTGCTAAATTCAGTTTTGGACAACCCACTTGTAACATAAGACCTAAATGCCCTCCATAGATTCCTAGTTCCCGTTTCTCAGCCCAAGGTCTGGGAACCCTTACTGAGCAGCATCAGAGTGACCGCTCTTGTTTCACCCTAAGTTTTTATACTTTTGGGTTCTGGCAAGGGGCACAGTTCTGGGAAAGGCCCATGCCACGCTGCAACCAGACCTGGGGGTAAGGGATCTGAGGTCACTGACCGGCTGTGGCTTGCCTACGCTGGACTAAGTGTGCACTCCAAATACAGTCAACTAAAAATTGAATTGAGTGTGCTATAAACTTTATGTAAGGGTGCAGAAGTGTGACAGAATCAAGACCTAAAATTCTTAGGCGTGGCCCCATTGGCTCAGACTTCACCATGTGCCAGCCACCCTACACACTTCTTTACATTATTCTACAATGATTTGAGAAGGTAATGGATACCGTTTTGCAGATGAGAAAATGAAAATTTGGAGTGTTCAGACACTTGCCTAAATTCACATAATAAGTTGCTGACTTGGGATTTGACTCTAAGCTTGCATTGCCCTAAAGCCTTGTTCTCTGTCACAGTTCCACACTTAGGTAATATAGGTAGGCGTGGATCAGATCACAGAGCGTTTTCTAATCGTGGAACAGACATCTGCGCTATCTGCTTGTCTGTGCCCCGTCTCTGAGACTCGTCCTGATCTACCTGCATTTTTCCGTGGTTGCAGTGTATAACTGAGGAGGGGAATGTTGTAAGAGCAAAGCTGGGCACATGAGGTTGGCGCGGGAGCAGTGGATGACACATCATGAAACTTGCAAGCTGAGGGCATGGTCATCGGCAGCCAGGTGTGTATTGTTCACAGGGTACCACACATTTTATAATTACTAGAACAACAGCTAAACACAATGCAGTATCCACATTCTGGAAATACTGCCATGGACAGAGCAGACAGAAATCTTGCCCCATTGGAGCCTGCATTCTTAAGTCATGTATAAAGGCACAGGACGATGTGCAGACTGCACAGAGGGACAGAAGAGGTCAGGCAGCAGGTGGCAGATCAGTGTACCCAGTCCACCTCTGCCTCTGCCCTTGCCACAGCTTCTTGGTGAATCGAATGTGCTTTCCTGTCCCTTGATTTTTGAGCTGGGCCAAGTCACTCGCCCAATAGAGTGTTAAAATAGAATCCTTCAGTGTGCTTGTGCAGTTCCTGTCACTGTGAGAAGAGTGTGTGCTGGGTAGACATCCATCCCTGCACGGTGAGAAAGAAGTAGAGCAAATGTACCCTCAGTCTGCAGCCTGGAGGCTGGGGTCCAGCCTGACCTACACAGTGAGGAAGGCCTAAATGACTTGTTGTTTTGAGCCACCGAGTTCTAGAGTAGCTTGGTGGGTGGTGCTATTACGCAGTAGCTTTCTGAAGCAGTCTGAGGTGGAAGCTGCCTTGAGTCTCAGCTCTCTCCAGCTTCACATCCTGTCTCATGAGTGGCCACAGTGGTTCCTGATTTAACCACTGAGTGTATGTGTCCCTGGCATAAATTTCACTCATAGTGAATTCTGCTTGAGGTAGTCATTTGCATTCTCATTCTTTTTAAAAATATTTTATTATTTTTATTTTTATGTGTATGCGTGTATTGCCTGCATGTAGGTAAGTGCACCCATGTCGTGCAATGCCCGTGGAGGTCAGAAGACGCTGTTGGATCCCCTGGGACTGGAGTTATGGACCATTGTTAGCTGCCATGTGGGTGCTGGGATTCGAACCTGGGTCTCATTCTCTTTCTTTTAAATGTTTATATATTTATTATTTTATGTGTATCAGTGTTTTGCCAGCATGTAGTGTGTCACATTCATGCAATGCCTGTGGAGGCCAAAAGAGGGCATCTGATTGATCCCCTGGAACTGAAATTACAGGCATTTATTAGCCACTATGTGGGTGCTGGGAGCCAAACCCAGATCCTCTGCAAGAGCAGCCAGCACTGACCCACTTCTCCAGCACCCCCACCCCTATTCCTTTACTTTAGCCAGGCATAGTGGCACACACCAAAATCCCAGCCTTCAGGAGTCTGAGGCAGGAAGATCATGAGTTCAAGTCCAGAGTGAGCTATATAGCAGACCGAGTTCAAGTCCAGAGTGAGCTATATAGCAGACCCTATCTCAGATAAAGCAAAGTATTTATTTTAAATTACTGCATAATTCTGTTTTCATGAGGTGCAGTGTAATACAGTACTCTAACAACACAATGATCAGACTGATCGTTCTATCCACTTTAAATGTTTACCACTGCTTTATGTTGAGAATATTCAAAAATCCTCTTAACTAGCCATTTAAAAATAAGTAGCTAAGTTGTCAGCTATAGTTACCCTGCTGAGCTTTGGAACATTTCAAGGTATTTGTCTTGCCCAACTGCACCTCCTCATTAACCTTCTCTCCTTCTTGCCCCCAGCCTCCACCACCTCTGGTCACTACTAGTCCGTGTACTGTGAAATCACCATTTCTCCATATTTGACAACTCTCTGTGCAGCTATGATGCATCCTGCTGTGTAGACCAGGCTGGCCTCGAACTCACAGAGATCCACCTGATTCTGCCTCCTGAGTGCTGGGATTAAAGCCTTGTGTCACCACACCCTGCTCCATTCTTAACTAATGTGGGAAATCTCAATTGCAAGTGACCAACCAGGAAATGTGAAGGGGCCTAGTGGAGAGGCAGGTGGGGAAAGCCCCTCAGTTCTTGAGAAGATGCTGTTGTCCATGATGCAGGTTCCAAAGAGCCAGCCCATCATGTGCCTAAATTACAGGCCTCGGGACTGAGGAGGTCGGGATTGACCTCTCCTCAGTTGCACATTACCTCAGTGAGTTTGACTGTGAGGACAGTGAGAAGACGGTGTATCTCAGTCTCAGCCTGAAAGCCGTAGTGAAGGAGAAGGGAACTGATGTGGGCAGATTTAGCAGTCGAAAACCATCAGGATTTGGTAATTGACTTGAAGCCAGGCACACCTGAAGAGGCAATTTCAGACTTCTGGCCTGGGCAGCTGAAGGGGTGGTATCGTGCTCTGTTGGGGAAGTCTGGAGGGGCAGGGATGGGAGGCAGAAG
Organism: Nannospalax galili; assembly: GCF_000622305.1. NCBI lineage: Eukaryota > Metazoa > Chordata > Mammalia > Rodentia > Spalacidae > Nannospalax > Nannospalax galili. The sequence goes on along the minus strand of NW_008338858.1, from coordinate 837,928 downwards.
GAGAGCTTCAAGTACCTTTCAGACATTTAAGTGGGTGTCTGGTTTCTGTGTGGACCTGCGACTCTGGAAGAGAACAGAGCTCAGGAAGACAAAGCCCAGGAAGAACGGACAGGCGAAGACTAACAATTTCAATAAGAGAAATAGGGCTGTTGGGGCAGTGGACTGTGTTGGGAGAGGCTTATAGCTTGCCTGGGACTGGATTCACTGGGAAGCACTGTCTTGAGAAAGTATACTTAAAAAAAGGTTACAGTTCTGCCCTCGAAATAGACTGCACCACCCAGGGTCACCTTCAACACAGCTTTCTTACAGGGAGCTTAGGTTTACTGTCATGTTTGAGCAGGTATGACACAATGGGAGGTGTACTTAAAGAAGACAGCCATTGTGTAGGAAATGTGAGCTCAGCTAAGTTGAAATGCACAGAACATTAAACAGAGATAGATCACTTAGTAATGGTGAAGGAGTGGGGGGTGGGGATGGGCAGGGGACCCAAACAACATTCACTGGGGTTAGTATGACATTGACCACCAAGTCTTGTCTCTTTCCTGAGCATCCTTATGTATAAAATAGAGGTAAATTCTGCCTAGCTACCTTATGGGGTCACTAAATGAGATTGTTTTAAAAAGGACTTTGGAAAGTTACAACTCTCACACAGTGCAGGAACTTCCAAATATTGTTTATTCCATAGGACATCAGTTCCTGAGAGGGTCTCAGCAAAGTGATGTTCAATGATGGTCCAAATGAGATCTGAGACATCTCAGAAACCTGGATATTCTCCACTAGGGATGAACCAAGTGAAGATGGGCCGCACTCCATGTTTCACTGAAACTCAGGCTTACAGCAGAGCACCAAGGTCCTTAGCAGCGGTCTTGTGTTCCTCTGTTATCTCCAAATACTTTTCCTCGTGAGACAGCTTTACACGAACCTTTAAACACTGGCTTTACATGTCCCACTGCTAAGGCTACAGTACATATTTATGAAAACTTTTCTGCTGGCTAGGACAACTGTTAATTACTTGCTAACCTTGTATCAATATTGGGCTTGTTGACCTGCAGGCTCTTTCAAAGTGGAAGCCTTGCCAGACCATCTGCTGCTTACTGCCTCTGGAAAGAAAGGCTTTCTCAATACTGTAATGAAATCACTAAAATCATTTCCTGCTCCCAGTCCTTGTTCAGATCTTCTATCTACTGTCAATAAGAGGATATTAAAATGCTCAGGAAAGTCCACATACCCTTTTCATTCTGGTCCACAGCAAAGCACGAGGCTATGTGTTCTAGTGATGGCAATAATAAATAACCAGTGACGTCAAGCCTATTGTAATAAAAGAAGGCTGCTTATTAAACTCTGTTTCTCCGGCTGTTTTTCCTTTGACATCATGGGATCTGTTTGTAATGACTTTTATGGGTTTTCCCCCTGACCATTCAGGGTTTATATGATTACAGGAGAAGTTGAAGTTTTGGAAACAGCCCTAAAGTGGTACCTGTGGAACAGCAGGGTGAAGAACAGAGGCTGTGTGCTTAGTAGTTTGGTGTCCCAAGTCTAGAGTAGCCTTCAGAAAGGAGAGTAGGAGCGAGGGATGCTGAAAGCACAATGAGTGGTCAGGTGGGAGTGTGTGGTCACTGCCCACAGCCAGATGCTTACACCAGGGCTTGTGTGCCCATCGCAATCCACATTAGAACCAGTCAGCATCAGATAACTTCCAATGGGTTGGTTCATCAGCATTTGAGGGATTTGGCATCCTGGGCAGGAGGGTTCCTCCTCCTTTGGGACTGTATTGAGAAGGGTGGGGGCATGTGGAAATCCACAAGCTTGCTTGCTTCAGAATGCCGCTGATTTTTGACTTCTTGCCTGTAGCCAGGAACATGCATTCATTTCCCAATCAGTGAACCCCTCCTGTAGAAAACTCTGAATTCCTTTAACTCCTCCCTGATAGAGAAGGAAGAAAAACCTAGTGAAGTTGTGGAGCCCAGCACAAAGTCCCTAGATTAAATTCTCTCCTTTTCATGTCTGTTTTAGGTTTGCACAAAGCAGATGACTTGTTTGTCCTATTGAACTCTGAAACTATTTCAGTTTTCTGGTTTTCAGTGTGCAAAGCACTGTAGACGTCTTACCCCAAATACACCCCTCGCTTTGCCCACAGTGATAGCTGAATGGTCAATAATGATGGAAATGTCATCATGAGCTTTGAGTGATCGAAAATGTTAGGACTGTAGATTTCTTTCATCTGATTTGAATATGGTTTTATAGGGGTTGGATATTTCTTTGAAGCCATTGGGGGAGCTTACAATTGCCCAGAACAGCTCATCAAATCCTGAAGATGATTTTGTCTTTTAGCTTTTTTGCTTACTTCTTAAAACGGTGTGCCCATGAGCACTGTGACACCCAGGGAAACCAGCAGCGCACACTGCAGAAGCCCTTTGGAGGAACGTGCCAGCCACTCCGTAACCATGAGCTGGCTCTCCTTTGATGGGGAGGTTAATAGTTTCCATAATCATATCATCCTGCTTACTCTGGGCCCAGAGTTCATTCACTCAGACTTGAAAGAAATGGAAATTAATTGAAAGAGGAAAAAAAATCTTCCCTCCTTCCTTCTTCTCCAAACCTCTTATCTAGGGAAGTGATGGAGAAAGAAGTTTGAGGGTTCGTTGGAGGAGGAGCTGTTTGTTTTCTTTTGCAATTCTGGATATAAAGAATTAAAAGGAAGTGTTTAGCTGGTGGAGGTGGGCGTGAGAATGGAGGGGGTTACAGCTGAGCCCATATCATCCCCTCAGAGCAGAAACCTGAGCAATGCACATGTGGAGGGCTGTCCTGTGGAGTGCAGACATCTAGTCCTGGGGATACGTGTGGAGAGAGCAGAATTGGGCTTTATAGTGGTTGTGATTGTCCAAAGAAATGGGATTGTCTAGAAACTTCCTCTGTTTCTACCATAGAGAAACCTCCAGGAGCTTATTAGCCTCATGATGGAGTTTGGGAAATACCTTTGATTTAAAAAACTTTCCTTTCTGTCCCTTAAATTCAA
>NW_008338858.1:822331-834736 GCF_000622305.1 Nannospalax galili | reverse complement strand
CTCAACTTTTTTTATGTTTATTTTTAAAAAATTTCATTGAATCTTTGTGTATTTCATACAAAACATCTCAGTCAACCCTAATCAATCTTTATACCTCTGCCCCCACTGGCACTCTCCCATAGCCCCCACTGGAATTCATAACATTCTGTCATTTGTGTTAAGGACTATTGTGTCAAATTAGTGTCCACAGACATCCTCAGTGCAAGTTCATCTACTGAGGTATAGTCAGCCTATGTACAGTCCCTTGCTTTAGGAAGATCAGCTTTTCCTCACCCAGCAGCAATCAGTTGCCAATATTTCTTCAGCTAAGATTGGAGTCAGCTGTCCATTTTCTCAGTTCTATGCTGGGTTTTTGTCTGAGTTTGCATGAGTTCTGTGCATGCGGACACCATTGCTGTAGGCTCAAATGAGCAGGGTCCCAAGAATTCAAGTTGAACTTTTTAAAGTCCTATTATCATTTTTGCTGAGAGGGTAGACAGATCCTGCTACATAGCTCAGACTGACTCAGACTCATAATGCCCTTGCCTCCATCAGTGAGTGCTGGGATTCTAGGTGTATGCTCCACATTAGTGCTGATTTCTGTACAGCTTCATCGAGCATTTCAGTGGGCAGAGGATTCAGTGTGGGAGCACTGATTTGTTAATAGAGCACAAGCTCTGTTAAGAGTGCCATGTCTTCAGAGACCCTTCAGTATCTGGTCACTAAGTGTTTTGTTGAAGTTTATAGAGAGAAACTGAGGTAATGGACATTGAGGTAATAGAGAGGTAATGGACATTGCTCACCCATTCATTCATTCAGTCTGTCATGAGTTGTGTTTGTCATGTGTTAAGTTCTGTGTTCAGTGGGACTAAAGAGGTGGGAATTCAAGAGAGAAACAAGGCAGCTGGGTAACACCTGCCAGTCAGTCTCTGGAAGCCAAGGTCCACACCACTGCGCCTGGCGCCATGTACTCTCACCTCTCCAGGTTATATGCTAGTTGGACATTTGGGGCACCCTTGGAACTTTTTAAATTATTTAATAACCACATGATTAGAAGAAACATTTCATTACAGCACTAACATATTCAATAACAATTTCCAGAGCAAAGATGCATCTCTTTCAAAAGTTGCTATAAATTTTTAGGTTCACAGTTGAATTAATACAGTTATACAATATTGAATTCAGTATAAACCCTATAAGACATAAAATTGAAAGGTTTTAACCTTCAAAAAAGATCTCCATTTCATTTTAACATATACTGTTTCCTAAAGAAAAAAAAACTCATTTTTAATACTACTAACAGATGTGTGCACATGCATCTTTAATCTCTAGGTATCTGATTATTACTAGTCACAGTCGATTACTGTCTGAAGTCCTTGGCACCTGAGCATGGATATAAAATCATCAGGTAGATTTCAGTGGTAATGTTTATCACCTCTACTAATCAACATGAAGGAAATTTTCATGCTTCTTCCTCAAATATACCTCATTTTTTATTTGTTCATTTTTGTGTGTGTGTTTCATACAGAACATCCCAAACAATCTTATTCATCTATATGCCCACATCCCAAATGGCACCCTCCCATAGCCCCCCCCCCGCCCACTGGAGCCTATATACTCTGTCATCCCTGTTAGTGTCCACTGTGTTGTCGGCACCCCCAGCCATTCTCCAGTGCTTGTCCATCCGCTGACTATCTAGTCAGCCTATCTAGAGATCCTTGTTTTAGGAAGATCAGCTCTTCCTCATCTAGCAGCAATCAGTTGCCAATATTCCTTTGGATAAGATTGGGGTCTGCTGTTCATTTTCCCAGTTCTATGTTGGGTTACTGTCTGGGAGTCTCTTGGGCCACCCTGGCCAACATCTCGAAGGTATCACCTGTCTGGCATTGTTTCTTGTTATGTAGCCTTTGACTATACACATGGACTCTTATAAAAATTATACTGATCCCTTTAATCTTTGGTTATACTTTCCTTTTGTGTATTGAAGACCACGTAGTTGGCCCAGATAAGCCAATTTATTTTCACTCTTAAGGTCGTTTAAGAGACCCTTGTAGACTAGGTCCTTCTGTGTGTGTCCATCTTCCTGCAGCTTATGTGCAGGCCACACCACTCTCCTGCCACCCACCACCTTCACAAGAACAGCAGCGAAATGCTTGTGCCTACTCATCCAGTCTCACAAAGAAATCCCCACTGGCTGCTCCCTCGGGTGCGGCTGTACCCCACCTGCAAAGGGAAGTTCCAACTTCTAGCTTTCCAGATGTCTCAGTGCAGTATCAGTGGTGCTGAACCGTGATCTGGTGGATGTGCTGGCAAGCTTGCCATGGCAGAGCAATGATGCCACAGCAGAGGTGGGAGAGGAGAAGCCAGTCCAGGTGTCTGCAGGGACTCAAGGGGCCCAAGCTGGAAAAGGCAAAATCTGTAATTTACATTAGCTGTAGAAGACAGCAGGGAATGACCAGAACTGGAGGCTGAGATGGGGGTGAAGAACAGTGTGGGTCTCCTGAGGGGGTCTCAGCCGCCCCCTCTTGCACTTGGCATCATCTTAGGAAGAAACCCTTTAAGACAATCTTCCTTTTAAAATTAAACACAGGACCATTCTTAAAGGGCCTGTTTAAATTGTTGAATCCAAGTAGATTTAAACTGAATTGAATCTGTGATAAGGCACCTTCTTGACCATAGCTACGCCATATTGAAGTCCAGGATGTCTCTAACCTCTCAAACTAAAAGGCAGTTGGCCCAGGGTATGGGAACACATCAGCAAGGTCCTCGGTTGCTTGAGAACAGGTCAGCATGTCCTGAAAAGCACCTGCTGAGATTTATGGTTTCTGTAGGTTATGCTTGGCTTGCTTTTGCAAAACAGTAATTGTTTTACAGAATAGAAGTTGTTAAGGGGCCTTTCCATCTCTAAGCTTGGGAACTTAAAGTTTTCACCCATAGATGTAGTTTTTTGGTATAAAACCTTACCTTAGAGGCAGCTCGGCACTGCACGTGGGAACAGATTGCCCAGTGTAGTCACCGGTTGGCTAAGAAAAAAAAAAGTAAAGGGCTTTCATTTAGCAAACTTTTTGTCTGTATGGTTTTCTCTGGTGAAGCGACATCATAACAGATCTTTGGCTTATTGGTTTTTCTGTTACTAACAGGGGCTCTAAAGAAATGTCTGATTTGTTATAGACAAAATTCAGCTGTTATATTCTGCCCCGCATTTGAGAATAGTGAGTGGAATGCTGAGACCCTGTGACACAGGTATGAGCAGGAGAGAATGCAGTCGCTAAGATTTGATGAGGGAAGTGAGAATCTCTGCAGACAGACCCAGCATCCCTATCCATATATAGATTCAATTCCAAGAAACAAGGGGAGGGCAGATGAAAAGAAAATTGCTAAACTTCAAGAGGCTTGTGGGCTTCTTTCCCCTCTCCTCCTCTTCCTTCTAACTCCCAGACCTGTGAAGGACTGGCTTCATGCCTACTGATTGCTGATGTGCTTGCTGGCTACTTGTCAGGCAGAGTGCTAAGTGTTGGTGCTGGGAGTGCAGTAGTGTCTGACATAAGGCATGCTCTGCTGTGTGCTAAATAAATGAACACTGTGCCTCCTACCCAGAGGCAAACCTCCCTGAACCAACACACCTAAGTGAATGGCAGATTTCCAAATTCCTATGCCCTGGAGACACCTGGAGTGAACCCACCTGGGGCCTTTCTAAGAATGGATGCTGGCTGTACTCCAGACATGCTGATTTAATGGTGTGAAGTATAAACTGGGCCTCAGGGATTTTTTTTAAAGATAGGGCTCATGTAGCCCAGGTTAACCTTAAACTTGCTATGTAGCTGAATCTGGCTTTGAACTCCTAATCCTCTTGCCAAGTACTGCAATTGCAAGTGGTGCCACCTTTCCTGCCTATATACGAGGATTTTTTTTTTTCAAAGCTCCCTGAGTGTACCTGATGTTAGCAAAGTTTGGGATCCACTGGTTTAAGGGCCTCTTACTTGCTGGGGTCATTTCTAAGACCCTGACAGGTGCCTTGTCATTTTGAACTCATAATTTTGATTTTTTTTCCTTGAATAAGGTCACTAAATTGTAAACACTTCAGGTAGCAAAAATATATCTCTGACCTTCTCTACCCTTGAGGTCTCAGCCCACCAGCTGGTTATTTAGCTAGCACGAGCTGATGAGAAGTGAGTTGTGGCTGTAAGACACAGTGTAAGGTCCTCTTAGGAAACCACCATGTGAAAGCTAAACCCTGAGAAGAAGCAGCTGTCCCTGCTTGTGGCCTTGCCTCTCTGTCCTTTGGTCACTGACCTTGACTGATTTTTGCAGGGCTTTCAGAAGAAACTTCACTGTGCATTGGAAGAATTAGTGGCTACAAGCAGTGGGGTTTTATAGTTTACTGAGTGTCACGTTATATGGATTAGACTGTGTGGTCAACAGAAAGATTTATGCTTCAAGGCATTTCTAGTTACAAGGCCTACATAAGAGACGCTGTGGTCCTTTTCTGTCCCTGGATTTCTCTACCTCATCCCGCCCCCTCTTTTCCTGGAGGAGTTGCCTGGTGATACTTATGAAGCTGATTTATAGCTCTACAAAATTTATTCAATGACTTTATCACACAGGCAAAGAACATTTCTGCTGCCCTCACAGGCACATTGCAGACAGGAAGGCCTCACAGAGAATTTCCTTTTCTGTGCCTTTGGCTGGGTGCACACCTGGAGTGTGTCTCTGTGACTCAGTGAGGTGAACATGACACAGCCTGAAGAGGAAAGGCTGGAGCTTGTGGTGCTGGAGCCCACAGAAGGCTCTCAGTGAGGTTTTGAAGTGGCTCTGTTTATCTACGTTCACCCATGTCATCTACAAAGCACAAAGGCTGGTCAAGGACACTCTGAGGCTTCCTTTTCCTGGCCACACATTGTTGTGAGTCCCCTTGGACCCTTCTGAGCATCAAACACTTAGCAAGTCAGGTTGTGTGTGCATCTGATGTGTGTGCATCTAATCCAGGTTGTGTGTGCATCTGATTCTTAGTGACCTTGTTGCCAGTATGTCTTTTGCATGGCATTGCACCAGAAATGCTATGAAGATGAAGAAGGAGAGGAGGAAGAGGAGGAGGAGGAGGTGGGAGGAAGAAGAGAAGGGAGCGGAGGGGGAAGGACAAGTAGGGGAGAAGCAGTAGCAGTTCAACTGTGTTGAGCATGAAATCCAGTCAGTATAACACATCACTATAAAACTAGAACCCTGCAACTTACAGCAGCCAGTTCTATTCCACGTTGGCGTTCTTCCTGAAAGCTTATAATTACAAACGCTTCATAATATACAGCTAGAGTCCCCCTCTCCTCTAGGCATGAATAAAGGCCACTTAAAGGCTTGGCTACCCTCTGCAGGGAAAGACTGGGGCTGTATTGACTTATTTCCCTCGAACCAGAATCTGTAAGTATTCTAATATCTGACACTGAAGAACCCCTTCCAGGTGGGGTCTAGGGCTGGGGGTTGGATTGTCCCAAAGATGAGAAGATCTGTTTGTTTGAGCTTGGCACATTTTCTTCTCTTGGCTCTTCCAAAGGGTCACATTTTGCTTCTGAGTCTTTCTGATTGCTGTGCTGGATAGCTTCACTTGTCAACTTGACACTCCTGGGTAGAGGGAACCTCAATTGAGGAATTGTCTCCATTGGATTGGCCTGTGGTCATGTCTGTGGGGTATTTCCTTGATTGTTGAGGGCTGTGGGAAAGCCCAATCCCACTGTGGGTGGTGCCACCCTTGGACAGGTGGTCCTGTGTTGTATAAGAAAGCAGGCTGAGCACAGACCAGGGAAACAAGCCAGTAAGCAGCATTCCTCCATGGTCTGTGCTCCAGGTTCCTGCCCTGAGTTCCTGCCTTGACTTCTCTTGATGATAGACTGTTGGTTTTTGTCAGTGTTTTTATCACAGCAACAGAAAGCGAAGACACTGTGGAAGCCAGGGCATTCTACCTTGAGCTCAAGTGCACACAAAAAAAGGGAGATTAGTCATCAAAGTCTATTCATTTCCCCTCATGTAGACTCAGTAATACCCATTCATAAAGAGACATCTTGACAGAGATCATTAATTAGACAAATGGTCTAGGCTTTGTGCTCTGCAGTCCCAACAAATGTTTGACTTAACTGTAGGAAAAGTGACTGACAGTCATGAAGAGAAGCTGATAATGCCTCTTTATATAGCACAAAGCAAACACTAAGGCAGCTGGCATTGGGGGAACCAGTGTGCCTAAGCACAGAGCCTGCTTCCTCGCACACAACTGATCCTCTTTAATATAGCCTCTCCCATCCTAAAAAACCAAACAGCCACTTTGTATTGATTCCTAGCGAATCATTTTTTCCACTGGCTTTATTCACTTGAGCAGAAGGCATATTGCCAAAGTATCCTGCACACTATTTTGTCTAAATTGGGCATTCTAAGCCTACCGTAGTTTGGCTCTTCCAGGTAGTCTTGAGTGCATTTATAATTATCTCAGTAATGGATGAGGAGAGAGGTCGATGAGGGGGTCTATGGGACCCAGAGTGCAAAGTTAACAGGGTCTACCCCTCAAAAAAAAATAAAAATTAAGTAAGTCCATTGGGCTCTGTTTTTTTTAAAATCTGTAGTATGTCGGGGTTTCCTGGGGTATGTGAAGCCTTGGATTCTGATCCCCTTCTGCCATTTACTATGGGACTTTCAGTAAACCATAATACACAACAAAATGGAAGGTTTTGTCTCGACCCATGCTAATTAGGCTTCCTTCTCAATGTGTTTGAAATAACCATCATGGGGGGAGGGTTAATGTGATAGAGGAAAGGTACTCAAATGGTAAACATGGTTCTCAGTTGTAATTTTTTTAAATGCTGAGAAATGAAGTGGATTGGAATGAAACGTGTATGTAAGTGGACTTGTCGTCAGCTCTTCCCAGAAAGCCATCTGGAGTTATCTGCGATGAGAGTGTGCCAGAGGCATCATGTGAGGGTTACTGTGCTCCCTCAGTGTGTGTGGCAGTGGGGAGTAGATTTGAATCTTGAGGCTGGTGTACAAGCAAATTACACCAGATCTTCCCATAAAGCCCTTGGGTGTTATCAAAGAAGAGTGTTTGCCAAAAGAGTCATGTGAAGATGATAGCATTTGGAGGGTGGAGGCTTAGTAGATTTGGATCTTGAAGACTGACCTCTCGCCTCACTCTTCCTCTTCAAATTAGTTTCCGTTTGAGAATGTGGCTTCTAGAATCTGTGGTCTTTTCTGTGAAAGCATCTCTTTCATACTCAGTTCTTTCTGACGAAGGACCATGAAGATTCCATTTTGTCACATCTTCCATTTCTCTCAGATTTGCATGTTTCTCTGCACAAACATGTATAGAGTGACTGTTTCCTGGCCTCTTTCTCTTACTGTGTGGGATCCTGGCCACTTCAATGCAGGATGCAATTCTTGTCCTGAAGGAGTTCATATCAAGGAGTGAAATCAGGAAGCCAGCACCATGCCAGAGCCAGACGTGAGCTTGGGGAGGACCCTCCATGGCTGTGGTTTCTGGAGGACACTGTGGCTGGTTTCAGGGGTCTCCAATTAAACTAGAGATCTGGGCTCCAAGCCATCTTTTGTTTTGGAAGAGAGAGCATGGAGGGTAACGGCCACAGAGCTGCTGGGTGTAAGCCACAGAACATCAGACAGGTCCCAGAGCCATTTTCATCTCAGTTATGTTAAGGACCAGTGTAAACAAAATAAAGATACTCCATAAAGTGAGAAATCACTAAGTAAAATTTACAGATTATTATTAGAAAAAAAATCCATCCAATTTGCTGTGTGTGCAGACAAGCCTGCTGTATAGCGGAAGAAAAAAATTTTTTTTCTTGAGCAGACTGTTTTTTCCTTAAAAGATTTTTTGCTTTAATTATGCACATTGTGATATTCAAAGCAAGTCTCCCTTTAGCCAAAATCTCCAGGCTCAAGACAGCAGGGATGTTGAACTCTCAATCTGTGTATAACATGATATTAAAATCTCTGTGGAGGGGCTGGAGAGATGGCTCAGTGGTTAAGGGCATTGCTGCTGTGGCGGAGAACCTGGGTTTGGTTCCCAGTATCCACATAGTGGCTCACAACCACCTGTAACTCTGGTTCCAGGGGATCTGATGCCCTCTTTTGGCTTCCAAGGGTACCAGGCATGCACATGATGCGCATACAGATATGCAGTCAAACAATCATACACATACAAATTAAAATAAAATCTCAATAGAGCAGTGTGAGAGGACCTGGTGACCGGAATTCTTCTGAGGCCTACACACCATGAGGAAGCTGGCGCATACTGCAGTCTGCGCTGCTCAGTTCCACCCTTTGCACACACTGCACCCACACTTTATCATTTAATGACAACACTTCAAAATTCAACATGGATTTTGTTGTCTTGCCAGTTAAAAATTCCAGCATGGATGGGAGAGAGGTTCTGGTGGCACCCCCCCACACACCAGCTGAGGAGATTTTGACAGTTGGAGAGAAAGTTTTATTTAAGGGTGTGGATGGACGACTCCGCACTCACTCACCTATGGGTGATACTAATTGGACCCATGGGTTATTTTAAAAAAGGACATGAAGTTGGGAGGGAGATGTGGGGGTGTGAGGGGAGTTGAAGGGAGGGAATTGGGATAGGTGTGATCAAGCTACATTGTATACCTATATATACATTTCAATCCCCACCATCACAGAACAGTGATATAGTTAATGAGATGATGGTTCTCATAAACAGAATGACAAGCAAGAGAGCAACTAAGCATATCAAGCAAACTTGGTTAGAAATAAAGATTTTAATTTGTAGGAAACAGACTCGTCTCTCAGAAATGGACAAAGAAGGTAAAAGGAAAAACGAATGAGAATGAAGAGGTGTAAATAACTGCACTGTTACACATTTGGTTTATTTCTTTATCAAATTTGGTACTTACGATGTGCCGGTTACTCTTCTAAGTTGCTATAAGAACTCATTTCCTACAACAGTTGTATGAGGTAGGCATTTTATAAACAGAAATCAAGGCACAGAAAAGCTAAGTTGCCTGAAGTCGCACAGCTAAGCCAGCAGCTGTGTCGGACTCAGCAGTCCACCGGGGTGCCTGCTGTCGGTGCACACGTAGAAAGACCTTGGCATCCTAGGGAGAGGATTCTGGGCTCTCCATATCTGCTGATTCTTCCTGGCTTATGGGAATACAGTAGTTCACAGCTCTTTGAGCTCTTTTACAGTAAGGAAGGGTGATGTGGTTAGGTGTGGGGAAATGAGATTACTTATTGCCTGTGAGTCAAACACGAAAGCATTTAAAATCTGGTATTCCATCTCAAAATTATCACTTTGGTGACAACCAGATTCCGATGGCAGAGCCCTAAAACGGAAGTTTCCTGAATTCCTGAGTAAGCACACAGAAGCACATGGAGAAGAGCTGCCCCAGACAGTCACTTAGTGAGTGCTGAACTAGCTTGGGAGAAATAAGCCTTTGTTATGTTAGCAAAATAGATGGTGGTCACTTCAGGATAGCTGCTCTGTCCTGACTAGCACATGCTAATCTAAGGAAATACATGTGGTCTTTTCATGTGGAGTGGGGCATCCATGAACGAGAAGATGCAGAAAGAGCCACAGAGCACATCCAGCAAGCTTCCCTGAGGGAAAGCATATTGACATCCTGCCTCCTGCACAACAAGACGAGAAAGAAACACACACGCACATACACACACACGCACACGCACACACACACCACACACTCGCACACACATGCACACTTCCTTTCTTTTTCTTCCTCCATTTCCCTCCCTCCCTCCCTCCCTCCCTCCCTGCCAGGCTTCTGACCTCCCTCCCTCCCTCCCTCCCTCTCTTCCTCTCTCCTTCCTTCCTTAGATGGGGGCATTCCCCTGTTGTTCAGACTGGCCTTGAATGACTAGACACAAGCCATCTTCCTGTTTCAGCCTCCCAAGGAGCTGAAATTATAGGAGTGTGTTGTTACCTATCACACTTAGCTCCTCACACATATTTCTTTTTTAGAGAACAGAGGGAGAGAGGAGGGTAAGGGGGAGAGAAGGAAGTAGACAGAAGGAAGAAGGGAGGGAGGGGGAGGAGGGAACCTCCTGAAAAATTTAAATAATAGGTAATTTTCTAGGGAAATAATAAATATTAAAATTGAATAGAGGAAGGGTAGCAAACCTTAACGGCTAAAAGATTGAAAACGCAGCAGAAAGCTACCTTCATCTCTATCGCAAAACAACATAGAGTGGGAAATGTCTTTTTAAAATATTTTTTATTCCTTGACATCTTCACATATATACACTGTATCTTGATCATATTCTCCCTCAGCTCTCCCCTCCCACTCCCCCAGACCACTACAATGCATGCCCCTTCAGAGTAGAAGATTCCTGAATTAATTCCACAGAGATAACAAAGCCCTGTTAGCAAAGTGGATGAGAACAGTCACACATAAAAACACACAACACTGAGACCAAGAGGAATCTATCCCAGAAAGACAAAGGCGATTTACAGATAGGAAAAAAAATAACTATGCAATCATTTCAATAAATGTCATCAATGCATTCAATAAAATTTAGCATTTATTTCTGCAAAAAATTCCTTTATAGTCTGAAACAAAGAAAGATTTTGTTATCACAATACCTACAGCAGGTAAGGTTCTTAAAAATTTTTTTAGAGATTTATTGTATTTTTCATTATGTGTATTGTGGGGAGGGGGACTATGTGCTCACGAGTGCAGTGCCTAAAGAGGCCAGAAGAGGGTGTTGGATCCCCTGGAGCTGGAGTTACAGGCTGTTGTGACCCACCTGACGGGATAACCACTAAGCCATCTCTCCAGCTCCCAGCAGACATGGATCTTAATGGAAACATTAGAAACAGTCCCACAAAAACCTGGATCAAGACGAGGATGCTATGGAACATTATCCCGACAGCCCTAACTGATGCACTATAAGGAGAAGTAAATGGGTATAAAGTATAAACATTAAAAAGAAAGTAATCGTCACTTTCATTTTTCGTTTTTCATTAAGCGTTCTCGTGTTAAGTAAAAGCACACAGACCGGAAATCATGAACAAATATACATCATAGAATTACCCAACAACAGGCACGCCCCCATCTCTGGACTAGAACTTCTGTTTGTTCAGTTTTCCCTCTGCGTGGGCCTCCCTCACAGCCCTCCCTCACCCACAAGACGCTGGCTTGATTTTTATCAGTGCTACTTGTCTGAAAAGCTCTGCGGTATTTTCCAGGTGGGTTTTCAGATGATATGATTACATACCTAGGAAGTCAGAGGACTTACCCCACTGACCTATTAGAACTAATCAGGGCAGGAGGGTGGACCTGGCCCTTACAGTCCCTCTCCTGCTTTCCAAATCCATCCGTCCCTTCTGTCTTAGTGAATCCTTCTGTCCAGTGTGTCTTAATCATTAAGAAACAACAATAAACTGGGTGTGTTTGTGTACACCTTTGATCCCAGCACTCAGGAGGCAGAGGCAGACGAATCTCTGTGAGTTCCTGGCCAGCTGGGGCTACAGGGATACCCTGTCTCAAAAAGACCAAAATAAAAGAGAGAGAGAGAGAGAGAGAGAGAGAGAGAGAGAGAGAGAGAGAAAGAAAGAAAAAAGAGTAAAACAGTTTAAAATCCTCCACCTCACATCTCCTCTGGCTGCTCCAATACTTTTCTGCTTCCCACTGGAAACTCCTGAAGGTACTGACGTCACAGTAGTGACCTAATCTCACCCCGGCTAGTGCAAACTGGGTTCCCTCAGCCCCACACCAGTTACACCTGAGCCTGGTATGCCCTGGGCTCTAGTAGTGGGCTGCTTACCTGCCTCTTGATGCATTCTCTGTTTCTACTAGGCAATTTCATTCAGCCCTGGGATTTTTTAAAAAGTTAATTTTTTTATGTGTATGAGTATTATGTCTGCATGTGCCCTAAGTGCACCTGTGTCGTGCAGTGCCCGTAGAGGTCAGAAGAGGGCGTCAGATCCCCTGGAACTGGAGTTACAAAGGTGGTTAGCTGCCATGTGGCAGCCCTGGGATTCTTTATGACATCTTTATGTACGGTTCTCTAAACTGAGATCTCGGGCTATTATCTTTTTCTAAATCCTGGACTCCCATTGCTTAATGCTGGCATGGCATCTTCATTTGGATAACCAGGAGGTTTTTCAATACTAAAAAGTCCAAGCAGTTAATCCTTCCTGCCAGCTTCTCTTCTTCCAGGGCTCACGTTAGTGAAAAAAACCTGGACCAGAGCCTACCCCAGGGAAATACATAGGAAGCATTCTCCAGCCCATTTACAAGTGGCCTCCCTGCCCTTTGCCATCTGCCCTCATCCGATCCTTTGACCCACCTCCAGAGCATACCCAAAGCTGACTTCCAGCCACCCACCCCCACACCCACTATGGCATCTGCTGTGTTTCTCCAATAGCCTTTCAGCTGAGTGCCAGGTTCC
>NW_008338858.1:797675-821124 GCF_000622305.1 Nannospalax galili | reverse complement strand
CTCTCCTTGCATTGCCATGAAAGGCAGTGGTCAGATAGAGATCTTCTGAAACCACCCTGAGGCCAAAGATGGCTTCCTAAGTTGGGAATAGGGGAGGATGTGAGCCACCCTGTTTAAGAAGAGGTAATGCCCACATGGCGCACTCGCACACATGTGGCAAAGCACTCATACATATAAAATTAAAATAAAATGAAATTATTTTAAAGAGAGAAAAGAGATGAGGAGCTGGAGAGATGGCTCAGCTGTTAAGAGCACTGGCTGCTCTTGCAGACAACCAGGGTTCAATTCCTAGCACCCACATGATGGCTAACAACTATCTGTAACTCCAGTTCTAGGGGATCTGACACCCTCTTCTGGCCTCCATGGGCATTGTATACACACAGTGCACTTACATGCAGGCAGAACACTCATACACATAAAATGAATAAAAAACAGGAAAAGAGATGAGGCCAATTGATTTAGTGAACATATTCCTAGGGAAGTCAAAAGAACAGACTGGGTACTGGCCCTGACTAGAATAGCCTGGGCAAGGCCACCTTGATGAGCTGAGAAAAGCTGGACTCTTTTCTCTGAGCAGCTTTAGACCCCCTAGACTGTAGGCATCTAACTTTCCTGCTTCTCTGTGAGATAGTTTTTAATCTCTCTCTCTCTCTCTCTCTCTCTCTCTCTCTCTCTCTCTCTCTCTCTCTCTCTTCCTCTCTCCCACCCCCAGCTGGCCTGGAACTCGTTGTGTAGACCAGGCTGGCCTCAAGGAGATCTGCCTGTCTCTGCCACCCTAGTGCTGGAATTGAAAGTTTGCACCAGTATGCCTGGCCTTTTTATTTTATTTTATTTTTTTACTTTACATCTATTTAGTGTATGTGTCATGCACACACACACACACACACACTATGATGCACATATGAAAATCAGTTCTCTTTCCACTGAGTAGGCTCTGGTAATTGAATTCTGATCATCAGGCTTAGTGACAAGCACATTTCTCTGATAAGTCACCTTGCCAGCCCTCTCTACCAAATTTCCAAGATGTCTCTTACCCTTTCTAAAACATCTCAGTGTTGTGCCTGGAAGTCCACAAATTAAGAATTGTTACTGGGCTCAATGGGACAGTTTTAAAATTCATGTACTTGAGAAGACACAGGGGGACGGCTTTGTAAGGACTCACATGTTTAGGAGTCTTTGCTTGTTTCCTGTTACCAAACTGATGTAACAGTGAAAAACAAATTTCCACGGGAGTTCCGGAAGAGGCAAATAAAGCAGAAGAAACCAGAAGGAAAGAAGATAGCCATCCTCGGGCGTGTTCCTCTAACAGCGGTCGGCCTCTGAACAGCGGTCGGCGGGACGATAGTCCTCAGGAAAGGCTGCTTCTGATTGCTGCCCACATGTTTATTATCATATAATCCTGGGGGTCAGAAGACCAAAATGGGTTTACTCTCTCAGTCTACACATTTCCACTTAGTGTCAATTCCCTCCCTGAAGACTACCCCCTCCATTCCAAATAAAGGTCCCTGATGCCTTTTACCCAATACCCTACCTTTCCACACCAGAATCCAGTGCTCTCCTTGCATCGCCATGAAAGGCACTGGTCAGATAGAGATCTTCCGAAACCACCGAGGCCAAAGATGGCTTCCTAAGTTGGGCATAGAGGAGGACGTGAGCCACCCTGTTTAAGAAGAGGTAATGCCCACATGGCGCACTCGCACACATGTGGCAAAGCACTCATACATATAAAATTAAAATAAAATGAAATTATTTTAAAGAGAGAAAAGAGATGAGGAGCTGGAGAGGTGGCTCAGCTGTTAAGAGCACTGGCTGCTCTTGCAGACAACCAGAGTTCAGGTCCCAGCACCCACATGACAGCTAACAACTATCTGTAAACTGAGTTTTCAAAAATTGTAGGAAAGCACATCCTACAATATAAGGTGTTACAGGTGCAGTTAGCTTTCTGTCTCCTAGGGTTACACATCTGCTGACTCGACCTCCGACCTGGAGTGAAAGCTGTTGGGCTGGGGGCAGGAATTGCTTCTGTATTGACTTCTCTGTTCCTTGTCGTTAACCAACAGCACAGCTATTATATTTACATAGCAATCACATTGCACGGGGTACTGTAAATAATCTAAAGATGATTTAAAGCCTCCAGGAGGATGTGCATGTGTCATGACAAATTCCATATAAGGGAAGGATAGGCACATCCTCAGATACTGGCATCTTTTGGGGTGCTGGGACCAGTGTCCCCAGGACACAGAACTCGGTGTAGCCCTGTAGAGAGCATCTAATCCACTTAGCTCTTAGCCCGTAAATAACCTATAATAAATACTGGCTTCTCAGTCATGTTTGTAGAGCATGACACATAAATACAGCATTTCTAAAAAGTTCAATTGCTGTTCCTAAAGGAGTAAGGAACTACATCTACTAAGAAAGATAAGGCAGGCCCAGGCTGTCAATGCTGACGCTCAGGGATATGCAAGGGGGATTCCTACTTTGGTCTCTATTCGAGACCCAGTCCCAGCCTGCAGGAGCTCACTGTCAATAACAGGTGTAATCCTGGTTTGGAGGGAAGTTCTAGCTCTGGGTTGTTTGATATTACTCAGACTTCTGTGGCTGGGAGTGAGCCAAGACAGGCTTAATTAAAACGCTAGGCAAATAGACCCGAATGAGTCCTGCAACCCGACTGTGTGGTCAGAGCCTAGAGGTCAGCCCGGCCGCTCCCCGCCCACGCCCGGGGCCGCTCCCTCTTCATTGGCCACCGGGTGGACCGGTCTCCCATTGGCCGCTCGGAAGCCCGCTTCTCCCATAAGAGGCAGCAGCGCTGGGCCGCAGGTGACCCGCTGAACGCTGGTGGCACAGAGGTGAGTGGGGTGGCCCCTACCCTAGGACCCTGGACCTGGGGGTCGACCCTGGATCTGGCGGTCCTGCCACTTGGGCATCACTCTTCTTCCCTCATAGCCTCTTTGGGGACTGCTTAGGTGCTAGGAACAGACTTTACCTGGTGAGGTGGTTCCTTCTTGGATTTTACAGAGGAGGATCCCAGGGTCCCAGTGGCATCCAAGCCTGAGTGACTGACTCCCTGTCAGTAGAAGCAGTCATCTTTTTCCTTTTTCATCCAAGGGCAGCTTCCTTCTCCCTCAGTGAAGGGAACCGTCCCTTAAACTTCACCAAAGTCCCGAATGCCAGGCATCACGTCTGAGCTCCCTACCTCCATCCCAGCAGAGGACTGAGCTCTGTAAAGTCTCAAAGGACAGGTGTAGGTCCTTAAAGTGCAGAGCTAGGTAATAGTCCAGGTAAGCTTCACCTTGATTAAATTGAACCCTTTGGTTGGGGGAGGTTTAAATGAACCCCACTGGTGCTCTGTCCTAGCTGTCTGAAGAGGAGAACTAGCCCGGAAGTCTTGTGCCTCCTCAAGGGTGGGATTGTAACTCCAGATGGTTCTGTGAAGTTACAGTGGGTGTGACATGTCACATGACGTCACCTGGAGTGTTGTCACTACTACATCCGATCATGTACATCAATACGGCTTTGACTCGCCTTCCTCTGCTCCTTTATATCCTGCAGTGATTTTTTTCTTTGTGTTTCATCTCCACTTTTCTCTTCGGTTCCACTTCCCATTTGAAAAGAAAATCAAGATTCCCCAGAATTCTTCCCAAACCTTGTAGCTTTTACTAGTGTCTTCAAACAACACCCATAATTTTTAAAAGATTCAGTTGTGCTGTGTGCTTCCTAGATGAGATAAATTTAAATTTCACTTATTGCTAATGAAACTAAGGGACTCTACCCAGTGGTTGCTAAGCAGCAGACCCACTTGTTAGGTCTGATTCCCAGGTCCAGGTCCTGTACATTGGCACATCTTTAGAACAGGTGAGCAGGTGCTGTGGGAGGGGCCCTCTTCACCTTTGAGGATGACAGCACTGCCCGCCTTTTATTTTACTGGACTTGGGAGGCTTACAGGAGGAAGAGGCTGAAGGGGAAGTACCAGAGAAGAGAAAGAGGTTTAGTTGAATGAAAGAAAAGAGGCTTACTGCCTCAGGTGTCACAGGGTGCTATAAAAACATGGCTTTTAGCACAGTGGTCTGATTTCACCAACAACTAATTCCAAGCGTGCTCAGAAAAGCAGAAAGATGAACATGTTCAAAGACCCGACTGGGAACCTGTGCTCTCCCCTCCAGCTGTGGGACATGGGCAGGTTAGTTTCTCCAGCTTCTCATCAAAAACACAGAGCTGGCTCTGCACTTGAGTTTACAGAGGAAACAGCAGGCTTGGCCCCTCTCTGAAAGAGCCTACTGCACGTTAGGATGCGAGACACATGAATAAAGTAGTTGTAGAAACTAAACAAGACCCAGAGTCAGGAAGTCCTAAAATTCTGATGGGAGGTGAGGTGGACCTTCAGAGAAGAAGAGCACTCAGTGCCAGGCTGAGCCAGTGGGAGGACCACAAGAAGCTGGTGGGCTTGATTAGTACCTCCGATGATTAAAAAGAGGAAGAAAAGGGAATTACTAATGTGTTCCAAGTTCCATTCTGGGCTCTGTAATAGGTGGCGTCCCCTCTGTGGTCTGACTGCAGACTTGCAATGCCTGTCTGGTATCTGGGCTTTATAGATGAAGAAACTGGAGAGGCCATTGTGCCCTAAGTGACCAAATAGTGTCTGTCCACACGGCTCACCACCGTCTGTGTTTCCTTACTCTAGTTCAAGAATTTCTTCACATCGTCATGATCGAAGACAATAGAGAGAGCAACGGCCTCTCCGTGGAGCGGGGCAGGGCCACACTCATCTTCTCCTTGAAGAATGAAGTCGGAGGACTAATCAAAGCCCTGAAAATCTTCCAGGTATGGATCTCCATATTTCTACACAAAACCTTCTGAAAGTGAGTCTCTAAAATTATTTTTAAAATATGTTATTGTAAGTCCTCAGAGATGGCCTGCCGAGGTCTCTGCTCACATTGCTAAAATTCTGCCCATTTCTAAGAAAGGAGATAGCACAGCCTGTGGAAGGACAGACACCGCATGGAGTTCAGAGAGGCTTCGGCTCAATAACATATCTAAAATTTAATGACATGCCTGCCTCACCATGTACTGTTATCTAATGTCATGTTAATGATCTCTTTGATATTTTTAGACAGCAAAGTAGCAGAGCTTGTACAATTCCATCCTTTCCTACCGTCGGAGCCTCACTGCCCTTGCAGCGCCTCTAAGGCTGGGTCCCTTTCAAAGTCCTCAGACATATCTTCAGTGTGAGGATACGTTAGTGTGATGTAGGGAAACTGTGGTAAGGTGCATGTAGGAGCCTTAAAATGTTTGTACTTAAGATTTTATATTTTCATTTATTTAGTGTGTGTGTGTGTGTGTGTGTGTGCGCGCGCGCTCGGCGCACGCAGAGGTCAGAGAACAACTTCTAGGAGCTAGGAGTTGGTTCTCTCCATCTACCATGTGGGTTCTGGGGATTGAACTTAGGTTGTCAGGCTTAGTGGCAGGTGCCTTTACCGAACCATCTCACTGGCCCAAATGTTCATACTTTTTACCCAGTAATGACATGTCCATGAATCTCTCTCTCTCCCTCTCTGTCTCTCTGTCTCTGTCTCTCTGTCTGTCTGTCTCTCTCCCTCTCTGTCTCTCTGTCTGTTTGTCTCTCTCTCCCTCTCTGCCTCTCTCTGTCTCTGTCTCTCTGTCTGTCTCTTTCCCTCTCTGTCTCTCTGTCTGTCTCTCTCTGGTTTAACTGTGTGTGGTGTGTGTACACATGTGCAGAAGGATGTCAGGTGTCCTTCTCTGTCACTTTACACCTTGTTCCTTTGATATAGGGTTGGTTACCAAACCTTGGTCTAAGCTGGAAGCCAACAAGATCCAGCCATCCTCCTGTCTTACCCTTCCAGTGCTGGATTATAGGTGTGTAGCCATACCTGACTTCTTATGTGGGTACTGGGGATTTGAACTCAGACCCTCATGCTTGTGCAGCAAGTGCTCTTACCCACTGAGCCATGTCCCCAGCCCCTCCCATGAAACTGTCTTAGTAAAATATGGGTGAGTCAGGCAGAGCATGAATGTTTATTGAAGACTTACTATGTGCCAGGTGCTGGCCTCTATACTAAGAATGTGGATCTAAACAGAGTAGACATGGTATCTGCCCTCATGGGGCATAGAGTCTAGACAGGGCAATAGATCAACAAATAGTTATGGTAAGTAAAAAACTACATGTGTAAAGTTAACCAGAAGACAGAGACCAAGCACCCTGACATCACTGAACTGGGAGCTTTAGCCCAGATTAAAGGCTCAGGGACACAAAAATGTATTATAAAAACCCAAAATTTAGAATAAACTGCTTGTCCTAAGATAGAGGACAGGCTAAGTTGCTCTACTAGAAGACCCTGTGGCTGAGCTTGTGGGTTCTTGAAGTAGATCACCTACATGCAAACTTCGCTCTCTCTTATTAGCTGTGTGCCTGTCATAAGTTAATTAATCTCTCTGCACTTCTTGATAAAGTGAGAGAGAACCCTGCCTACCTCTGGCCACTAAGAATTAATAGAGTTAAACTCTTCAAAGAGCTTAAGGTAATACAAAGTAAACAGTAAATGTTAGCTGTCTTAGAAAAGCAGGTTTATGTTCATATGTCATAAAATTCTTTAGCCTTTTGAAAATAGTGATTCAGGGGCTGGAGGGATGGCTCAGTGGTTAAGAGCACTGGTTGTTCTTGCAGAGGACCCAGGTTTGATTTCCAGCACCCACATGGTGGCTAACAACCATCTGTAACTCCAGTTCCAGGGGATCCAATGCCCTCTTCTGACTTCTGCAGGCACTGCATGACACAGGTGCACTTGCATGCAGGCAATACACTCATGCACATAAAATATTAAAAAAAGAAAATAGTGATTCAAAAAATAAAAATTTAAATGTAGACAAATACTCTAGAAGGTTTACAGTTCAGGCACATCCTCAGACCAACTCCCTTAACCTTTTTTCTCTTTCCCTCTTCAGTGCTGAGTTGCAAAATGTAAATATTGCTTTTGTTTTGTCATTGAGTTATGAACGTAAACGACGCTAATTTGTTCTCTACTGTAAACGGTGATATTGATACCATCTTCTTTTGTCCTTCTCTTCCTCCAACCCAAATTTGATTCTTTTGTTATATTATTTTTAATTTTTTGCCATACTGGGAGCTAAACCTAGGATTTCGAGCATGCTAAGCATGGGTTCTACACTGAGGTATAGCTCTCTTTTTATTTTATTTTGAGCCAGGGTCTCACTGAGTTGTCCAAGCTGGTGTCAAACTCATGGTCCTCCTACCTCAGCCTCCCAGCTAGTCAGGATTATAGGTCTGCACCAGCAAGTTTGGATTATACTATTTTTTTGTGTGTGTCTTTTTGAAGCAGGGTCTCCCTGTAGCCCCAGCTGTCCTGGAACTCACTATGTAGACCAGGCTGGCCTTGAACTCACAGAGCTCCGCCTGCCTCTGCCTCCCAAGTGCTGGGACTACAGGTGTGCGCCACCACGCCCAGCTATATTATTATTTTATTATACTATTATTTTATTGTATTGCTTACCTTTGTATCTTTAAAAAGCATATCTGAATTTCTTCTTTCATCACCTTTCAATTCTATTTATTGTTAATCAAAGAGTCTCTATACATGGTTTTAAAAATCAACACATACTGTAAACTAACAGAGAACACATCTGGCCTCTGCCATATCTCTCTTTATTCTGATTTTTGGTTTTGATGTTTTGTTTTGTTTTGTTTTGTTTTTGAGGCAGGGTCTCGCTCTGTAGCCCAGGCTGGCCTGTAACTCATTATGTATCTCCTGTCTTTCTGGGGATGCAAATTCTGGCCCTCAATGTTTTTGCAGCAAGCACTTGAACTACTGAGCAGCAAGCACTTGAACTGCTGAGCAGCAAGCACTTGACCTACTGAGCCATCTTCCCAGCCTCCAATTGTATCATCTACTGATTGTCCTGTAAATATTTAGGTTTCTTGACAGGACTCCCTCTCGGTGGCCTCCTCTACCCCCACCTCCCTTTTTCTCACTCAGTTATGTCCCAGGTTTTGGCTGTGTTCAAGTTGAGGGTTTTCTGCACTGAGATTATGTAAATGCTGTTTGGGGAAGCCCTGTGTTACCTACCATCATGACTCCCCCTTTGTTTAAAAAAAAATCTTTTTATTGAGCTTTTAAAATTTCATACACTTTCCACTCAAATCCAGACCCCCTCCCCCATCCATGCCTCCCCCATCCCTATGCACTCTGCCATACATGCTGAGTCCTATTCATTCAGGTGTTTGTACCCAAATGTCCTTCAGTGTAAATGCGTCCACTGGAGTCTTGTCAGCCCATCCAGTGGACGTATGCAAGTCATATTCTCCCTCACCCAGCAACGATCAGTCTCAAACAGTTCTCAATCTAGTGCTGGAGAGATGGCTCAGCAGTTAAGAGCACTGGCTGTTCTTGCAGAGGACCCGGGTTCAATTCTCAGCACCCACGTGGCAGATAACAACCATCTGTAACTCCAGTTCCAGGGGAATCAGACTCCCCCTTTCTTGTGTAAGAGAGTTGCAGTGCTGTGTTCAGAAGCATGGACTTAGAACTGGACAGCCCAGGTCGGAATCCAATTTGGATGCTATTAGCTGTATGGCTGGTCCTGGTCCTGTCTGGTGGGACCTTCACTCATGTCATCCTCTTTATCCTGACTATAATCTTCTTCCAACTGAACTTTGAAACTATTTATTTGCCACTAATTTCCATTGGGATTTTAATTTGGGTAGTGTTTAGTTTACATTTTGCAGCTTTTTCTCCCCAAACATAGCATTTAACTTTGCACTTAAGCTATCAATTAGAAAGTATTTATAAATGCCTTATTTATTGTAAAAAAAAAAATCAGAAGAAATACATGAAATGAAGTTCTCCTTGTGACCAACTCCAGGTATTTTATAACTGGCCTTCCCTGTTGGCTTTAGGATAAATTCTTTTCTCCAGGATGAACTCCACCTTTTCCAGTTCTCTTCTTGGTTCATGTGCCCTGATCGTATCTGTTTCACCCCTACCTTTGCTTGTATAGTTCATCCCTCCCCTCCCCTCCCCTCTCCCTCCCTTCGTCTTTCTTTCCTTCCCTTCCTTCTTTCCTCCCTCCCTCCCTCCCTCCCTCCCCCCTCTCTGTCTGGCTGTCTAGTTTGCCCCTTGCCCCAGGATCCTCTGTCCCCCACCCCCACCTCCCCAGTGCTTGGGTCACAGGTGGCTGCCATGCCTAGGCAGCTTTTTCTATGGGCTCTAGGGACCCAAACTCAGCTCTTGAGGCTTGTGCGGCAAGTGCTTGATCCGACGAGCCATCTCCCCAGCTCTGTACGGTTTCTTCAGCTTGAAACCGCTCTTCCCGGGGTTGGAGAAATGACTAGGTTGTTGAGAGCAGACTGCTCTTGCAGAGGACCCGGGTTCGATTCCCAGCACCCACATGGTGGCTACGAACCGTCCTTAACTCCAGTTCCAGGGGTATCCAAAGCCCTTTTCTGACCTCCGCGCCATTGCACGAGACTGGTGCACTCACATACATGCATACACTCATATACATAAAAAATAATAATAAAAAAGAAACGCCTCTTCCCTTCTGCCACCCATTTTACCCTTTCTTTAAGCTGCCTGTCAGGCAGCACCTCCTGTTCCCTCAAACTCACGCTTTTTTTCCTCTCGGCTGAAGCTGCTGAGAGGAGTTTCTGAACGTGCGGCTGGTGTTTCTGGGTCTAGACTCCACATCCCCGGATGTCTCCCCCCCTTTAACGCTTCACGCGCCTTATCTGACAGCACAGGTGTTTGGGAAGTTACGTGCGGCTGGTGTTTCTGGGTCTAGACTCCACATCCCCGGATGTCTCCCCTCCCTTTAACGCTTCACGCGCCTTATCTGACAGCACAGGTGTTTGGGAAGTCATCTTAGGATGAAATGGTTAGTATTGGAGGTCAGCTGCACCAAGGTTTCTGTTTTTTTAAGATTGAAAAACCATTAGGTGGTTGGTTCTCACCTCTCATCACTCTGTCCCCAGTGCGCGACTATAGAGTCTGATTTGTTTCTCAAATATCCTTCAGGGTGGGTCCATCCGCCGGGCCAAGAGGCCCATCCCTGTAAGACACTGTCTTTCCCCAACCAGCAGCCATCAATTGCCAAAAGTTCCTTAGGTTGTATTGGGATTCCTTACTCACTTCCCTGTGTCTATGCTAGGATTCTGTCTGATTTGAGCTTGCATAGGATTTGTGCATGCAGTCACCATTTCTGTGCGTTCACTTGAGTAACTGACCAGCTGTCTGAAAGACTGTTTCCTCGTGGTCATCCACCCTCTCTGGCTCTTACAATCTTTCGGCCTTCTTTTCCGCAATGATCCCTGAGCCTCGGAAGGCAGAGGTTTGAAGTGGGAGTCCTATTCAGGGATGAGCACTCTGCAGCCTCTTGTTCTCTGCGCATTGGCCAGTTGTGGGTTTCTGTGTTCACCACCATCTGCAGCATAAGGAAACTTCTCTGGTGAGAGTTCAGAGATGCGTGCATCCTAGATACAGAGATTGCACTGAAGATGTGTCATTTAAGGTTAAGTGTCTCACAGGTACTTATTCTCTGCATTTGACCAGTTCTGGAACTCTGTAATAGTCTCCATCTATTGCAAAAAAGAAGCTTCTTTGATGAGGGGTGAAAGGTACATTTGTCTGAAAATATGAGGATGCATATTTAGAATAAAATAAGAAATTATGTTGATAGGGATTGCAGTAAAAGTGGGTTTTAAAGAAAAGCTTTTATTTCTTAATATTAGCAGCAATATTATTTTCTGAAAACTAGTTTTATTGGGAGAATTTTCCAAAGGTTATTTTTATCCAGGAGACTTGGCGTTTTAAGTTATTAAATTATTTATTTATTTATTTATTTATTTATTTATTTAGTGGTGTGTGTGTGTGTGTGTGTGTGTGTGTGTGTGTGTGCCATAGCATGTGTGTAGAGGTTACAGGACAACTTTCAAGAACTGATTTTCTCCTTCCACCATGTGGGACCTGGAGATCTAATGCAGCAGGCCATCAGACTTGGTGGCTAGTGCCTTTCCCCTCCGAGCCATCTCATTTTTAGTTTTTTTGAAACAGGGTTTATGTAGCCAGGCTAACCTCAAACTCACAATGTAGCTGACAGTGACCTTGAGCTCCTGATCCTTCTGCCTCCACTTCCAAGAGTTAGGGTTACAGGCATGTACCTGACGCTAGGCCTGGCTCAGGGCTGGTGCTTAGATTTGAATTCTAACCAGTCCTGACTACCTGGAGGACCTCTTGTGGCTGCTGCTTTGTTTTTTGAGTATGATGAATTTGCACAATTTTATTCACTTACATATTTGAAGGAGGATTTTTTTTTTTTTCTGTTAGCAGCACTAAAAACACCCCTTTTCCGCTTTTTAGTTGATTATGACAAGTGTGAAATTGGCTTTTAATGCTAATGAAAAGTACTTTCTTGAAGATTATTGACATGTGAGGCAGTTACATGTCATCTTTACCATCTGCTTCACACAGGAGAAGCACATCAACCTGTTACATATCGAGTCCCGGAAATCAAAGCGAAGAAATTCAGAATTTGAGATTTTTGTCGACTGTGACATCAACAGACAGCAACTGGATGACATCTCTCACCTGCTGAAGTCCCACACCAGTGTTCTCTCTGTGGATCCACCTGGCCAGCTCACCATGAAGGAGGATGGTGAGTCTGAAAAGTCCAAACCTACCGACAGTTAAGTGGCCAGGGAGCGACCCACCTTTGCACTCCCTGAGGACATGGAATGAAGAATGAAATGCTGTCTTTTCAAGGTTCTTCCAGTCTGGTAGTGAAGGGAACACAGAATAGAATTGCTCCAAAGACTGAGGGAAACATTAAGAAGCAGCATTTTATGGTGGGTTAGCGTGAGGACTCAGAAATCCATGCTCTCTCTACTCCCAAGCCTTTCTTGATCTCACAAGCCCCCAGCTCCCCTCCCACACCCTTCATAGACCCCTTGGGGCTTAGAATCACAGATATTAAGCAAAAATTGAACTTGTTGAGAATGTTGACAGTGTCTGACAGTGACACAGAACCCGTCCTATACCTTATCCCTACCGAAAACAACCATGAAGCCCATGTAAAGCTTCTAAGATTTCAGATGCTCAGCAAAGATGGAGGCTAAGGTCTCCATTTCTAAAAGGAAGTCCTTACAGTTCAGTTAAGGCAAAAGACAAATGGATCCATTTAGCCACATTCTATACTCAGCCTAATCCCTTCAAAGTACATCACAGGATCTGTGATGCTGGTTCACCTGTCCAGCCTCGGTATCAACATTGTCTCATGTCTCACCTCCACTTGTGAATGACAGGGACTGACTTCCCTGAGTCCCTGAGCACTCCTCACTGTGCTGGAAGCCTCTGTTACTCCAGATCCTCCTAAGGCCATATGAACAAGGCAGGGTTAGGGCCTGCCAGAGCAGAGGCCAAGGATGCTGCTATTGTCTGTACTGAGTGATCAGCACCCCTGCTGTATATGTTGGTAAAGCTCCAGTATCTTGTGCTGTGTCCAGTAGAAAGATCAAGGGTCTGGAGCAAGCACTGAGTTCTAGGCCTCTCCCTTCCAAGGTGATGGTTGCCCTGGGTAAATTGTCTTACCATCTAGAGGCTGGTTACCTTGCCTACACAGTGAAGTGTTTTATACATGGCTAGACAGTCCATTTAATATTTAGGGTACACCAACTTGTGTCAAATTTTTTTACTAAGAAATAGGAATATAAAAAATAAATACAGTCCTTACCCTAAGTTATTCTTGACCTTCACAAAGGACTTTTAAAGACACATAGTCTAAAAAAACCAGCAAGAACCTGGAGAAAGTTAGAAACAGCACAACCGAGCAGTGTGTGGCACACCTGTGTGATCCCAGCACTTGGGAGGTAGAGGATGGAGGATCAGGAGTTCAAGGTCATCCTTGATTACATAGCAACTTCAAGGCCAGCCTAAGTTTCATGGAACTGTATCTCAGAAAAAAAAGAAAGAAAGGAAGGAAGAAAGGAAGGAAGGAAGAAAGAAAGGAAGAAATGAAAGATTTTATTCATTTTTTGAAAAAGGAAGGAAGAAAAGAAGGAGGAAAGGAGGGAGAAAGGAAGGGAGGGAGGGAAGGAAGGAAGGAAGGGTACTGCAGGGCCCCAGAGAAAATGGCCTGCACCTACAGATCAGTGACAACATTTCAGAATGAGGAAGACTCAAAGGATAGGTATGTTCAAAAGACGCAGAGGGGGGGGGTGGGGGGGAAGGGTAGGTACTCCAGGCAAAAGAACAAGGCAAAAATGCAGAGTCCTGTGACTGCTTGTGGGATGGCATGGTCAAGGTGGCAAAGGCATAACCGAATGTTGGGATCATTTCCATCATCCAAAATGATATTCAGCCTGGCAGGTGGTGCATGCCTTTGGGAGGCAGAGGCAGATGTATCTCCGAGTCAGAGGCCAGCCTGGTCTACAGTGAGTTCCAGGCCAGCTGGGGCTACAAGGAGACCTTGTCTCAAAAAGACCAAAGGAAAATGATATTTAGACATGAGATCCTGTCTCAAGCAAACAAAGAAACAAACCAAAGATATTCAAAGTTCTTATTAAACTTGGGCCTTGGTCTGTAAAGTGTACTTACTCTGCTTTTGAAGGCTAACTACTTATGGGTCTTAAAATATTAAAAAATGTGTGGTTTGTTACTCAAGTATATTATACCTGTAACACTTGAGGAATCAACCTGAAGGTTCAAAAAATTAAAGGTAACAATTTTAATTAAAATATAATTCTTAGAAATATAGTGGCTTACTTAAGTCAAAAATTTCCTTCGATGTATAAGTTTAAATCTCATCCAAATGCATTTATTTCTTAATTTCTTCTTAGTTAATATTGTCTCTTCAACTCTCAGTGACTTTTGTTTGTTATTTTGTAGATATGGAAACTGTCCTTTGGTTTCCAAAGAAGATTTCTGACCTGGACTTCTGTGCTAACAGAGTGCTGATGTACGGATCTGAACTCGATGCAGACCATCCTGTAAATATTTTTTAAAAATAAATAGTGTTATGAAAGTAATTAAAAGCAAACTAAAAATTAAGGACAACTTTTTAATTAAATATCTTAATATATCGTAGCATATATTTATACAAAATGATTCAGTTCATTATGATTTTTAAAAAATTTATTTATTATTTTTATTTTATGTGTGTACATGTATTGCTTGCATGTAGGTAAGTGCACTGGTGTCATGCAGTGCCTCAGGAGGTCAGAAGAGGCTGTTGGATCTCCTGGGACTGGAGTTACAGACAGTTGTTAGCTGCCATGTGGGTGCTGGGATTCGAACCCAGGTCTTCTGCAAGAACGACCAGTGTTCTTAACCACTGAGCCATCTCTCCAGGCCCCTCATTATGATGTTTTTATACACATATAAAGTGCCTTGAGTATATTTATCCCCATCACTCTGTCTTGTTCCCCCTTCACCTCACACTGGTCTCCTTTCTCTTCCCAAATAGTTAGGGTAACTTGTTTTTGAGAAAAATATTTTTCTGGACTAAATAGAATCCTGTTTGACTTGGGATTTCAGGAAGCATGTTAAACTTCACAGTGAGGGGCTGGGACTAAGTCTGGAAAGTCTCCAGCTTCATTGGCTCTGAGACTTCTGCCCTGTGCCTGGCACTTCTATGAATAAGATGTCCCGGAGCTACACAGCTAAGTGTGTTTGCAGTCAGTTTTTAGTAATGTGCCTGATTGAGAGGGAAATAAAGGTCAGAAAAAGTCTCACCACCTTTGCTACCCAGTTTGATTGGTTAATTAGGCACTTGCTGATTTAGGAAGTCCTTCTATGGGAAAATCTTACAGTGCAGTCTGGGGCTGGATAATTGGAATCCAGAGTGTTAGGCCAGTGTACCAAGCTCTGGGGGGAAGAAGAGGAGAGAGTGCAATTGTGAAATCTCCCGGCTCTGGGGTTTTCTCCAGCTCCTCCAGCTTTTTGGCTGTGTGAATGTCGCCTTATACCACTTTAGAACAACCCGTCCATTAATCCTTTAATCTTACTGAATAATATTACAGCGAAATGCAGTACTCACCCAGAAGGAGCCTGCAGGCTAGTTGAGAAACTAACACACCATATATCAACAGTTGCAAGATAAAACGTAAAAAGTGCGCCAAGTGATGATAACAAGTTGTTTGCAAATACACACGAGACAGCAAACGTTTCTAGCGGAAGCCAGAATCTGTCAGAGAAAGACAGCACTTCAGCTGGGCCTTAGAAGATTTCAGCAGGCGAGAGACGGGTGAACAGACAGTTCTTGAGGGAACAGGATGTGCAACGGTCCAGCAGCAAGAAAACTCAGGGCATGTTAGGCAGGGCTAGAGCGGCAGCGCCGTCTCCTGCCAAAGCTGCTGGTCTTCTCCTCCTACAGCTCTTAAATTAGTTCCTTATTTATTCTGACTTCACACCCCTTCAGTGTTTCCCTGCCTCCCACCTTGCTGCCTTCACACACATAGTAGGAGCCAACAGAACGCCCTAAAGCCTCAATATAACCCAAACTCTTCTAAACATCACCAGTGGCTCCTACATATACACCTCTGAGAATCAAAAACATAGCTCATGGTAGCCAAAAAGTAGGTTCAGCCCAAATGCCCATCAACCAATGAACCCATAAAGAACAGAAGGAGGTCCTCACTGGCCCTGGCATTAGTTTAATATTAATTGCCAATGTAGTCCCAAGGCTAAAATTCAAACTCTTTAATAGACCTGCAGGACCTTAATCTTCAACTGAGCTACCTCTCCAATCCCTTGTCTATGCTTTAAAAATTATTATCATTGAGTCAGGTGTGGTGGCACGGACTTTTCATCCCTGTATTCAGGAGGCAGAGGCAGGTGGATCTCTGTGAAATCAAGGCCAGCCTGGTCTACGTAGCAAGTTCCGGGACAGCTGGGGCTACAGGAAGACCCTATCTGCAAAAACAAACAAGTGAAGAAATTATTATGGTGGTTTGCTTCTGTGAGGATAAATGTGTTTGCATTTTGTAATAAAACATAAGGCTGGATTCAGTTAACATAGTTCAAACAGTAATTGTTATTTATTATTATTTGCAGTTCTGGGGATTGACTCCAGGGCCTCCAGGCATGCTGGACAGAAATTATCACTGAATCACACCCCTAGTCCTACTGTTTTACCACTAGTTTCTACCATAGGTAAATGTAACTGAAGATGTAGATGGTCAAGGAAAACAAAACAGCATCCAGTGTTTAGCTAGCAGGGCACGTCCTCTATTCAAACTTTTCTCTTTGTGGTCATTGTACCATCTTTGTGGATCAAGTCTTTCACCTTTGTGGCTAGTAGATGATAAAACTGTCATGGAGAAGCTTGACTTTAAGATAAATGACCACACATGTCTAAACAGTGTTTGCTCATAGCAACAATCATGGAACCCTTTAAAGTCATATTTCCAGTAAAGACAATGAGGTGTTTCCTAAAACCATCTTCAAGTATTTTTAATCTTAATTATTTTTTTTAAATATTTTATTTATTATTTTTATTTTATGTGTATGTGCATATTGCCTGCATGTAGGTAAGTGCACCTGTCTCCTGCAATGCCCGTGGAGGGCAGAAGAGCCTGTTGGATCCCTGGAACTGGAGTTAGACAGTTGTTAGCTGCTATGTGGGTGCTGGGATTTGAACCTGGGTCTTCTGTAAGAACAGCCAGTGTTCTTAACCACTGTGCCATTTCTCCAGCCCCCAATTTTAATATTGAATAATTTCTCCTTAATTATCAGGGCTTCAAAGACAGTGTGTACCGTAGAAGACGAAAGTATTTTGCAGAGTTGGCTCTAAACTACAAACAGTAAGTACCTTACAACCCAGTATATCCAACTTTGAGATAACAAAAAAATGGGGTAGACTCTGCTTACTTAGTAAATAGAAAGTAAACTAAGCGCTAATACCTACCTGCAATGCAGAATAACTTCTCTTCATCTCATTAGTGGGGACCCCATTCCCAAGGTTGAATTCACTGAAGACGAGATTAAGACCTGGGGAACCATCTTCCGAGAGCTCACCAAACTCTACCCAACCCACGCTTGCAGGGAGTATCTCAAAAACTTGCCTCTGCTTTCGAAATATTGTGGCTATCAGGAAGATAACATCCCACAATTAGAAGACATTTCCAACTTTTTAAAAGGTAATAAACTAGTGGAACTTGTGTGTGAATGCTGAGCTGGGTTTCAGTGTTGTCTGTGGAGGGGTGAAGTGTAGTTACATGCAAGGTTGAGAGTTTCCTAGACTCCATCCCGGAGTATTGGATCCTAGGCTGAGTTCTGCATCAGAAAGTGGAATCAGCATAGCCTGGAGCAAGAGAGAAAGTGGGCAGAATTGCAAGGGAATCAGCAGTGCCTCACACAAGTAAAATCTGGTCACTCTGGTTGTTAATTTAGAGATGAAGGGGACACTGATTATTTAAACATTTGATGATTTGGAAGCTATTTTACATAATAGAGGGATTTCTATATGACCCTAAAGTAAAGAACGGAGAATTCCTTGTTAGAAGAGCTGTGTGATACCAGAGCAAGCTCATGAGATATTCAACCCCCGTTTAGGGGGGTGTCTGCCAAACCTCCACACCTGCCTCAGGGTCAGGACAGCAGAGAATATCTGATGGCCAGGTGATTGCTGAGGCCTCTCCCACACTGAGATTTATCTTTCTAAAATTTTTTGGATTTGTTTATTTTTATTTTATGTGTATGAGTGTTGTGTTTGCATGTATGTAAGTACACCTGTGTCGTGTAATGCCTACAGAGGTCAGAAGAGGGTGTTGGATCCCCTGGAACCATGTAGGTGCTGGGATTCGAACCTGGGTCCTTTGCAAGAGCAGCCAGTGCTCTTAACTGCTGAGCCATATCTCCAGCCCAGATTTATCCTTTTTAGAACAGAGAAGATGTATATGACATTAGGACCATAAACAAAGGGTCAGGACAATCTTGTTTAATTCAGGCCTCTTTACTTTTTTCTAGCTAATGTAGAAAATAAAATGATCACTGATAATCCAGAGTCTACAGTGCTTAAGAAAAATACATATCTCCTTTGTCTCATTGGATTAAAAGCCCAGAGAAGCTGTTGTTCTGTAGTGCTGAGGACAGAACACAGGTGCCCAGGAATGCTACGCAAGCATTCTTCCTCTGAGCTGCAGAAGTTAGGTTTTTTGCACAATTTGTTAATGTCTTTTTATCCTGGCTGAAATTGCTGTCTAAGTTAGAAATAGCTACATGTTTAGTCTACCCCTTAATTCTCATTATTCAACAACTATACACACAGCTGAAAGGAACTAAACAGGAAAAAGCAATACCATGCCTTCTCTGTGGGAAGAAATCACTTTGTGGTTCCTATAAAACCAAACTTTTAAAACACAGTACAGAATCAAAGCACACAACCTCGCTGGACTACCACGGCTGGGCGAGTAGATGCTGCAGCAATTGTACAGTCAAGTTTGCCTGAGATTTGCAGGAAGCATTTATTGTAGATATAAAACCTAAAGCCGTTCTCCCAGGTCTGGGCTTGCTGCAGAACTATTCTGCTGAGAGTGTTTCTAGGGCAAGTGTAGAAGACAGAAACCAAAATTAAGGTATAGTTCAAAGGAAATACCAACTAGATGAGGATACTGATACTGTCAAATATGGGAGCTGTTATGTACCTTATATACAATTAAGATGTACTTGACCAAAACATCAGCACCCCTGTCATACTAGCCACATATTGAGTGCTCAGTAGTGACAAGTGGCTGATAGTTACCCCACTAGACAGCACGATAGAGAACATTCCTGTCACTGTGGAAGATCCTGTTGGACGGTGCTCTTCCTGTCACAGTGGGGGCATCCACGTACAAAGCAGCTGGGTAGGACTGGAAGACCAGTGTTGTGAGGGTCGGGCAGGAAGGACACAATGGCACACGCAGCGGTATCATGAGCCACTGGAGCCGACTGGTCCCTTTCTTGGCATTTGGAAACAATCACTCAGATTAGGTGAAATAAAAACTACAAAAGACAATGCTGGCTAAAATTGGCATAGATTTAAAAATGCCTCTGCTATAAAATTCTTTTGAAATTAATGTTTGTCAGGGCTGGAGAGATGGCTCAGTGGTTAAGTGCACTGGCTGTTCTTGCAGAAGACTTGGGTTCAAATCCCAGCACCCACATGGCAGCTGACAACTGTCCATAACTCCAGTTCCAGGAGATTTGAAGCCCTCTTCTGTCCTCTGCTGGCGCTCCATGACACAGGTGCACTTACACACATGCAAGCAATACACGCATATACATAAAATAAAAATAAATCCTAAAAAAGAAATGAATGTTTATCATATAAAGTAGTGGATTTCATTGTGGCATTTCATGTATATCTGCCACTCGTCCTATGCCACCAACCTTCACTGCTCTTCCTGGTCCCTCCTCCCAAAGGGACCCCCCTTCTGTTCTCATACCACATGTATTCCCTTATGCTCTCTCTCCTCTTCCCCCTTTCAAAAGACTTCTTCCCTTTGCAGTCCCAGGTTCATGATGTCTTACAGACACACACGAGAGAGGGAGGAAAGGGGAGAGAGACACAGAGAGAACACACACACACACACACACACACACACACACACACACACACTTGAATCTAGGTTCTCCTCGTGAGAGAAGACATGCATTATTTGTCTTTTTGAGCCTGGTGTATTTTGCCTGACATTATATTTAGCCATCCCACTTCCATCCATTTTCCTGCATAGACCAATGAATTCATCTTTCTTCAGGGCTAGATAAAACTCCATTTTGCATATACACATTCGCTTTATCCATTCATTTATCGATGGACATTTAGGCTGATTCCACTTCCTTTCTATTGTGACTAGGACAGCCATAAACATGGATGTGCAGATATCTGTGGGGTATGCTGGAGTTCTTCCAATAAACACTCAGGAGTAGCATAGCTTGGTCACATTGAGGTTCTGTGTTTAGTTTTCTGAGAAACCTCCATACTGATTTTCATAGTGGGCACAGCTATTTGCATTCCCAATGGCAGTGTGTGATGGCTATAATAGTCTCTGTATCTTGGGGCTGGAACAATGGCTCAGTGTTTAAGAGCACTGGCTGCTCTTGCAGAGGACCCGGGTTCAGTTCTTAGCATCCATACAGCAGCTAACAACCATCCGTAACTCCAGTTCTAGGGGATCTGACGCCCTCTCCTGGCCTCCATGGGCATTGCATACCATGCGTGTACTTACACACATACATATGTGAAGACAAAACATATACACACATAAAATAAAAATAAATTTTAAAAAAGCTCTAACTCACTGCCTGACAGTGGGAAGTACTTAGCAACCACTGGTTTCCATGTCCCCTTGAAAGTGTTGCCTGCTGTCTGGCAGGATGAAGATGCTGGTTAGTGGTCTAGTCTGAGGTGAAAGTTTTCTGTTTCCTCCTTTGCTTTGCAGAGCGCACAGGCTTCTCCATCCGTCCAGTAGCTGGTTACCTATCACCAAGAGACTTCCTATCGGGCTTAGCTTTTCGAGTCTTTCACTGCACTCAGTATGTGAGACACAGCTCAGATCCCCTCTACACCCCAGAGCCGTAAGCACCTCTTTAGCCATTTATTCATCAAAGTTATTTGTAATAACGATACCCACTGCATGAGGCTTCTCATGAGGATTAAATGTAAATTACATCTTGTTAATGTAATTGATAAAATTAATGTATATTATTTTAATTGTATATTATAAATATTGCAAATGTATATTGCATTATCATATGTAAAATAGAGCACTGACTGGTATGTAATGTGTGTTCCATAGAATTAGCTGTTATTATTATTACTATTATTATTAAATTGACAACTTGTTAGGTGCCAGGTGCTGTTCTTTGCACAAGGGATGTAAAAATTGAGATTTTGGAGGGGACATACAGATGATAAGTAAACAATATATTATGTCAGATGATGCTGTATGCCACAGTGAAAAATAAGGCTAGGAAAGGAGATGGAGACGTGTATGGTTGTTGTTTTGGGAAGGGTGATTAGAAATCAAGAAAGAGCCTTGCTGAGGAGACATGGGAGTAGAGACACCTGGTTGGGTGAGGTATATGGGATGTCTGTGGGCATCTGATTGTGTGTATGTGTGTGTGTGTGTGTGTGTGTGTGTGTGTGTGTGTGGCCAAGATTTAGAAGCAAAAATATCTCTTTATTGGATTGGTACCTTTGTGATCCATTACATCTGCTCAGCTAGAACAAAAGCAAGATTGAATTTTGATTGACTTCAAGGGTTGGCTATTCATTTCTACCAAGCATATGGTATGACAGTTTTGTCCTTGTGTTTCAGAGATACCTGCCATGAACTCTTAGGTCATGTTCCCCTCTTGGCCGAACCTAGTTTTGCTCAATTCTCCCAAGAAATTGGCCTGGCTTCACTTGGAGCTTCAGAGGAGTCTGTTCAGGAACTGGCTACGGTATGAGTCTAGAAACAGCTGTGTGGCCCAGTAATTCTCAGGGGTGCTATACATGAGTATTTGGCTAGTTTAAATGTTCATATTCAGCTGGGTGTGGTGGCACACACCATTAATCCTAACACTTGGGAGGCAGAGGCAGGTAGATCTCTGTGAGTTCAAGGCCAGCCTGGTCTTCATAGTGAGTTCTAGGCCAGCTGTGGCTACAGGGAAACCCTGTCTCAAAAAGACAAAAAAAAATAATAATAAAGTTCATATTCAGGGCCTGGAGAGATGGCTCAGCGGTTAAGAACACTAGCTGTTCTTGCAGAAGACCCGGGTTGGAATCCCAGCACCCATATGGCAGCTAACAACTGTCTGTAACTCCAGTTCCAGGGGATCTGACGTCCTCTTCTGACCTCTGCAGGCATTGTATGACACGGGTGCACTTACACACATGCACATAAAAAAAAGTTCATATTCAAGACACTCATTAGAAAGTTTATTTTTGCTTGAAATATTCATGAATTTAAATATTTCTTTAACATTAAAGATAGAAAAATTTAAGTTTTCTCAAAAAGAGACATGAGCTTTAAAATAAGAGAGAAAACACAAGATTGCTTCAATATTACAGTTTTTGTAAATTTTTTAACTAAGAATTTAAAAAATTTTTATTTATGTGTATGAGTGTATTGCCTGCATGTATGTAAATGCACCTGTGTTCTGCAATGCTTGTGGAGGTCATAAGAAGGTGTTGGATTTCCTGGAGCTGGAGTTATGGACAGTTGTCAGTCGCCATGTGGATGCTGGGATTCGAACCCAGGTCCTCTGCAAGAGCAGCCAGTGCTCTTAACTGCTGAGCCATCTCCCCAGTCCTTTGTAAATTTTTTATTGAATTTTTGTGTATTTCATATGGAATATCTTAATCATCTTCATACCCCGTTCCCCACTGGCACCTCCCCATAGCCCCCCACTAGAATTCATAAATGCTGTCAGTTTGTGTTAAGGTCTATCCTGTCAAGTTAGTGTCCTCAGATGTCCCCTCAGTGTGAGTTCATCCACTGGGGTCTAGCCAGCCTAAGACCTTCTATTTAAAAAACAATAGATTTCATAAAAATCTTGCTAAAACAATTTAAGACCTGGTTTCTGCCTTCAAGGAGCTTTTGTGCCATGTGAGGAGACAGCCAAGTTCAAGTGGGTTAAAGTACAGAGAAGTTCTGGCAAAGTACCCTGGAAGTGCAGAGAGTGGGTGGGACTGGGCCCATTGAGAGGACTTCTGGATTAGCTGATGAAAAGTTAGCCATGTTTTTATATGTCAGGAAAGGAAGAAAGAGCATCTTAGGACAAGGCACAGAGACGGACCAGGAGGTGCTGGGAATGTCTGGAGATGACAAGAAACTGGGGCAGTGTCTGAGGGTGGGGGAGTATGTAGAATGGGCTAACTGGTTCTGAAGTTGTAGTTTGGAGGCCTTAGGGGTCCCTGGGGCCTTTGGTGCAGTCCTTCAGGTCAAATGTATTCACAAGTAAAAGACCTGGAGTGTATTTTAATGGAACAGAGGAGAGTTCATTGACAGAGTTCAGATTCCACGTTGCAGCTGAACTTTAAGAAGGCTCCACGTGCTAGATTTTGACTTACTTTAAAAGAATATCCACATCTATTTGAAAAGGCTATAAAATACCCAGCCCTTTTCTGACTGCATAACTGTGTGAAGCTAAGTTTTCTTCATGTACTTGAACCAAAACAACATATTGCAAAAGGTTAAATACAGAAGCAGATATGTATGGCAACCCATCTGTCTTCTTAGGCAGACATTAAATAATGTCTACTCTGACACTGAAAAGATACATAATAGTGTCATTTAGCTTGATTCAGTCATTCTACACTGTGCATCCATGGAATCAGATGGCTGATTTTAATGAGGTAGCTCAGTGGGTAAAGGTGCTTGCTGCCAAGACTGATGACCTGAATTCTATCCCATGGTGGAAGAAAAAAACCAATTCCTGTACCCTCTCCACAGACCGCG
>NW_008338858.1:764786-797463 GCF_000622305.1 Nannospalax galili | reverse complement strand
CCTGTACCCTCTCCACAGACCACGTGCATTCACACACACACACACACATACACACACACACACACACACACACACACACACATAAATTTTTAAAAATTAAAATTAAAAAGGTATATAACAATTGTAAAACAATATTACTTTTGTTTTGTAAAATGTAACTACTTCTGTTACCATAAAATGGCTTTGCTATACTTAAAATTAGTTTTTAAGCATGTACATTGTTTCTTGGTTTTAATTTTAATATGGTTACTGTAGCTGGCTGTAACACATGCACACACTGATCTTTGGACTCCTCCAAAATTGTTAATTGTATATGAAAGTCTTCACGTTAAGTTTAAAAATTGCTGACGTACAAGACTAGTTGTAGAAAGACTTGTGAACTAGGGAGGGGGTCTTGGGCTTTATTCTGGGGGTGCTTTGGTCAGTGGCTAAGAATGGAAATTTGCTTTAATTAAGGTACTTGGGATGTGAAAGTGACATTTCTGTCCCTCTGCAGTGCTACTTTTTCACAGTGGAGTTTGGACTGTGTAAACAAGATGGTCAGCTGAGAGTATTTGGCGCCGGTTTGCTTTCTTCTGTCAGTGAGCTCAAAGTAAGAGTTCTCAGTCTTTCCACATAACTGTATTCACTAATACCGTCAACACAACCTGAAATTGTTTTTGTGTTTGAGCAAGAGCAACTTAGGGGCAACTTAGGGCCCTCCTTATGGTAGATATTTAGGGCGGCATTAAACATTTGAAGACATTTTTCTGTAGTCCTCAAACTTTCTTGAGAAAAAAACAAAACAAAACTACATGTCTTTTAAATAGAAAGTGTTTTAAAGCTTTTGCTCACAAGGTCATGCTGTCTTCACTGTTTCTGGGATAAAAGCAATAACTTGTATAACTAAGAAATAGTAAGAAGTTGAGATTTAGTTATCCAATGAATGAACGAGTTCTGTTGAGTGGTAACAGGTCTACAAAATTCTGTCCAAGTTACTTTCTTGTTCTCAAGGAGCCTGCTCTGTTCTGGTGGGTGTAAGTCAAGGATAGCAGTTACTAGTGTCTGCTAGACAACAGGTGCCAAAATACAGAAGCAAATAAAGGTCCTTGGATGCCTTGAGTGGGGAGAAGATAGAATGAAACCACAGAAATAGTCTTGAGGGGGAGAGCAAGTCATTTGCTTTGCCAGAGCAGACCATGGATTAAAGAGAGATGCAGGAATTAGTTTGGGGTTGTAGGCTGGGGCCCTGGCATAATTCAGCTCAGAAGGGTGTCAGTACTGGCAGTTGTGTGTTTTATGAAGGCTGACCAAAGTCTTTGATCAAGTCTTTGTCCTCCAGCATGCGCTTTCTGGATATGCCAAAGTAAAGCCGTTTGATCCTAAGATTGCCTGTAAGCAAGAATGTCTCATCACAACTTTCCAGGATGTCTACTTTGTGTCTGAGAGCTTTGAAGATGCAAAGGAGAAGATGAGGTAAAGTCCCTCTTCCTCATGTGTTCAATCTGCTGCATAAGTTATGTCAAAGATATAACAAGTCACAAAATATAACTACTAGGGGATTGGGAGCCCTCCCAGAGCCTTCAGCCTAGAATACACCCATATTTAGAGTAGATTGTATAGAATCATGTTAAGTATTTGCAGATGGGAATGGGATACACTGAGAAATGGTTTCTTCCCATCAGTTTATAGTTCAGTAGAAAAAGAAACAGTATGCAAGTTACTGACACTATGGAAATGGACAAGAATAGAGATGGAGATGCAATGTTGTTCCAAAGGCAATTCCTTCCAGCTGGGGTGTCACAGAAAGTTTAAATGCAAGTGAGAAAGGACACCAAGACTAGCTAGAATTCGTCTGCTAAATTTAGGCTGAGACACAGTCTGGAAAGAGACAAGAAGATTTGGAAAGGCAAAGAAAATATTTAAATGCAGACCAGTTCTGACTGGTCATCAGCTAAGCAGTTAAGAGAAGAGAACTGGAGGCAAGACACTTTCTAGCACATTCTTGCAAACTTCGGGTGAAAATAAAAGCCTGGACTAAGACAGAGGAAGTGGGAAGGAAGTGACTATGGAAGCAGAATCAAGAAAACAGCATTTGGTAGCAGAAGTCACAAGGCCGCTCTGAGGACAGGGGCCGATGGAGGTTGAAGATAATTGCTTTGCTTCCAGGAACTTAATATGTGCAGAGCCAAATAGCAATAGCCACCGGACTTTGTGTAGTATATATGGGCCCTTGTGCAATGCTGAGGTGGGCTCCACTGGGGAAACAGATGCATGGAAACCTGGACCCCAGTCCCCGTGCATGTACAAATGCTCTCAGATGCACAGTTGGCCTCAGGGGTCCTGAGTGTGACTGCTCTGGAGGGTACCAAGCAAGAGGTTTGGATGCTGGCTTGATAAAGGAGGTGGAACTCTAAAGCTTGAGGAGAATTGAAGTCCATTGAGAGGAGGCTAGAAAGAATTCTAAGCAGAAGAATGACACGTATCAGAGGGCAGGACTCTTCCTGCCCGTTTTTTACTCCCTGCCCTCTTATTAAGTAAGGTACAGCCGAGTAGTCTATTGCTGTGGGTTCAGTACTTGTAGATAAAGGTACTGTGGTTGGTGCCTTTAGTGACATCAAGAAGTCAAGAGATGGGCTGGGGTTTCGTGCGGTTAATTCCCAGCACTGAAGAGAGACGAGGAGGATGATGAGGATGATGAGGATGAGGAGGATAAGGAGGATGCGGAGGATGAGGAGGATGCGGAGGATGAGGAGGAGGACGAGGAGCTCCCCCACTGAGCCACAGTAGAATTTGTGGTGTGAGGTGGAGGCTATCAGGATAGGGGAAGCAGGAGGTGGGGTCCAGTCTTCTATCGTGTATTTAGTTTCTGTCACTCACCCTCGTAGAAATTAACAATCTCTTACTTGCTTTTTTAAATAGAGAATTTACCAAAACAGTGAAACGCCCATTTGGAGTGAAGTATAATCCATACACACAGAGCATTCAGGTCCTGAAAGACGTCAAGGACACAGCCAGTGTGGTGAATGACCTGGGGCAGGATCTAGACTCCAGTGACGCCCTTGCCAAGGCCAGCAGGCCCCCAAGAGTGTGAGGGTGCACCTGTAAGTCGGAGAGCAGCTGAGCATCAGTTGAAAGCTGGGCTCTGCTCTCCCCGAGACCTGCTTGAGGAGGGACAGCAACTTCCAGTGAAACCATCTTCTCTAATCTCTCCCCATGACCAATCCCTCATCTTTGAACATGTGTACTCGGAAGCTCACACCACTGCTCATTTTCTAGTTCGTTTTGTTTTTGGCACCTGGTTAGAGAAATATAATTCACATACCATGTATCGCAATGAACTTCCATTTTTAATGGAAACACTGTTTGACCCACTGGGTAGAACTAGTCTCCTCCTGATGCGGTTTCCCTCAGTCCTTCGTTAGTGAATGATGATCACTGTGCATGCCTCGATGAGTGTGATGACCTGTACTGTTGCCTGAATACCCAGCACAATCATGTTGACACACCTAACCTTAAAGGAGACCTGCCATCCCCAGTGCCAGTGTGCACAGTAGAGGGCTTTGACCCTAGAGCAGGGAGGACGAGCAGATATGCTTCAGGGGTAAAGTCTTAGAGGGACGTAAAAGGAACTGAGTTTCAGCCAGTTGCAGTGGTACACGCCTGTAATCCCAGCATTCCTGAGGCTGAGGCAGGAGGACAGAGAGTTTGAAGCCAACCCAGGACTTACCTGAGACTTTGTCTTAAAAAAGGTAGCTATGCTAGATGTTATGACTCACACCTATAATCCCAGCACTTGGGAGCCTGAGGCAGGAGAATTGCCATGATTTCAAGACCTGCCTGGGCTACATTTCTCCAAGCTAGCCTGACCCACACTTCCTTTTGGAGACACTGGAAGAGTTTTCTTGAGTAATCAACCTCCTTGAATCTGTCTTCCACACTGCCTCACAGTGCCTCTGTTTAGATTATTTATCCCACTCTTCAGACCAAGGGGAACTCAGTGGGTGTGCCACTCACAGGATCCTGCACCAAGATACAGTCTCAGGTAGCACATTGGTAGTCTGCAGGCAGTAGCAGGCATTGTTGTGTAGGAAAGCGGTAAACTGAGGCAGATGAGAGAAGCACAAAGTTAAAGTTACAAAATCAACTCTCAGCACTTTATTTCACGGTGTCATGTGAGAATGTGAATTAGAAGGCACTGAGGGGAGGGGGAGGGGAAAGGGAGGAAATGGATTATCAGAAAGGCCAGGAAGAGCAGTGTTTTGGGGGATATGTATGTGGTGTCAGCAATGTGGCACTGGTGTAAACAGTTGGGAGAGCTTTTCATTACTGTAACAAAATGCCAGAGATAATCAATTTATAAAGAAGAAAAGTTTGTTTTGACTCTCAGGTTTGGATGCTTTGGTCCATGGGAAGGTGGTTATGTGGTTTAGGCCTGCATGTCATGGAGTATGTGGCAGAACAAAACCATCCACTTCAGAGAGAGAGAGAGAGAGAGGAGAGAGAGAGAGAGAAGCACAAATGAGCTCGAGTCCTATAATCCAGTTTAAGAATGGCAGGATGATCTCCTCCTAGGCCCCAACTCTTAAAGTTCTCACTGTCTCCTGATAGTGCCTAGATGAGGACTGAGTCTTAAATTCAGGAGCCTTTGGGCCTCTGAGGAACACCCTGAATCC
Organism: Nannospalax galili; assembly: GCF_000622305.1. Classification (NCBI taxonomy): domain Eukaryota; kingdom Metazoa; phylum Chordata; class Mammalia; order Rodentia; family Spalacidae; genus Nannospalax; species Nannospalax galili. The sequence goes on along the minus strand of NW_008338858.1, from coordinate 792,808 downwards.
TGATCACAGCAGCACCAGATCCACGCACCTCTGTAGTCTGCATCCCTCCTCCCTCATCCTTGCTCATGCTCCTTAAGTTTCTGTGTTTTCTCTGTGCCGTCTCTTCGTGGGGATTGACAGCCACAGCCACGGCTTCATTCTTTTTTTTGAATGACTCCTACCTTTTCAGTTTTAACCGTACACCTTTCTCAGATTGTTGACTTTGAACTCCAGCTGCCTGCTGGGATTCCAAGCTAGATGTCCTGTGAATGAGGCAAATGTACAATTTCATGTGGCACTGTTCACGTTGGATGAAGTAGATTGCGCAGGGGGCAGCCCTACCAACTGCCTTCAGTTCAACAGGTCCAAAGAGGAACTTGCATCAGCAGAATATCACATCCCAGTGGCTTCCCAGGGACCTAATGTCTGTTCATGGCAAAGGAAGCATCACTTTGTAAAAAGTAAAGCTGCTTTCCCAGGTTTAATCATACTTTAAAACTTCTGCCCCTATTTTTCACATGAATAGTCAAATTATATATCATTGAACATGCTTTATTTCAAGCCCATTAGATTTTGAAAACTATTTTAAGACTTCAAAAGAAACTATAAAAACTTTAAAAACAGTATTTCATTCCATGTTATACAAGGATACCAGATCTTTATAAACTCATACAGTTTAAAAGCTAACAGCTCTTGTGTCTACTTCTAACAGTAAGTAGATGTGTCAGCTTATTTGAAGTCATTTGAAATACTGACAAGCTAGTTTATAGTCCTCTTGGCCACAAGGAAACACTGTAAAGCAATCATGATGGAAGGCAAACAGAGACCTCCATTTACTGCGTCTGGTTATTGTCATAAAACTTCTGTCATGGTGAAGAATCACAGTTATTGAATTTAAAATGGTGCCTTTAAAAATCATTCTGAATAAAAGTACTTTAAAATAAATATTCAAGGCACAACCCTATAATTCATAACCATGGCAATGGAAAGATTTGCTGATGGATTTCATTTTTTCTAACCTCTGGATTTGTGGTATTTAGTAAATCAGGAGTTCCGAAAGTCTTAAATTTTCATACATTTTAAACACATGCCTTCAGAACATCCTAGAATTTGTTAATGACTCACACAGAAGGACGGAATGGAATCAAAAGCACATCTGTAGTTCTTTACCAGCAAGTCATCCCTCAAAGACAGTGTCATGCTCAACTTTTTGAAGTGCGAAAGCTAGTCTTCAGAATGCCTACATTTCTCTTTTTAAATTTTTAGATCTTTATTTTATGTGTATGAGTGTATTGCCTGCATGTATGTAAGTGCACCTGTGTTGTGCAGTGCCCTCGGAGGTCAGAAGAAGGTGTCTGATTCCCCTGGAACTGGAGTTATGGATGGTTGTTAGCTGCCGTGTGGGTGCTGGGAATCAAACCTGGGTCCTCTGCAAGAACAGTCAGTGCTCTTAACTGCTGAGCCATCTCTCCAGCCCCAGAATGCCTACATTTCTTTAAAAATTTATTTATTTATTTATTTTTATTTTATGTGTATGAGTGTTTTGCCTGCTTGTATGTAAGTGCACCATGTGTGTACAATGCCTGAGGAGATCAGAAGTGGGTGTTATATCCCCTGGAACTAGAGTTACACACACGGTTGTTAGTTATGTGGATGCTGGGAACTGAATCTGAGTCCTCTGTAAGAGCAGCCAGTGCTCTTAACTGCTGAGTCATCTCTCCAACCCCCAAAATGCATACATTTCTTAATCCCATAGTTTGTCATTTGGAGTTACATAAGTAGTAATGATACAGAAAAATGTACAGAATTAGCGATAATTTATAAATTGGCTTCCAAACAGAGAGAGCAAAAAGCCAGGAGTTCTCAAAAAGAATATATAACAGAGACTGATTCCTTATCAATTTGACACACAAACACATCATTATTAAACTCTAACCCTTCCACTTCATGTCCTGAAGCTCTCATGTTAACATCACAATATAAAACAGTGCAACTTTTAAAGTCTCACTGTTTTTACACAAAAATTCAACTCTCTTTTAAAAGTCTGCTAACTGTAGGCTCCTGTAAAATCTCAAACAAGTTACATACTGTCTTATTTCAAGAGGGAAGAGCCAGGGCGCACTTAAATCCAAAATCCAGCAGCATAGCTCAATGTCTGAACCTGGGGTTCACTCATGATCTTCTGGGCTCCAAAAGCTCAGGCAGTTCCACTTCTCTGCCATCTATAGCACACACATCTTGTCTCATAGACTTAGGCCAGTGGGCTTAGGCCAGCTCTCTCCACACCTGTCACTGCTGGTGGTGATTGTCCCACAATCCTGGCATCTCCAATATACTGGGGTCTGTGCTTCAGCTGAAGCTGCACCTTCACCAATGGACTCTCTTTACTTTTCACAGTGCAAAGCCTCAGCTGTTTTCCAGGACCCCTTCAGTCCTGCCCAAACCAGTACCACATGGGAGACCCTTACACATTACCAAGTTTAGCTCTGAGATGCAGCTTCCCCCCACCCCTGCGGACCATAACATCTGTGTGCTGACCCTGAGGAACTAATTCCTAGAAGACTTAGCCTCAACAATGCTGGTCTCTTCTTAGTCACAGCTGATTCTTCAGCCCCAGCTGACCAGAAACCACAACTTCTTAATTCAAAGTAACACATGAAGGGCCCACACAGAGTATTTGTTTCCCTCTGAAACTTTACAAGCCAGGTCTCCACTGTCTACATATTTCTCCCCATTTCTATCTTCCAAGCACCCAGAGCAGCTCATTAGGTTCTGAGCACTCAACAGTCTTTCCAGCCCAAAGTTCCAAATGCTTCTGCAGTCCTCCCAAAACAACACGGTCAGGCCCATCACAGCCATACCCCACTCCTGACACCTGTATTAAATTTGGTTTCTCCATTGTTGTCATAAACACCATGACCAAAAGAGAGCAACTTGGGGAGGGAAGGGTTTATTCCAGCTTACAGGTTATAGCCCATCATTGTAGGAAGCTGGAGCAGCAGCTCAAGGCAGGAACCCGGAGGCAGGAACTGAAGCATAGACCATGGAGGAACACTGCTTGCTGGCTTGTGCTCAGCCTGCTTTCTTATACACTGAGGACCATCTGCCCAGGAGTAGCACCACCCACAGTGGGCTGTGCCCTCCCACATCACTCAACAATCAAGAAAACGCCTCACAGATACTTCAACAGGCCAGTCCTATAGAGGAAATTCCCCAGTTAAGATTCCCTCTTCCCTCTTCAGTTGACAACTGAAGTTATTCAGCATAGCGATAATTTATTAATGTCTAGGAAGTGGAGTTTTTGTCTCATTGTGTCATATGCATTTACAATGTAAAACTTTGTTACTCTTCTGGATAATAAAAATTCAAGTTCTCAAAAAAGTGTTTTGTTTTGTTTTTTTTACATGTTTTATTTCCTCCCCTCTCTCCCTCCCCCCCTCCCTTCCTTCCTTTATTTATTTTTATTTTTTTGGGTTTTTTTGAGACAGGGTCTCCCTGTAGCCCCAGCTGTCCTGGAACTCACTATGTAGACCAGGCTGGTCTTGAACTCAGAGATCCGCCTGTCTCTGCCTTCTGAGTGCTGGGATTAAAGGTGTGTGCCACCACACCTGGCTTCTTCCTTCCATGTGTGTGTGTGTGTGTGTGTGTGTGTGTGTGTGGGTGTGTGTGTGTATGAGTGTGGGTCCCAGGGATCAAACACTCAGGTCATCAAGTTTGGTGGCAAATGCCTTTACCTATTGAGCCATCAAACAGGTTTTTTGTTTTTTTGTCAAGCATGCATTAGTTCATTAAAAAAAGATTTAGGGGCTGGAGAGATGGCTCAGCGGTTAAGAACACTGGTTATTCTTGCAGAAGACCCGGGTTCGAATCCCAGCACCCACATGGCAGCTAAGAACTGTCCATAACTCCAGTCCCAGGGGATCTGACAGCCTCTCTGACCTCCGCAGGCATACACAACATGAGTGCACTTATCTACATGCAGGCAATACACACATACACATAAAATAAAAATAGTAAAATTAAAAAAAAAAAAAGAGTCAGGACTGGAGAGAGATGGTGTCACTGTTAAAGGCTAACATTAACAACCAAAACATCAAAAACAGATTCTATTTTATGTTAGCCATTTTATTAAAGATGCTAGCAGTGTGTGTCAGGTAACGGTGACTCAATCATAGGGGAGGGCAGTGAACTAAAACCAAGCATAATAAAAATGCTATAGTGTATACCATGTATACTAACAAGATTTTTTTTTAAAGAAAAGCAAAAAATAGGCTGAGTATGGTGGTACATGCCTTCAATCTCATCAAATGGATCTACATAGGTTTGATCGATGCCATCCTGGTCTACATAGTGAGTTCCAGACCAGTTGGGACTACAGGGAGACTCACTTTAAAAAATCATAAAAAATGAAGCAAAACAAAACAAAAACTCTATATGCGCCTCTGCTTTTAAGTCTGTGGCTGCAAGTGACAGTAAAGCCAAGTGCACCTGGACCCTCTTACCTCTTTCCAGAGTTCTCAGTCAGGCCTCCCTCTCCTGCTCCTCATATGAACTTCAGCTAAGCCCCTGGAACTGGGTTATTGGAGAAAATTATGCCTTAAGAGGGCTTTGTTTGAGGCAGCTTTACAGGGCTGGAGCGATGGCTCAGCAGTTAAAAGCGCTTGCTGCTTTTCCAGAGGACCCGAGTTTGGTTCTCAGTGTCCACATCAGACAGCTTACAATTACCTGTAACTCCAATTCCAGGGATCTGACACCCTCTTCTGGTCTCTGTGGGCACCGACACATATGTGGCACACATAAGTGATACAAACACACAGACACACAATACACATACATAAAAAATAAAGGAAGCAGCTTTATTTTCTACATGTAAAGAAAAATATCCATTCTCACCAGAGAACCCCCACAGCTTCTGGGTGATTTTAGCTTCCTCCAGAGAGATGTCCCATTGAATCTGGCTGGAAATGCATGCATTATGGCAGGGAAGAGTGTCTTAGTCCAATTAGGGATTGAGCCATTGAGAAATCCAGCTTTAGACTTGGTGAGGTTGGTCTGCCTCCAGTTTGCCTCAGCACGTAGCCCTTAGAGACCAAAAGCTAAGTGTGTATCAGGGGACTCTTTTCCTGTCCTTCCTTCTCATTATTCCTAGCCCCAGCACTATAAAATTACTGCTCAGTTTCTTAGCTGCTGCTCTCAACCGAGAGTCTTAGCCTCCAAGACATTGCTTGCTAGTTAGTGACAGCTTCAAGGAGAAGGTGCCTGGCATAGACCTCCCCACTCCCTGTGTCTCCCAATTGGCTAGTTCCTTCAAGGGGTGGGACCTGCTGTGGAGTGTGGACTACTGGGGGAGCTGATGGGAGCTATCTTGGGATGGAAGCCAGGTAGTGCACATGGCGTGGGGAACGTACAGCTGCACAGCAGCTCAAGGACAGAATGGACTGACTCTTATGGACCCGGGGTGAGATCGCTAGTCCCAGAGGCATGAGTGAATGCTAGCAGTGACTATGGGCATGGCACGGTCTGATATGGCGGGCACTGAGCCATGGGGCTAGGCACTGGGTACTCACTCCTTTGTAAGTTAATAAATGCACATAAAGATAGGTTATATGGTTTGCTTGATAGAGCAGGAGACCCAGAGCGAACTTGAGCGACAAAATTGGCTTAGCCTGGCAGGATATGATGAAACTGAGAATGAGTTTTAGAAGAACGCTGATGGCGGTGCTGATGTGATTGTTACAATGTGTTGCTAAAAAGAGGCCAGCCACGCAGAAGCATGGGCCACAACTATGTTGTAAATGTGGGGATATGTTGTGGGTATGTGAAGATTTGTTATAAAAAGTTACCCAAAAGCTAGAAAATCTTTTACCTGATCTGGACCCAAACAGAGCGCCCAAAGAGAGAGCGAGTGGCCACTTTGCATCATAAAAGATGTGGCCCAGGTGGGGAGACCTGAAAAGCCTGAACTGGCAGACCCAGGTGCAGAATTAGAGAGAGAAAAAAGGCAGGACCCTTTGACTTACATAAGGTCCAAGGACTCAGAGGAAAAGACAGGTAATAGTAAAAAGGAAAAAAGTGCTAACCGTGCTGTAGCTAGGAAATAGTCCACACCAGAACTGTTAAAACTAGGAAAAACTTAGAAGCAAGCAAGCAAGCAAGTAGAGAGCCCCTGGCCATGTGGCTTGTGAGAGTATGGGACATGGGAGAAAATGACGTCAGTTACCCATCTGTCCTTGTGATATAGGCTGCTCAACCTAGGCCAATGAAGGGGGGAGCAGTCCTTAATGGGATGGCTGGTTGAAGGCATTAAAGATACATGGTTGTCACCAAGAGAGACTAACATGATTAGCCGGGGCTGGAGGACTATAAAGGAGGGGTGGGCATTACTGAGAGAACTAGGTATGAGAAAAGCAATATATGATGTCCAGTTCACTGGGCCAGATAAGATTGTGTTCACCAGAGATATGAATGAAAGCTTAATTCAACTTTGACCTTGACAATGGTCTAGGGCTTTAATGGTTTTACTAAGCCCTTTATGGGACAGGATCTTTGTAAAGTGAGACAGGCTTTGGCAAATCTAACTGATTCTGACCAGCATGTAAAACGTGTCTGTAAAATAACAGAACACCCTATAAGAGATATAAAAAAGACCAGACCGAAGAAATGGTCCACTTGGGTTACTCGAAGACAAATGTGGCAAGACTTCTTATGTCAAGCCCAAATCCCCAGAGAAAAAAACTGATAGAAAACCAAATTCGGTACTGAGGCGTTTCTAAAACCAGAACAGTTTACAAAGGACATTCGAAGGATTACAACTGTACAAGGGGTGGTTAAGAATCCCCAAGGATTAAATAAGATGCACTTCTCTTCTGATAAAGGCTATACTAGGGGTGGAAGCAGGTTTTCCCACCAAGTTCTCCCCCAGCAACCTGGTGTGGTCAATGGGAAGATGACAGATGTGGATACAGTCAGGAGGCAGACCCAAGGCCTGTCTGACTCAGAACCAACAAGTGCAATAATGACTCGACCAACATACATACAACTGACAAATTTCTAATTGGATAAGGTCCACTCCTAGGGGTGGAACACACATCTGGTGCAGACCAGGCCAGCGCCTTGTGTTGAGAAAGGCTCCAGGCCCTAGTGGAGGAGCCATCATGAGTATACTGTTTAACGAATATAGTACACCTACTGGGATATCGTCTAGGCATCTGTATTTACATTCATGTTTGTTTAAATGTGTCTACTTCCCTCCATTTGTCTTTATAGTAGAAGAAACACCACTGAGGTAGATCAGTGGCCACGGCCTAAAGACGACTAATGGGGAGGCCCAAGAAGCCACTAACTCGCCAAGATACAAGAGAGATTGCCCTACATCTGTCACCCCCTCCAAGGCTCAGGGACCTTAGCAGAAGATGGACGGGAAGATTGTAAGAGTGGAGGAAAGGAGTGGAGTGTCTCCCAATTGGTTAGTTCCTCCAGGGGGCGGGTCCTGCCACGGAGTGTGGACTACTGGGGGGCTGCTGGGAGCCATCTTGGAGTGGAAGCCATGAGCCACGGGTAGCGTGCAAACGTGCAGCCGCGCAGCAGCTCAGGGACAGATGGATTGACTCTTATGGACCTGGGGCAAGGTCACTGGCCCTGGAGGTGTGAGCGAATGCTAGCGGTGACTATGGGCATGGCGTGGTCTGATATGGTGGGCTCTGAGCCATGGGGCTAGGCACTGGGTACTCATTCCTTTGTAAGTTAATAAATGCACATAAAGGTATGTTATATGGTTTGCTTGATAGTGCAGGAGACCCAGAGAGAACTCGAGTGGCACCCTGTCACACTTTCCCAGCCGCTGCTGCTAAAAATATTTTTCTGGCAGTTTTTTAGTTGAGAGAATTGGTCAGCAACTTGGTAATCTTTGTCGAAAGCAAAACCTGACCTTGGTGCTCCATCATTTCACTTCTTTGAGCCTCGATTTTCTTTTTCTTTTCCACCAAATTCCCAGTATTTATTACTCTGTGCTTGACAATTTTATGTTAAGTTCATCTGTTGTTTCATTAACCAATCTTCCAGTAGCTGCTGTTCTTGGGACTTCCCACAGTCCTCCTCCATGTGCACCCACTCTCTCCTGGGTCCCTGCCAGGATTTCTCAGCTGAGGTGGCTCCAGGACTTCAGCTTCCTGGTTCTGGATGGGTTCATCTGTATGAGTGAAGGAATCCCAGAATCCTGTGTTTAGTTCTACATTGGTCCCAGGGAGGCACCTGCTCAGTCTCAGGTGGACAGACACACAGGCCTAAGGAAAAAGTGGACACTTGCCCTCAGGGCCAGTGGCAGCATGTCCTGATTTCCCTTCAAGGTAACAGCATGAGAGAGTCCTCTCAACACCCCAGTTAAGGAGACACAAAGCTTGAGAGCAAAGTGCCATGGCTCCACTGTGGAAATCACTTTTCTGAACAAATGGAATCTTACCTAACTTCATAGCAAAAGTTAATCTGTGTTTTGAGATCATGTAACACTATCTCAGCTTCTTTGTAAATGTAAACAAGCTTACTAGGCCTTAGGCTCCTTTTGTAACCTAAACATATAGCTTTAATTCCTCCTGACCCTCCCTTGCTCTTGACCTAGCACAATGTGTGTGTGTTATGAAAATATCAAATACTGAAAGCAACAACTATTTGAATATTCCTTGGAAGCAATGGATTGTCCATTTATGTTGTAAACAACAGATGGGGTTAGATTGACAACATCTGTTGGTGGTTGTGTGTGCTGCTGTGGGTCAGTAGGGGTCAGATAGGGAAGATCCTTTGATAAGACAGATCCCCCAATATCATGCTGGATACACTGTCTCAATAAAGAGAGAGCAAAGCCTTTGTTCAGGAGCAGTTACGATAGAAATCTGAAGGATCAAGTTCTCAGAACAGATTGGGCCCACTCTTGGTTTGAATGGATGCTAAGAGTCAGGCTGTCTTTATTCTGGCATTTTGTGGTCCCTGCTCTCAGAAGACTATAGACAGCAATGACACATTCTCAGCTCCAGGTTCCTACTTATAAGGCAATCAGCAACACTGAACTCCAGTCTCACTTGAACCTGTGATTGATTATGGTTTAAGCTACTTTCAGAAGGAAGCATCTATGCAAAGTGCTGCCAATATATGACTGTGTCCATGTTTTCATGCCCACACATCACTAAACAGTCGTTAATCCACTATCTTAGTTTCTACCACACTCTGGGGTTAGAGTAACTTGCCATTTCATACCCACAAATTTGTTTCCTTGGTAGATCAGTAACACATTTTAAATAGAGTAGATCTGACATCAGCATCTCAAAAAATGAAGCAGCTAGTCCTGAGGCAGGCACAGTTAAATGCATTAATAGCTGGGTAGTACTCAGGAGGCTGAGGCATGAGGATGGCCAAGATTTTGAGAGTTTCAGTTTTCTCATGTACAAAATAATGATCCTAATAATAGTTATATCAGTATTATTCTGAGGATCAAATAGAAAACATTTTTATACCTGTATGGTACAAACACATAGTCTGTGTGTCCCCTAGGACTTTTATGCTCTTATGGGGAGATAACACATCTTAAAATGGCACCCTCAAATAGCTTATATCTGGCACCATTCAAGAGCTGCAACTGAGGGACTGAAAAGATGGCTCAGTGGTTAAGAACACTGGCTGCTCTTACAGAGGACCCAGGTTCAGTTCCCAGCACCCACATGGTGGCTAACCACCATCTGTAATTCCAGTTCCAGAGGATACGATGCCTTCTTCTGACCCCTGCCCACAGGCATTGCATGACACAGGTGCACTTACACACATGCAAGTAATACATTCATATACATAAAATAAAAATAAACAAATTTTTTCAAAAAGAACTGCAGCTGAGTCAGATGACACAGAAACTCAACCAGGTGGAACCAGTCAGTGGTGTGCATGGAGCTGAAGAAGGTGGAACACCTCAGCATTTCCAAGAAATTTCACTATAGGACAGAACATAATGTTATAGCTGTATTGAATGTTTGAGGGGTGGAATATAAAAACAGTCATATCCTCCAAAATTCTATTAAAACTGGCTCTGCAAGTTGCTTTTCTTTGCTCCTTTGATGAAACCTCTGTTCACTGCTTAGACTTTGTTTGCTCAAGTATTTAAACAATCCTTTAGCTTTTCTAGTCTGCCTCTCTCTCTGTCTCTCTCTGTCTCTCTCTTACTGTCTCTCTTTCTCTCTCTCTCTCTCTCTCACACACACACACACACACACACACACACACACACACTTTCTCATGTCAGTATATTAAAAGTTCAGTCTTAGGCTAGGGAATGTAGCTCAGTGTTAGAGCATTTTCCTAGAATGTGCGAGGCCTTGGGTTCCATCCAAAATACCACGAATGAAAGTTCCATCCTGTGTAATAAAAACATCAAATTTGGGGCTGGAGAGATGGCTCAGTGGTGAAGAGCACTGACTGCTCTTGCAGAGGACCCAGGTTCGATTCCCAGCACCCATATGGCGGCTACAAGCTGTCCTTAACTCCAGCTCCAGGGGAATCCGAAGTCCTCTTCTGACCTCTGCAACATTGCACAACACGGGTGCACTCACATACATGCAGGCAATACACTCGTACACATAAGATAAAAATAATAAATAAAATACATTTTTAAAAAATCAAATTTTAGGTTCTGAGCCCTTTTCCTCCTCTAGGACTGACAATGAGTTCCCTGGCTCCTTTCCTTGCACTCCCATCCTCACCCACTGGGATGCTCTGTCCCCTCCAGGACTGGGACCTGAAGCAGGAAAGGTCTTCATGGACTGAGTGTTCCGAGTTGGTGGCAGAGCTTCCTGCCCTTGCTAGGTGTTTAACACCAATTTACTCTTTGGGGCAGTTTGCAAGGCCTTCCATCTGGGCTTCCCAGGATCTCTTGATGCTGCTGTCTCCCTCTGATTGAGCTTTTAACTTCATTCCTGTCAGTGTCTGGGAATCTGGTGGTCAGCTCTCCTGGCGTCATTGCATCCCTCCAAATTCCCTTCCACAGGGTCAATCATTTGCTCATGCTGACATTCTTTATCTTGGAAAACAAGGTGTAAAAAGACCTTCCATAGTATCAGCCTCTTTCTGCTCAGGTATTAGTTGTTGCCTGGTGGCAAGCTATAGTATTTCTCTTCAGGAACTGAGAGCGCCCCCCCCCCCCGCCCGCATGGTTTCTTGGTCATATCCCCTTGGTGTTTACACCAACTGCAATGGTGGCCAAATATCCAATTAGACTCTCAGCCTGTCTATAGTCTCTCAGGCTGGAATCCACCCCCTCCCCCGTTTCTAAACACCCGGTTTACAAGCTCTGCTTTGGCTTTTTCCTCATCATAACATTCATTATCTGGGAGGCTCTGCTAAAATGGAGAGAGGAAAGGGTCCTCTCATGGCATCCATTGCACAGGCCTGAAAGGACAGCAGAGGCAATAGCAAACCAGTAGAAGAGCTGCTCCGCCTCGCCTGTGTCTAAGCCTGCGTCTTAGCGCCTTCATCCAGGGTCTCAAATGTCACAGGCTAGAGGGGGAAAGGTCAGAGCTGCCCTGGCAGGCAGCAACACGGAGTGAGGGGGCGGTGAAAGAAAAAGTGGGCAAAAGTCTGGGCTCCCAGGTGTACAAGGGTGGTGAGGACCTGATATCTGTGTGGGGGGGCCCAGAGTTACCGAATGAATGTTGGATTGTCGCCTTTAATAGGACACCGTCTTCTTCCCCCTTCAATTCCAAATTCCGCTTTCCCCAGTGTGCACCGCCACATGGTACTAGCTAACGCCCACAAGCATCGTGACGGCGTTGATAAAAGCCATATTATATGAAAATCTCTGTCGCGTGAAAGTCATCCAAACAGAAGCTCAGAATTAGGGAGGGCAGTGCCTGGTTTGCGGAGGACAGGGGAGTACAGGGGTGAACAAACGCTATCCCGCCTCATGCCGTCTGGGCCAGGGGGGTAGTGAGCGTCCACAGCCACACAGGTTCCCAAATGCACACCAAAGCAGATCAGGGCAGATCCGGGAAGACACTGGGCAGGGGCCTTTCCCACCCCTAGGGCGCAGCTCCCTTTCCCACCGTAGTGCAGCATCCCCGCCTGATGCTCCTCTGGGCAGCGTGGAACTCGTGGAGGGCTTTCCTTACAAGCGAGCATAGCGCACGGGTGCGGAATTATCGCTGGAGATCCACAGTGAGCGCAGGGAGAGGCTCGGCTGGGAAGCCGCCAGGCCCTGCAGTGCTCCCCGCGCCCCGCCTCCAGCTTCAGCCGAGGCCCCGCCCCCGCCAGCCCCTCCCGGAAGCGCCCTCCAAGCGAGTGCATGGAGCGCCAGCCGAGCGCCCCGGAGTCTGTTCTCGCCTCGGCAGCGCTCTTCGCCTGGGTACGTGGCTCCGCCCCCGGCCTCGGGGAGCAACTCCGGGGCGCGGAGACCCGGGAGCTCCCGGCTTCGGCGTGGGCGGCCGGGGAGCCGGGAGGCCGAGGCCCAGCCGTCTGGGTCGGAGCAGGATTTCCTGGGCTGGGGCTGGGGCGCCGAGGGGGTGCGGGGGAGGATGGGGAGCGGGGGGAGGGTCTTCCCGGGATCTTAGCTGTGCGCGGAGGACCCGGGGGATGGAGGCGTTCTGGGAGGACCCTTCCTCCAGGGCATGGCGTCTGCTTGGCATGCGCTGCCGGCCGGCGAGCTCCTGGGAGGACGGCGGAGAAGTGCTCGTCTGGTCCGGAGCCCGTGGGGCCACCTGTCACCCCGCCTTCCGGTGCTTGGAAGACCGGGGCCCTTCCCGAGCGCTGCCACCCTGGGGCGCATCCTCTGGATGTGAGGCCTGTGCTGAGGGGCGCGAGGCACAGACCCTGCGTGCTGGCTGATACTCTGCTGCCACCGGATCTGGCCTGCGTGGGGGGGGGGCGTGGGAGTCCGGGCTGGCGTGGATTGGACGCGAGCTTTGAGAGAGCTGGGGTCGTGGCTCCGTGTTACTGGGGGAGCGGGGGCTTTGTGCACAGGAACGAGGGGGCTTGCGTGGGAGCCAGCAGGTGTTGGGTCTGATGGGTCTCAGAATCAAGCACCGTAACTGTAATGAAATGTATGATTTGCTAACGTCAGTCTCCTTGGTTGCTGCGTAAGCGTTGCGAGGGTGGGCTCTGAGCCTGTGGCGCTCACATTGTCTGCTGGTGACTGGCGTGGTGTAGATCCCCGGCAAGTACTTGTTGACTGAAGAATGAGTGAATGAATGAGAACCTGTGTGCACAGCCATGTACTTATGTTTGGAGATACACAGATGTCCAGTTCCAAGATTTCTGCCGAAATCAGCACTTACAGACTAATTTAAATAAAAGTAATATCAGCACACACCCTGCACTTGTTGAGTGTAATGCTGAGTCTGGCAGAAGGGAGCGCGTGTGGTGGACACCCCACGTCCCCCCACCCCCCAGGTTGAGACTGGAGTCTTTCTGGACTGAGGGAACATGTCTGGCAGGAAAAGCCTTGCAGATGTGGCCTTGAATGTATTGAGACAGAAGTAAGAGTTAAACTTTACCCTCCCGAGGTCTGCTGGGCTAGTCTTGCCACCGCATAACCTGCTGGCCTGTATTAGATGGCTTGGGTTGCCATGACAAAGTACCACAGAGAGGGAGCTTAAACAATAGAAATTTATTTTCTCTCGGTTCTGGAGGCTGCAAGTCCAAGATAAAGGTGTGGCGACTGTGGTTTCTCTGAGGCCTCTGGTGGCTGTTTCTGTATTTGTTAGCAACCTTGGTGGCTCTCAGGAAGAGACCAGACATACTGGATTAGGGCCTCACCTTTATCGTCCATCATTTAACCTTAATTACCTCTTTAAAGGCCATGTCTTCAAATACAGTCATAGTCTGATGTGCCAGAGCTTAGGACTTTGATATATGAATTTTGGGGGAGCAGAGTTCAGTCTGTGTGTGTGTGTGTGTGTGTGTGTGTGTGTGTGTGTGTTTGCATGCATATGTGTGTGTATGGTGTGTCTGGATCGTACATAAAGACAGTATACACAGTTTTAATAGGGTCTATTTTCTTTCATGTGGCTGTATCCTGGATTTAGGGACTCTTACATTATAAAGATTGGTACATAGCCTGGACCTAGGAATACTCTTGCCCCGCTTCTGAAAACCTTGTGATGCCACCGACATCTCAGAGCCAGTGCACATGCACTGTGCAGTGTTTCATTTGAATCTTAAGGGTGGGGATTTGTACTGTCTGATGTCCACATCCCTGGCCAGCGCAGTTTCAGGAGAATAGCTGTGAGCCAGACTTAAGTCCCTTCCCTCATGGTGTTGGCATTCTAGTAGGGAGACAGTCAGGTAAACAATACATATTGTGATGCCACAGAGTAAGAGGAAGGCAGGTGGATAAAGTGATGGGGCTGAGTAATATTCTAGAATCACACAGCTTAACCTCTGGGCTGATTCACCATACATCCTTATCTTCTTATGGACATAAAGGTCTAATGAAAGAAAGAGGCATCTAACTTGTTACCTATCCAGCTATGTGACTCTGGAGTGTTGCTTAGCCTCCCCAAGCCTCAGTTTCCTCATCTGTAAAATGAGAGCAGTGATGCCCTTCTTAATTGTGAGCATTAAAAGTGACTGTCCCATACTAGGGGAGCACTGGTAACTGGACCTCCCTGTGCCCCGGCTGTAGTTTATTCCTCTGTCTTGGAGTGGTGCAGCCCAGGATGGTGGGAAATACACAAGAGGGAGGAGGATTTTTCCAATGAATGTTCTGCATTCATGTCTTGCAGTTATTTTAAATCACTTGTTTTTATCCAGGTGTCCTCAAAAACAGCTTTTTAAAGGCTTCTCCATGTCCTCCTGGCTTGGGAATAGGTACTAAAAGAATTTTAAGAATTTCTGACGTAAACTTACTGGGAATAAGGCTACTTACAGTCTCTGTTTGCTATGCCAAGTCTTATTTGTAATCTGTTTTTTGTTCTTGTTGTTTGTTTTTTTTGGAGACGGGTCTCCCTGTAGCCATGGCTGGCCTGGAGCTCGATATATAGACCAAGCTGGCCTCAATCTTGCAAGATCCACCTGCCTCTGATGGCTGAGTGGTGAGATTTAAGGTGTGTGCCACCTTGCCTGGCCGTACTTATTTCTTTTGGTGCAGAAATGTTACTGTTTTACTTACAGGGTGTTGCTCTTGTCCTTGCAGCAGTCTGTATGAATGAATTGCTTTCCCTCCCAAAATCTATAAAATTCTGAGTTTGAAGTACATTTAACAGCAAAGATTTCAGATTCGAGATTGAACCTAGGAAATTCCGCATGCTAGACAGGTGTTCTATTTCTCAGCGATACCACATACCTGTAGTAAAGAGTTGGATAGTGTTGTAACCACAATATATCGTCTACAGGGGAGATTTGAATCTTGGAATTGCAAAGCCTTGTACTTGGAAAGGCTGTTTAGAGAGCTCTGCCAATACGGTTTGCTGGATAAACGAAATGATGCTTCTTGTTAGAGGCGTGTAACAGCCTTAGATAACTGAATAAACACAGAAAATCATTGCTGGTTTCCCAGTGAGGATGTAGGGAGGTGGGGCAAAACCTAATTCCAGAATGGTTGCTGCTGCCCTGTCCCCCATTTGCCTCTCATTTTTCTTTCCTAAACCTCTCGTTAATTAGCTTTTATCAGGAGGAATCCCTGGGCTGATTCCCAAAGGCAGTTTATGGGATTTGACGTGGTTAGTTTTTATTGTCAATCTGACACAACCTACAGTCACCTGGGAAGAACTGAAAAATTGCCTCAATCACATTGGCCTGTGGCCATATCTGTGAGAGATTTCTTGATCAGTGATTGATATGGAGGGCCCAGCCCACCGGTAGGCACCCTGCTCAGGCAGGTGGGCCTGGGCTGTATAAGAAAGCTAGCCGAGCAGGCCACAGGGCTAGGCAGTAAGCAGTGCTCCTCCATGATTCCTGCGTTGGCTCCTGCCCTGACTTCCCTCACTGTGGACCTGGAAATAAATAAATCTTTCCTCCCCTAAGTTGCATTTGGTCATTTTTAAAAAAATCACAGCAACAACAACAACAACAAAAAACCAGGACATGGTACATTGACAGGAAAAAGGTGAGGCCTGTGGTTGGCTAAGTTGTGGATGCAAAATATTCCTCTGAAACAGAAGTGGTAGTGCTCATGGGATGGGGTGGGCTTCCTGGTGTGGGTTGTGTTTAACAGCATCCTAAGAACAAGTATATGAACGGTCGCTGCCGTGGCTCTGGGAATTGTTGGATGGGGGAGACCTTTAGGTAATAGATGCTGACATCTGGGCTCTCACTTTTTTTTTTTTCCATCTTTGGTTTATTTCATCCCCAGGGTGCAAATAGCTATGGGCAACTTGGCCTTGGTCATAAGGAAGATGTGCTGCTGCCCCAGCCACTGGCTGACTTCTGTAATCCTGGGAGTATCAAGAGCCTTACAGGAGGAGGGGGCCACTCTGCAGCTGTCACAGGTAATTTCCTCCGAAAGGATAGCCACTCATTTTTGTATTGTGATGTTTTCCACTTGGATGTTATCTTGCCATCTTTAAAGGTATTTCTCAGAGCAACATTTAATATTATTTACTTTTAATTTTTATTATTTTTAAGAGAGTGAGTGTGTGTGTGTGTGTGTGTGTGTGTGTGTGTACCTAGTGTAGAAGTCGGAGGAAGCCAGAGGTATTGGATTCTCCTGGAACGCGAGTTGTAGGTGGTTGTGAGCCATCTGATGTGGGTGCTGGAAATTGAAGCCAGATTACTATTAGAGAATCCTAGATTGTCAGAATTTTGGAGATATGTGAGTCCCCGTCCCCTCCCTTTCCCCTTCCCTTTTTTTCTCCCTCTCCTTTCCCTCCTCCAAATTCACAAGGCAAATTGGTGTTAGAACTTCAGTCATCAGTATTACTGTTACATTATATTACATCTGAGTTTAAAGTCTTTGTTATTAGATGGAATACTCCTTGAGATCCAGAACCTGGTCTTTATATTTTTCCCCTTCCAGTACCCAGGAACTACATGTACATCCGCATAGGAAAGGACTGCATGTTGCATCTGGTTAAGAATGTGGGCTCTAGCCAGGCCTGGTGGCGCACACCTTTAATCCCAGCACTTGGGAGACAGAGGCAGGCGGATCTTTGTGAGCTCAAGGCCAGCCTGGTCTCCTCTTTTTTTTTTTTTTTTTTTTTTTTTTTTAAAAAAAAAAAAAAAAAAAAAAAAAAAAAAAAAGAGCTCTGGACTCAAACTCCCTCGGTTAAGGGGCCAGTAATTAGTTATGTGGCTTTGACAAATAATCCTTATGTCTCAGTGTTTTAGTTTCATTCCTGTTGCTGTGATAAAATACCCTGAGTAAAAGCAGCTGAGAGAGAAAGGGGTTACTTGACTTATAAGTCTACTGTGGGGAAGTCAAGCAGGAACTTACAGCATCACATCACATCTATATCAAAGAGAGAAATAAAGGCATCCTTGTTTGCTTGCTGACATGATCAGTGGCTTCCGTTGTCAACTTGATATACCTGGGAAGAGGGAACCGAGATTGGAGAATTGTGTCTTATCAGGTTGGCCCGTGTCTGTGTCTCTGGGGGGTTTTCTTAATTATTGAGTGATGTGGGAGGGGGGCAGCCTTGAGCTGTGGATGGTGCCACCCTTGGGCTGATGGTCCTGGATTGTGTAAGAAAGCAGGCTGAGCACAGACCAGGGGAGCAAGCCAGTAAGCAGCGTTCCTCCATGGCCTGTGCTCCAGCTCCTGCTTCCACGTTCCTGTTCTGGCTTCTCTCACGGATGAACTATGGTTGAGATGTATAAGCCAAATAAACCCTTTCCTCCCAAAGTTGGTTTTGGTCAGTCTTATCACAGCAATAGAAAGCTAAGTAGGATGTTTGCTGTTCATGCTCGGCTAACTTTCTTCATTCTTAACAGTTCAGGGCCCATCCCATGAAATGGTGCTGCCCACGGTCAGAGTGGGCCTTTCTACCTCCATTAATAATTAAGATAATCCCACAGTCATGCCCACAGGCTGACCTAATCTAGATAATTCCTCATTAAGACTCTTCTAGATGATTCCAGGTTGTGTCAAATTGTTCTGTCTTTTCTTTTGCTGCAACAAACACCCTGACCAAAAGCAGCTTGGGGAGGAAAGCATTGATTCATGTACAGATTGCTGTCCGTCATCATGGACGCCAAGGCAGGCAGTGAAGGAAGGAGCTTGAAGTGAAAAACACAGAGGCACGCTGCTTACTGGCGTGCTCAGTGGGCTTGCTTACACAGCCCAGGCCCACCTGCCTGGAATGGTACTGCCCACAGTGGGCTGGGTCCTCCCACATCAGTCATCAAGACAGTTCCCTACGGACAGGCCCATAGTCCAGTCTGAGGGAAGCAATTTTTCAATTGATAGTCCCTCTTCCCAGGCGTCTGTAGTTTGTGACAAGTTGACGGTTCAGACTGGCCTGCATACTCAGTTTCCTCATCTGTGCTGTGGTAAGGAGAGTCAGGTGTTCTCAGGGCTACATTAGGCCTTTTATGCATCTTAATTGCTCCTGTCTTCATGAACCCCTCCCTTCCTTTAGAAAGAAATGCTAAAAATTACTTTTACAACCATACTGGTATAAAGGATAGATTTTATATTATATATGAATTATTATTAAATTTAAAAATCATTTTAAAATTGTTTAAAATTAAGTCATGCTCATGGACTTCTGAGAGTATTTTGGACCCTAGACACTGTACCCCATATGTCCAGCTCTTAGGACAGTTCTTGGCTCATTCTGGGTGTTGAATCACTGTTGATTTTCTTGTTACAGAGGCAGCCCCATTTGTTGATGTACTGGCCCCTGGATGTTGGGATTTGAGACCGTTAACTTGATGTTTTTGGTTCTAGAACTATTATCATGCATTGGTTGTTGACATATGGTTGGGTGAGATGTTGTTTGTCTGTGACTCCAGATACCTGGTGATAACTTTTCCTGGCTTTGGCAACTGTGACCTCCTGTACTGTCACTGGAACCTTTCTGTTTTGCAGATGGAGGAGGCCTTTTTGTTTGTGGCCTGAATAAAGATGGTCAGTTGGGGCTTGGTCACACAGAAGATGTTCTGTGTTTCACTGTCTGCAAGCCTCTCCTGGGTTGTCCCATCCGACAGGTGGCCTGTGGCTGGGATTTTACCATCATGCTCACAGGTAAGTTCACTGATGGTGTTTATCACCACCAAGGCTTTGTGCAAAAGCTGTAGTGTGGTGGGGACTTCCCATTAAATGAAAGACTGTGCTTTTTTAAAAAAATTTTTTATTTTATGTGTATGTGTGTATTGCCTGCATGTAGGTAAGTGCACCTATGTCATGTAGTGCCTGTGGAGATCAGAAGAGGCTGTTGGATCCCCTGGGACTGGAGTTATAGACAGTTGTTAGCTGCCATGTGGATGTCGGGATTCGAACCTGGGTCTTCTGCAAGAACAACCAGTGTTCTTAACTGCTGAGCCATCTCTCCAGCCCCGAAAGCTTATGCTTTTAACAACACAAGCATTCTCTCTGGCCATGTAGGGACATTGCAGAGCACTTTTTACAAGGAGAGTTATAACTATAAAAGAGATCAGACTGGGATATATTTGCCAGAGACTGAGGGATAGTCTAGATTACTCTGGGTGACTGTTTCTTGTCCCAGAAGTTCATGAGAGCTGTGTATTTGGTCTAGCTCACTGGGAGGGAAGCGTTATTATGGGTCATGTGCTAGGAAGTATGAGGAGGTACAGATTGCACAGCAGTGGGGGCAGCTTTTTTTTTTTTTTTTTACCATGAGGGACTTTTGGGGTCGCAGTGTTGACGATCAAACTCAGGTTCTCAAATGTGCTAGGCAAGGGCTCTGCCACTGAGTTATTTCCCTGTCTCCCCTTAGAACCATGGTTGGCATGAAGGTTTTGGTCTCTGAAGGCAGGTAGCAGAATGGGGTGGAGGGATGTGGTTAAAGGGTTGCCGGAACAATGCTCTTGGGAGCAGCTGGTGGGAGTTACATGGCCAGCTAATTTCTCCTTCAGCTTTGTCCTTTCTAGCTGACCATTCTGGATTTAAAGGACAGCTTTAGTTTCTTCTTTTTTTTTTTTTTTTAGAATATTTTATTTATTATTTTTTTTTTATGTGTGTGCATGTATTGCCTGCATGTAGGTAAGTGCACCCATGCGTGCAATGCCTGCAGAGGACAGAAGAGGCTGTCAGATCCCTTGGAACTGGAGTACGGACAGTTGTTAGCTGCCATGTGGGTCCTGGATTCGAACCCGGATCTTCTGCAAGAACAGTTAGTGTTCTTAACTGCTGAGCCATCTCTCCAGCCCCATCTTTAGTTTCTTACATAAGTCCTGAGTTTTTAAATTTGTGCCTCCTCTAATTGTTCTTCCTCTGTTGCCCTGTGTCGCATTTCCCACACTCCCTGTACTTTTCTTTGTAGCAATACTGAACAGTTCCTGCTCTTCTCTCTGCCTGGAATCACCCTGCTGTCCATCTCATGAACTCTTACGTTGTATTTTAAATAGTTACCACCTATCATCAGTGAGGTGCTTACTGTGGGCCTATGTTAGGGTTGCACGAGGCAGAAGAGCACTGTTTCCCATCCTATTTGGAGCCAGGTGTGAGGAAGGCACAGAGCAGCCAGAGTTGGAGATCGGACTTAAGATTTTTTATAGATAAAGATTAGGTTGGAGGACAGGGTTAATAATAAAGCCATTATTAACATTACTCTGGTCCAAAGTTACCATCAAACTCTAGACCTTCACACAAGGGAAACCTTTACTGTGCCGGCCCTATTATGTCCTGTCCCTTTCCCCAAACTCATCAGTTGGCTGCATGGAGGAGGGGCAGGGAGGAAGGCCTGGAGTGTTAAGATGCAATACAGAGTCTGTTGCATGGAAACATGGGAAGTGGGGAATGAGTATCCTCTCACCCCAACACCATGTTAAATGCTAAATGCTCTGCACAGGTGATCTGCCATTAAGACATGGTGCGGTAGATACTCTGTGTGGAATGCTTAGTTTGGTGCCTTGTGCTTTCATCCCTGCAGGGATGAAAGGAAGGAAGCGACCACAAGGCTTTGAGGCTCAGGATCTCTGCTACCTCCTCATCCCATTACACCCCTCAGCATTTACCTGTTGGTCACAGATGTCTTACTTCTTAGATTTATAACCTCAGTGCTTGTATTTTGCAGAAAAAGGCCAAGTTCTATCATGTGGATCCAATGCCTTTGGACAGTTAGGAGTTCCGAATGGGCCTCGAAGATGTGTGGTCCCCCAGGTTGTTGAGGTGAGGACATCTCAGTTTTAGCTTGTCCTGTCCTGCTCGATTTCCCTATCCACAATAAAAGGCCAGCCAGGTTGTAGAGTTTGAATTGAAGATAGGTCCTTCTGGGAGAAATCAATTTGAGGATATCAGTGTTAGGCATAGAAACCTGTTACCATATGATAGGTAAAAGTAGGTGATGGATGAATCTGGTTGATTGGGAGAAAGCACCAGGACACAGATAAAACTCCAGCGGAACAGAGTTTATTAGCAAAGGAACACATGGGACAGATTCCCTTCCGGGCAGGGAAAATGTCTGCCCGGGTCGTGAGCTGGGGTCTTTTATAGGGGGAGGCTTCTGGGGGGTGCAGAAGGTGGGAAGATATATATATTTTTAAAGTTTGTGGGGTCGGGGGTAGCGGGAGAATGGGACTGTTAAAACCAGCTCCCTTCTGTCTGTCAGCCAGGATCTGGGTCAGGAAGGGTTTGTTTTGTCCTTTTGTCCTCTTAAGATAAGGGAAAAATTGCTGGGCTGAAGCTGCTCCTGAAGTCTGTGGTTAAAAGGTGGAATTTTGTCTTGGGAGATCAAAGGAAAAGCAAGCTGTCTTTTAGAAGAGTCTACTTCTCTTGACTTTAAAGACCAGGGTGCTTATCAACTCGGTTCCCTTTTCTCAGGGGGCTTGTGAGGTCTGTGAGGCCCTGTTGGTAAGGGGGTGGGACTATCTGAATCTTAACACCATACACATCGTGAAGTTGTGTAAACTACGTACACCAGAGATGCTTCGCATTTTGAGATAGTAACCGTGGGAACGTGTTAACAGATCCAAGTAGGTGTGATTTGCCCGAAGACACTAAGCTCAGGGGCCGGACAGATGGCTCATGGGTGAGATGGCTTGCTGTGTAAGCTTGAAGACCTCACTTTGAATCCCTAGAAGCACTTCCACTAGCTACACCATAGTTCCAGTGATCCTGTGGAAATGGGAGGCTGAGACAGGACAATCCCAGAAAAGTGTAGGCCTGGGAGAAGTGTGAGGGCCCATCTCAAACCAGGCCAGAAGGGGGCACCAGCATCTGGAGTTGTCCTCAAACCTCACATACATGTGATGCCATGTGCTTGCACATACACATGTGGATCCACATCACACAAACATATATGCTATACATATGTGCACACAGTGATTTAAAAAAAGATATTAAGTTTGGCAAATGGTACAGCCTAGTGCTGTCCAGCAGAAATATGTGATTAAAATTTTTCTCATAGTTCCAGTAAAAAGAAAAGAAATAGCTGGAATTCATGTTTTTGTTTTGAGACAGGGTCTTAATATGTAGCCCTGGCTGGCATGAACTCACTGTATAGAACAGGCTGTCCTCAAACTCAGAGATCTGCCTGCCTCTGCCACTCAAGTGCTGGGATTGAAGGTGTGCTGTCATCACTCCCAGCTTGAAATGAACTTTTAAACAACAGCTCTATTGAGATGCAATTCAGATGCATGAAGTCACCGTTTTGTAAGGCCTTCTTGAGTGTTTCCATGTGTTCTCAGAGAAGGCCGTGTCCTCATGATCAAAGTCTGGAGAGACCCCAGAGCACTTGCTTCCCATATTCCCTCCCCCAGACCCTGGTGACTACTAGGCGACTTCCTGTGGATTTGTGTATTCCAGGCAGTATCTTCAAGTTTTATGCAGGCAGCATGTAGGTGAAAGTAATTTGAACCACTTTTTTTTTTTGAGTCTCTTAGGTCGCCTAGTCTGTCCTTGAACTTGTTATGTAGCTAATGCTGATCTTGAACTCTTAATCTTCCTGCCTCTGATGCCCATGCTGGGATTACAGGTGTGTGCCACTGTACCTAGTTTAGCTTTAGCAACTTTTAAGCTAATTTAGTATATACAGACTATTATATATATTAATATAAATACAACATTTATGAATGAGATATTTCCGATTTTTTATTTTATGCTAAAGCTCATTTTACTTATGGCTCTTTGAATCTTCCCACACTAAGTGTTCCATAGCCACAGGCAACTAGGGACCACATTAGAGAGCATGGTGTGAGGAGGACTCTTGGCTTTAGTTCGGAGCTCTTTTCGTGACATTATTCAGCACAGGTTTGTGAAGTTTATATTGTAAGTGGTCCAGATAGGAATAAGGGAGGAATTTTTCAAGAAATATGTTGAAATCCAGAAGGAATTGCCCTGCCCAAGCTTCCTCCAAGCTGTTTAACTTCCCTAAACTTTGATTAGGAGTGGGAGATGCAGTTTCTTCAGAGAGTTTGGGTCTGGCCCTGCCATCCTGTGTAGTTCAGTTGCTGGCCCGTGGGGTGTGATTTGGGGGCAGTGGTTCCCAGTATGCACACAAGTCTGGTTCTACAGAGCCCTAGGTCCCAGCTGTAGAAGGTGTTGTAACTCCCAGTTGCAAATAGGTGGCCTCGTAAGAACCTACATATAAGTTATAATTAATTTAGCCTAATTATAATTCACATAATTAAGGAAGATAGGAAGGAACAATACTAAAATATATTGGATGATAGAATCAGGAACTAGAAATCTTTAGATGGGCTGTATCCTATATAGCAATGGAAAGAATGTACCAGAGTGAGAAACCCTTCATTTATTTAATGACAGCTGTACTGTGTGGGCACCATTCCTAGGTGGTCAGGACATAGGTGGTTAAGACCTGCCTTAGCACCTGAGGGATTTATAATTTAGTGGTACATATTCTTGAATGTGGTGTCCTGTTCAAATCATGACAGATGCTCATAATCACGGGAAGGAGGTGTGAACTCATCTAGGGGAGGGAAGGCCTTAGAGTTGAGTCGAGGTTTCCTTGGCTTGGGATACAGAGCGGTACCAAAGAGGACCCTTCTAGGCCAAAGGAATAGTGCGGCACACGCTCGGAAGCATAGACAAGAGGCTTCGGGTGCTGCCAGTAGTTTAGCCCTGTTGGATTATAAGGGAGAGTTGGAAGTACCAGGGTGGGGTGGGTGGGGTTGGAGAGTTAGGATCCTAGACTGTGGCACAAGGTAAGAACACACAGAGGCCGTCCTGGCCCTTCGTTATTTTTAGAAACAAGAAAGAAAGGAAGGAAGTTTAAAGGACCATATACTCAAATTGAACCAGCAGTCAGATTTGATTTTTTCCAGAGGCTGATGTGACTGGAGAGTCCAGTCTCTAGAAGGGAAGCCAGAGTTCTGTGCTTGGTGCTGGTCAGGCTGCATCTGGTAGGCTGTGTTCTCCTGTGGCCTGCTGCATAGGCATAAAGGTCAATAAGACTCACTGCCTTTATTTGCACTGTTCCTTTAAGAGAGATCAAGAGCTAGGGATATAGCTGGGTTGAAAGAATACTGGTCCAGCATGTGCAAAGCCCTGGGTTTGATCTCTAATCCCAGCACTGGGGAGTAAAGGCAGGAGAATTAGAAGTCGAAGGTCATCCTTGGCTACTTAGTTGAGTTTGAAGCCAGCTTGGTATACAGGAGACCGTGGAGAGGCAGGAGGGAGGGGGAGAGGAAGGGAGAGAGAATATGAATGAATGAATGGCTATCCAGAGCACACTCAGAATACTCAGGAGGGAAACCAGGAGGGAGAGGGAATTCTAATAGAGACGCAGTAGTGGCTAGTGGGACTGGGATGTTTGTCTACAGAGATGGGCATTAGTTACCTATTGCAGTGTAACAGTAGCTTAAAGCTGGAAGCAGAGCCCATCATTTCAAGGGTCAGGAATGGGGCCTCTGAGCTGGCCTTTCATGAGGAAGAGACTTAGCTGGAGCAGCATGAAGCCTCTGCAGACTCCATGGGGGTGTAGATCTTTTGCTAAGCTCTTTTGTGGCTTGTGGCTTCTGGAGGGAGGCAGAGTTCCTTACTATGTGGCCTCTCTGTAGGACCCTTCAGACCTGGCAAGCTGGCTTTCCCAAAAGTGTTTTGAGAAAGGAAAATGCCAGGCAGGAAAGCTCAGCCTTCTGTCACCTCACCTCTGACTCACTGGTTGCTTCCTTGTTCTTTTCATCAGAAGTGTGTCACTAAGTCCAGCCCACAGAGGGGAGGGGAGTTAAGCTCTGCATCTTGAAGGGAGTAGTATCAAAGAATTTAAGGACCTATTTTTAAACCGCCGCAAGATGTCTTAGAGAGGACATGACAGCTGTCTTCAAATATTTGGAAAGCTGTGTCAGGAGCTGCAGTAGCTGGGTTTGGCTCACCTAAAGAGAGATGGGAATGTGCCAGGATGCAGGTATCCGGGAGGTGCTGATCCCTGTGCTACTGCAGGTGGGGCTAGGCAGGGGCTGGGTGACCACTTAGGGAAGAGCTTTTAACACTGGGTAGGGATTGGATCAGACCTGGGAAAACTCCCCTGGCTGAATGATGGCTACTGGAGTGCGGCCATGCTCACTCATCATGTAGCTGTTTGATGTTAGGGTGGCAGAGCTGAGCTGTGTGGTGGGAACCATGTGATATTTGGCTGGAGTGGATGACCTTGAAGGTCCCTCCTAGTCCTGAGAGACAGAGGTTAAAAAGTCAATTTTCAGGACTAGGGGATGGCCCAGTGGGTAAGAGTGCTTGCTATGCACTTGAGGACTTGGGTTTGATGCTTCAGAACTTGTAAAAAAAAGCTGGGCATGACTGTGCACCTGTAATCCCAGCACTGAAGGGGTGGGGACAGGCAGGTCTGAAGAGCTTGATGGCCACCCTGCCTACCTGAGCAAGAGCTTCAGGTTCAGTGAGACCCTGCCTCAAGGCTAAAGGAGGGGAGTGGTCACAGGAGACACCCACCATCTTTCTTTGGCCTGCATGAGTTACCACATACTCAAGTGCATGCACACACACATATACACACACCACACATACACATATATACATATACATACATATACACATATACAATACATACACACCACACATACCACACATATACATGGGCACATACATATAGATACGTACACATGCTGACACAAATACACATACATACCACACATGCCCATGCACACACATACACATAGATACATACACATACACTTGGACACATGCAGACAGCATACACATACACACCACAAACCTGCACACATGCACACATACCATACATGTGCATACACACCACACACATACCTGCATACATGCACACATACACATGCATACGTGTCCTATATAGCTTTAGTTGTCAACTTGACACACATGGGTGAAGGAATCACAATTGAAGAATTGCCTCCATTGGACTGGCCTGTGGCCATGTCTGTGGAGCATTTACTTGCTTGTTGAGTGAGGTGGGAGGGGCTTGGGAGGGCCCAGCCCTCTGGGCGGTGCCACCCTGGGTGGGTTGTTCTGTATTGTATAAGAAAGCAGGCTGAGCACAGGACAGGGGAGCAAGCCAGTAAGCAGTGTTCCTCCATGGCCTGTGCTCCAGCCCCTGCCTCCAGGTTCCTGCCCTGAGTTCCCACCTTGGGCTCCCTCAGTGATGGACTGTGACCCGGGAGACGTAAGATAAAATAAACCCTTTTCTCCTCAAGTTGGTTTTGGTCAGTGTTTTAATTACAGCAACAGAAAGCAAACTAGGACAGCACACATACATAGACATGCACACATACATACCACACACATACACAAACACACATGCATATACACATACCACACACAGGATATTTTTGGTCTAGGGATATGTATAGGTATATTTACGGGTGAAATGCTGGGTGGGTGCTTTAACCACTCAGCCATACTGAGGACCCGGCTGCATTGCGTTCAGACATGAGTTAGGTACAGTTTTGCAGGTGGATGATGATGAGACTAAATCCTGTTCTTTCTTTGGACAGGTACTGAGAGAGCAAGTTGTTTGTGTGGCGGCTGGGCTGCGGCATGCCTTAGCCACTACAGGTGAGCATTTGAATTTTATTTCCTAAGTGGCCCCATCTTAAGGAGGTCACAACTTTAGGAGAAAAAAATTTTAAAGAGTATTTTAAAATTTATTTTTATTTTATATGTATGAATGTATTGCCTGCATGTATGTAAGTGCACCCATGTTGTGCAGTGACCACGGAGGCCAGGAGAGGGTGTTGAATCCCCTGGAACTGGAGTTACGGATGGTTGATAGTCACCACGTGGAGGCTGGGAATCAAACCCAGGTCTTCTGCAAGAGCAGCCAGTGTTCTTAACTGGTGAGCCATCTCTCCAGCCTCTTAAAGAGTATTTGAGAGGATCCTGCTGTGTTGTAGTTCCGAGTCACCTGAGTCTTTGACCGGAGGGAGGAAGCCGGCTCTTTTTGTTTACATATAGTGCTGGATTTTCATAATTTGATTCTCTCATTTAGTCCTCATGGTCAAGAAGTGATGGGAGGCAAATTTTTACCCGTCAGGAGTCTGTGAAAATGCTTGTGAGTGAGGTAGAAGAGAGCGAGCAGCTGTCAATCTGGACTTTGCAGTGAACTGTGTTACCTTCCCAGTGGATTGTAATGCCTGTTGACTTAAAAGCCTCAAATGAGCTGTGTTTTGTACTGTGAACAGACCAGCACTTTGTATATGGGGAGGAGAGGGCAGTGGCATTAAGGTAAATAAGACTCTGACCCTCGTTTGAGGGTCCTGAAGTTTAGAAAACAATGATGGATAATATATAGTTCTTTTAAAAAGAGGAGTTGGGGAGATGAGTCAGTAAAATGTTTGCTTTGAAAGCACAAGGATCTGAGTTCAAGTCCCCAGGACCCATGTGTAAGTTGGGTGTGATGGTGTGCACCTGTAATCCTGTAATCTCAGCAGTGTCAAGGTGGGAAGTGGAGGTAGGCGGATCCCTGGATCTCACTGGTTAGCTCGCCTGCTTGGCCAAGCTCCAGACCAATGAAAGC
>NW_008338858.1:764391-764748 GCF_000622305.1 Nannospalax galili | reverse complement strand
TTGGTCTTTTTGAGACAGGGTCTCCCTGTAGCCCCAGCTGTCCTGGAACTCACTATGTAGACCAGGCTGGCCTTGAACTCACAGGGATCCATCCGCCTGCCTCTGCCTCCCAGTGCTGGGATTGAAGGCTTGCGCCACCACACCCGGCATGCTCGCTTCCTTCATTTAAAAGGTGAGGACACCTGAGGAACGCCACCACCCAAAGTTGTCCTCTGACCTCTGCATGCACATGCACACATGCATACACACACATGGGAGAGGGAGGGAGGGAGGGAGGGAGAGAGGAGAGAGAGAGAGAGAGAGAGAGAGAGAGAGAGAGAGAGAGAGAGAGAAACTAAGAGGGGGGGAGGTCTATGA
>NW_008338858.1:733485-764345 GCF_000622305.1 Nannospalax galili | reverse complement strand
CCCCCCCCCCCCCAGTCCCCTTCAAAAAAAGTGAATCTTGCCAGGCGTGGTGGCACATGTCTTTAATCTCAGCACTTTGGAGGCAGAGGTAGACAGGATCTCTGTGACTTCCAGACCAGCCAGGGCTACACAGGAAGATCCTGCCTCAAAAATGAGGAAACACTAAGCTGAGTCAGACAAAATCCCAGCATGGATGGGGGAGGTGGGCACGTTGTATCCCTAGTTGAAGAGTTGTGGACAGTTGACAAACTGCTGGGAGAGGGGAGAGTCAGGTTTCTCTAAGAGTGTAACCACTGGTTGGTTGACTGCACTCCAGGAATGCTTGAACACCAAAGAGTATTAGGCAACACAAATTGAACTCAACACAAATTAAAAAATAAAAAAATACAGAGAACAGGAAGTTGGGTGGGTAGGGAGGTGGAGGTGGATCTGGGAGGAGATGGGCGTGACTATGATCAAAATACATTGTACGAAATTCTCAAAGAATAAAAGTATTAAAAAGAAGAAAAAAAAAAGCAAAGCCAAACAAATTTAAATCTTGTGTTTTGAGAGAACTATTGGCCCACATGCAGTTGTTAAAAATAAAATAGACCCCCGCATGTTGGTTTTCTGGCTTCCCTGTAGTATCATGTTGCAGAATGACTGTGTAGTAGCTCAGCCAGGATGTTGACATGAATGCAGTTGGGATACAGAGCCATTCTGTCACCACGAGGTTTCTCCTGCATGGCCACACTCTCCTGTTGGCCCCATCCCCTTGTAATGCCGTTTCACAGATGGTCTGTCAGTGTTCTCTTACACTATGTAACCTTTTGGAGTTGGCTTTTTTCACTCAGCGTAATTTCCTGAAGATCCTTGAAGCTGTTTGTATCCATAACTCCTTTTCCTTTGTTGAGTAATATGTAAGGATGGGTCACTGGGTTAGCCTAGTAGAGTTGCTGTGACAAAATACCACAAACTGAGTGACTAAAAGAACATAAATTTTCTTGCCATCCTAGAGGCTAAAAGCCCAAGATGAATGTCAGGACTGGTTTCTGGTGAAGCTCTTTTCCTGGTTTGTAGATTGTCACCATCTCAGTGTCCTCACAGGCCGATCCTCTGTGCATTAGGGTTGGAAAGATGGTTCAGTGGTTAAGAGCACTGGCTACTCTTGCAGAGTACCCAGGTTCGGTTCCCAGCACCCACATGGTGACTAACCACCGTCTGTAACTCCAGTTCCAGGGGAAACGATGCTTTCTTCTGATATCTGTAGGCATTGCATGATATGGGTGCACTTACATGCGGGCAGTACACTCATACACATATAATAAATAAATAATAGAAATAGCATTGCAGTAAAGTTGGTATATAAGTAAGTTTAGTTTGTACAATTTGATGGATCTGGACAGATATAAATACCTGTGATGCATCATCACCACAGGTTTTACACATATCCAACCCTTCCCAAGGTTTCCATGAATTCCCTGGTCCTTGTTTGAGTCTCTGTGTTTTGTTTAGGTCACAACCTGAGATCTACTCTTTTAACAAGTGTTGAGTGCAAAGTGGTTCGGTTGTTATGCCAAACAGTATGGATGTTCCTCAGCACATTACAAATTTTATTAATTTTGGGAACTTTGGGGAACTGGGTCTCCCTGAAGCCCCAACTGGCCTGGAACTCACTATATAGACCAGAATGGCCTTGATCTTACAGAGATCTGTCGTGTCTGCCTCCTGAGTGCTGGAATCAAAGGTGTGCACCACCACGCCCAATTTGTCGGCACTCTTATACAGCGGGCTTCTAGAACTTAGCTGACACTTTATACTGTTTGAATAACTTCAGCTCCCCACTTTCACTGTCCCCGGCCCTTACAGTCACTGGTGTGAGCTCTGCTCTTAGAGTTTCACAGATGCTAGCATGAATTGTTTGGTCTCTATCTGGCTTATTTCCCTTAGAGCAGTGTCATTTGGACTCATTCATATTGTCACAAGCGGCAGGATTTCCTTTTGTGAGTCTGACTAATACCCTGTTACATGTATAGATTATTTTCCTTTATCCATTCACCTGTTAATAGACTTGGGTTGTTTCTTTGTGTGCTTTTATGTGTAATAACTGCAGTGATCACGGGAGTACAGATATTTCTTTGAGATCCTGATTTCATTCTTTCTAGTTTTAATTTTTAAGGAATTTCCATACTGTTTTCCACAGCAGCTGAACCATTTTGCTTTCCCAGGGACAGTGTAAAAGGGTTCCAGCTTCTTCAGACCCTCGATAACACTTAAAAAAAATAGCAACCATCCTAACAAAGCACTGTAATCTCCTCGACAAGTGCATTTTAAAAAGAAAAGAAAGAAGTGGAGGGCGGGAAAAGGGAAGATGATCTGTAGATTTAAGGAGTCCTCAACTAACTGGCATTATTCACAACAGCCAAAACATAGAAACAGCTCCACAGGTGTCCATTGACAGATGAATGGGCAAGTGAAATGTGGCACATACACTGTGTGCTCACACAAGCGTGTACACACAGTGTACACATGCACGCAGTGTGCATGCATTCTGTGCACACACAGTGCACACATATGTGTGCACCCTCCCCTCGTGGAATATACTGGCCTTAACAAGCACAGAACTGCTGACAGGCTCCTCCAAGGATAGCGTTATGCTGAGTGACACAGACCCATCACGAAAGACACAAGTGTTATGATTTTGTTTATGTGAGGTACTTAGAGTCATCAGAACTGTAGAGGCACTGTAGGATAACGACTTCCAGGGCTGTGGGGATAGTTAGTTCCCTGGTAGTCTGTCAGTTTTGCAAGATGGAATAGTTCTGGAGCTGGGCAGTGATGATGATTGTCTATTTCCACTGAATTCTGCACTAAAAGTGGTTATTAAGATGAGAAATTTTAGCCGGGTATGATGGTACACGCCTTTAGTCCCAGCACTTGGGAGATGGAGGCAGGTGGATCTCTGTGAGTTCAAGGCCAACCTGGTCTCCATAGTGAGTTCCCAGCCAGCTGGAGCTGTCTCAAAGAGACAAAAAAAAAAACAAAAACAACAAAAAAAAAAAAAAGAAAAAAAAAAAAAAAAAAAAAAAAAAAAAAAAAAAAAAACAAAAACAACAAAAAAAAAAACAGGTAAGTTTTGTATTATACATTTTTTTTTGCAATGAAAATTTCAAAGAGAAAAATCCATCGAGACTTCATATACATATCAACCAGTTGTTTGTACAGACCTAATTCAGATCCTGCTTCAAAAATCTGACAGAAGCTGTAATTTTGAGTTGGTCAGGGAAGCTCCTGCCCATGCAGCTGATCAGTTGAGGACTGTCAGTCTGGGAACCCTGGGCTTTGCTCCTGTTGGACAAAGTCATTGTAGTTTCTTTTCATAAGCCAGGCTTGTCTTTTACAACCCACAGGAGTGTTGGGTGTAGAACGTTCCAGAGGAGCAAGATACTGGTGTTGATACTGGTGTTAGCTGATGGATCCAAGTTGTGCATGTCCAGCTATATGCCAAGCATGTAGAATTTTGCCCGAGTATATGTGTGAGGTTCAGAATGTGGATACATGGATTCAAGTGGCCATGGACACCATTCTACCAAAACGGTAGCTTTCATACTATCTTGTGATCACACATACACATCTATTTGGCAATTGAGAATCTCTGAATTCATCTTGGTGGGTAGAAAGGCACTCCCGTGAGCGTCAGGAGAACCGAGCTCCAGTATTTTCTGCACCACTGACTCCCTGTGTGACCTTGACTGAATCACAGCTTCTCTTCAGGGCCTCAGTTTTCCCATTTGTGAACCTCTTCAAGGCTCCTTCCAGGTTGTCTGTGAATTTTACAGGGATGTGACTATGGGGAGTTCCCAAGGACTCCCTGGAGGAAGTTTTACCACATTGGAATTTCTTTGCCTTGAGAACTGAATTTGTGATTGGCTTGGTGGTGATCTCTGGGGCCAGTCATAGGGCCCCTTAAATTAAAGCACTGGGCTCCTCAGTAGTATGATGGCTGAGGGTGGGGTGGGCATTTCCCATGGCAGTGAGGTTCCAGCACCAGTCTGGTCTTACCTTCGTGTGCATCTTCTGTTTTCTCTTCTGTTGTGCTGGGAAGTGAGTGGCAGCGTGTTCCAGTGGGGGACTGGCCTGGCGTCATCGGGACGACGTTTGTGTCCTGGACAGACTCTCCCATTGTTTCTGACAGCAAAGGAACCAAGCCGAGTGACTGGTGAGTCCCTTGTTTCTTCATAGTCTTTGGTTTTTCTAGTGAGTAAAACACAGACATGCAGGAAGTGAGTAAATAGAGTTTTAGCTCCCCCATTCCTTTCCTCCTTTCCTTCCCCCATCTGTGGTTTTAGGCACGGAACCCAAGTCCTCACAAATGCTAGGCAAGCGCTCTACCACTGAGCAACACCCCCAGCTCTTGGTATTCCTTGATTTCTTTAACTCTCCCTGTGGGTTGGGCCAGTCTTTTTGTGATTTTTGTGGGTCCAGTAAAAGTCACCCTCTTTTGTGTGGGATCTATTAAATAGGAGATGCCAGGTAGGCAGAGATCAAAATAGTCACTCTGGACCTGTTCATAGCTGTTGGGAAGACAGGGTTTGGAAACAGTATGTAGTAACAGCGAGCCTGTAAGCTCTGAATCCTAGATGCAACTTACCACCAGACAGCAGGGCAGCTGCATAGAGTCAGCCCTGCTAAGCTTCCAGCATGGTCAAGAGGATGTGGGAAGGCTCCTCTGTGCAGGCAGTTACACCCCAAAAGGAGAACCCAAAGCACTGAGGGTTCTGTTCCTTCTGATGTCAGGGAGGCTGTAGGGAGCTGCCAGGAGTGTCTGTCTACACCAGCAGGTGATGAGTGCTCTGCTAGGTTGACAGGCCCATCTTGGGTTGGTTTGTTATCAGCAGGGGCTGCTTCTGCACCTCCGTGCTCTTCTCCCTCCCTGCTCCCGGCTCCCTGTCAGCTCCTTCTCGATTTTCCATGCTCTTTGTGGACCTTTCTGTCTGTTTGGTATCATGTCTCTGCTTTTTCCTTTCTTCCTCTTACTTTGAGGCTCAGCTCACTGAGAGTTGGCTGTAGGAAAATGCTACTAGGAGGCCTCTATTCTCTAGCTCAGGACAAATGAGGGATTTGGGAAGAGCTGGGAAAGAATGGGGCGTCGTGGTGGCAGTCACGTACATCCATGTTGGGATCATTCTCACTTATTTTTGTGCATATATGTGTACATGTATGTGTTCAGATATATGTGCAGGTCCATGTGCGTGTGTGTGGAGGCCAGAGGACAACCTTGACTGTTGATCCTTAGACACTGTCCACCTTGTTTTATGAGACAAGGTCTCTGACTAGCCTGGAATTGCCACATAAGTTGGGCTGGCTGGCCAGTGAACCCCAGGGATCCACCTCTCTCTGCCTCCCTAGCGCTAGGATCACAAGACTGTACCATCACGCCTGGCTTGATGGGTTCTAGGTTTGAACTCAGGTCCTCGTGCTTGCAAGGCAAACACTTTACAGAATTCTCTCCCCAGCCCTTCATGCTGGTTTTTCTAATGAAAACTCCTGGAGGCTCTCTCCTTCAGCCGGGCTGGGATTACCTTCCTGAGTCCAATATCTTGAGCTGGGGCTGGTGATCTCGCCAGAAAAAGAGACATCACATCACCCTGAAAACATTCAGAATGGGCGCTCACTTCCCAAACCTTTCTCCCTGCTTCATTAAGGTATTTACCACTTCTGAAGTACACCCATGCCTCGAATGTCACCACACCTGTTGGACATACTGTTGGCTTTCCCGGAAGTAGCTTTCCTTCCACTTCCTGTGGGAAAGCCCCTGGGATTCATTAAGGCCTAGCTCAGACACCTCCTTCTCAGTGCAGACTCCCTGACTAGCCTCCACTGCCTGCTCTTCCTTCTGGGTGTGGACCGCACAATACTGCATCAGCGTGATTTGTTCACAGGTTTTCTCCTATGCCAAGCGGTGAGGCTAAGACAGTCATAACTGAATGTCATTCTTTGGATTTTAGCACAGGACCAGTAACTAGAAAGTACCAAAAGCCCCTTTATTTTATTCGATTTAAACAGCTGGTTTAGGACCTGCTGGGACTAACAGCTCAGAGTTTTTCAGGAGTGTTTTCTAAGGAGACACATCAGAATGGCTCATTAACTCCTGGCCCTCAAACCTGTCTCTTTGCACTCTCCTGTCTTCTTCACCTTGTCACAAGTTCCAGAGCAGGATTCCTGGCTGCCCTCTAGTGGCCCAGGGTTCCTCTCTGGTGGCCGTGCCTGGGAATGGCCGCCTTGCTCTGTTCATTGCTCCGCTGACAGGATTAAATGCCTTTTATGGAGATGCTAGTTTGTGGAACAGAAGTGTCGGGAAACAGTTGCAGACTATAACTGTGTTTATCTGCAGCTTAGACTGCATGTTACTACAGGTTATCTCAATGCAGGTTTGGTTGGGATTCTCCCCCGCACTTTAGGCAGTGTAATTCAGGGAGGAGAAGTGCTGGCTTTGGAGGAGAAGGCAGCCTCAGATTCAGTTCTGAGCAGGCCTGGTTTGTGGGTAAGTGTACACATAACAGCTGGTGCATGAGTTCATTTGGTTTGAGGCTTACTTAAGAGGTAGAGCTAGGAAACACCCATTTTTACATGTTTTGTTCGTGACTATGCATCTGTCTGTAGCAGAAACATGAATTTACACAGATTTCCCCAATTCCAGTTCAAGCCAGGTTGCTCCTGGCTTGCCCCTCTTTACATCTGTACCTTTCCTCTGTGATAGTGAGGACGATGGCTACTTCATTCTCAGTATTTACTCATTTGTTCACACCCTGTTACACCGCCACCTCCCACCACGCCAGCTATCCTGGCTAGTTCTGCTAACCACTCTCACCTACACTGGCCATTTCTTTCCACTCTTTGGCAGTGCTGACCTGGGAGTCTCGTCTCCACTCGGCGTGTTCTGGTATAAATGCAAGTCAAACAAATTTCTTTCATAGGCCTGGAGAGTTCTACAGCAGTATGTGTTGTTGCTGGATCCGACCACTCAGCCTCATTGACAGGTGGGTCCCTGCTCTTCCCAGTTTAATGTGCTTTTCAGAAATCTGTGGCCTGGAGTGTTTCTGAGACCCAGGGGGAGGCCTAGGTTTGGGAGAGAGAGCTACCATGGGTGTAATCTTGGGCAAATTCCTTTAC
Organism: Nannospalax galili; assembly: GCF_000622305.1. Lineage (NCBI taxonomy): Eukaryota > Metazoa > Chordata > Mammalia > Rodentia > Spalacidae > Nannospalax > Nannospalax galili. The sequence continues at coordinate 757,193 of NW_008338858.1, read as the reverse complement.
CTTTCTCAGACCATGTCCTCTGTAAGAGTTTTGTCAATATGTGTAAAGCATTCATGCCAAGCTTTGGCTCATTCGTTCCTCGTTCTGAGTTTGTTTTCTCAATTATACAAGGAGAGAAGAAACATCTTCCTTTTGGGGGATCTGTGATGGCCAGATTGTGAACTCCACAGGAAATTTATATATAGCCACGTGTTGTGTTTCTTAATGGTGAGGTGTGTTCTTAGAAATGTGTACTCAGGAGAGTGTTCCATTGTCTGAACATCACAGAGTATAACCTCACCAGTCTAAGTGATGTAGTTTACTGCATGCAGTGGTTATGTGGTATGTGCACCATTGTGTATGTGGCCTGTTATTGACTAAGTGTTACATAGCACACAACTGTAATACATCCTGCTGTTTTGTTTTATTTTGTTTTTTAAGACAGGATCTCACTGTGTAGCCCAGGCTGAGTGGGAACTCAGCATGTAGCCCAGGCTGGCCTCGGACTTCTTCCAGTCCTCTTGCCTCAGTCTTTGCAGTGCAGGGTTAAGATGTGATCCATCCCACGGCACACACAGTCCTTTCTTATCCATGTGATCTGTTTGCTGACTAGTGTCACTGCCTCTTTAAGCTCTCTTGCTGTTGAATTTTATCCTGATCTGTGTTGTCTACCAGTATCTAATTTGTGTGTTTATCTCCCGTTTTTTCTCCATATGTTTGTCTATTGTATTTACCCATATTTTTATTTCATTTATCTTCCATACCCTCATATCTATCCTATTCATCTGTGTGTATGTATATATCTTTATACTCTTTTATATTTTTACGTATTCTCTAATTGGTCTTTCTGGTCCATTTCTTGGATCTATCCTTCTATCTAGTCTGATTTTTTCCTCCCACACCATGTATTTCTTCCTTTTCTTTTGAGACAGTCTTATGTAGCCTGGACTGGCCCCAAAGTCACTAAGTAGTAGCTGAGGGTGGCTTTGGACCTCCTGATTCTCCTGTCTCCCGGGTGCTGGGAGTGCAGGTGTGCTTCTCCACGCCTGTCTTTTACACAACATTTTTCTGACTGCCCATCAGTGCCAAGCCAATGTACTGTAAATGTCCCAGCGACCTTTCCCCAGGAAGCCATCCTGTATTTTCTTGAGAAGGAAGGTCACCCCTTGCCTTCGACCTGGACTGTCCTGCCAAGGGCAGGGATGGACTGGAACCTGTACCTCTGAGGGACTTGTCTTGGTTAGACCTCTTGTACTGAGTGGAATGACTCTTTTTTTTTTTTTTTTTTTTTTTTTTTTTTTGTCTTTTTGAGACAGGGTCTCCCTGTAGCCCCAGCTGTCCCAGAACTCACTGTGTAGACCAGGCTGGCCTTGAACTCAAAGAGATCCACCTGCCTCTGCCTCCCAAGTGCTGGGACTACAGGCGTGTGCCACCATGCCCGACTTTCATTGTTTTTAAGCAGTGAGTGGAGACTTTTTAAAATTGATTTATCTTTATTTTATGTGTATGAGTGTTAAGCCTGCATGTATGTAAGTGCACCCATGTCATGCAGTGCCCACTGAAGACAGAAGAGGGTGTCGGATCCCCTGGAGCTGGAATTATGGATGGTTGTTAGCTGCCATGTGGGTGCTGGGATTTGAACTCAGGTCTTCTGCAAGAACAGCCAGTGTTCTTAATTGCTGAGCCATCTCTCCAGCCCTGAGCAGGGCCTTTTATACTTAGTGTGCTCAGTGTTTTTGTGGAAATTCAAGTGTCTGCATAATAAGTGTAAACTGAAGGGCTCAGTGTGGTCTAGCCAAGGTACTGTTGGTGTTTGCAGAGCACAAGCATCAGTGTGAGTGTAAATACAAGTTTTGAGCTACAGATGGATGGTTGCTGAGAGTTTAAAACAACCAGATGACAAAAGAAAACTAACTTATAGCCAGCCTCACTTTAGTTTGACATAGATGTTTATTAAAAGTGTGGAGTTGAGTGCCGGCTGTAAGCAACTCCACCTCTTCTCCAGAGGAAGGACTGTGGACTCCAGGGTGGAAGCCACTTGCCCAGACAGTTAGGGAAGGGGACATCCTTGTCTCAGAGTAAGAGTTGACTAAGAGACATCTCTGTTTTAATTAATTTGAAATGGCTGATGTTTGCAAACCTAAAAATTACCCAATTGCCTGTTAGTGCTGATTTGAAAATCTAATGATTACCAAACTTATTATCCCTTATGTGAGCACTTTTACTACATCCCCTTTTTCTTTCCTTTGTTTTTTAAGACAGGGTCTCACGTAGCCCTGGCTGACCTGGAACTCACAAGTGCTGGGATTAAAGGTGTATACCACCACACGTCACCATGGAGCTCTTTAATACACAGACTTTAGGGGGTTTTGTGGAGATATAATTCACACACGATATTCACCATTATAAACTGCCCACTTAGGCACTTTAGTTTAGTCACAAAGAGGGGGAATTGGTTTTTGATATAAGGAAAGTGAGTTAAAATCACCAAGATTAATGACCCTCCTTTCTCATCTTGCTCAGGCTGTTAACACATTGGATATTATTCAGCGCTCTTCAGACCTTTTCTCTGGAGCCCTTGTAGATTATGTAACTGTTTGGCATTGCAGCAGAATTTAATTTTACCTGCTGATGTAACAGTGTAATGATTCTCATGTGGAAGACAGTTTGTCTTTCAAAAATAGGGTTTCAGTGTTTTGTGGTACACAAAGGTCTGTGACACACACAGGCTCTGCCCAGTGGGGCCTCTGTCACTCATCAGCATCTAATAGGTCAGTGTTTGCTGGGGGAAGTATGGTATCTTTGCCCTCCTGGAAGGGATTCTTTTTTTAAAAAAATATATTTTATTTTTAATTATTTATTTTTATGTGTATGAGTGTTCTGCCTGCATGTGTTTAAGTATCCCTATGCATGATGCAATGCCTGAGGGCCTAGATCCCCTGGAACTGGAGTTATGGGTGGTTATGAGCTGCCATATGGGCACTGGGAACCAAACCTGGGTCCTCTGCAAGAATAGCCAGTGCTCTTAACCACTGAGCCATGTCTCCAGCCCCTCCTGGGAGGGATTCTTACTGCACACTCTGAAGTCCACAAGGTGGCTGTCTCTGAGAATGAAATGGCTAATGAGCTTCATGCAGGACGTCAGTGCTGCAGGGCTGCCCAGTGACAGAAGACTTCACCAACTCACACACCTTTGTTTGAGAGGTGAGGAGACGGTGCTGTGCTGTGCCGTACTTAGTGTCTCACAGTAACCAAGTGGCAGATGGGACTTAAAACTAGAGACTCCTGAGCTCTGACCTTTAATGGTCCTGTTTGGCTTTTGATCCATTTTGGGGGATGTGCAGACCACTCTGGCAAGCAGTGCTGTAAACTTTAATGGGAGCTTACAAAATGCTGTGGAAGTGGAAGGCCCGGCCCTCTAGCTCCTTCACTGTCCCAGTTCCTATTAGTCTTGACTAACTTAACTTTTAGGACAGTGTTGTCTATTAGAAACAGAATGTGAGCCATATTTCAGAGTTAAATGAAGTAGGTAAAATTAATGTATTTTGCTTAGAATAGTCAAGATTTCATTTTAACATGCTATGAAAATTAATACTGAACTGTGCTTTTTTGTACTATGTGAGCAGTTGTGTGTTTTCCACTCATGCGGTACCTCATGTCAGACTAGCCATGTTTCAGGTGTTGAGTAGCCACGAGTGGCTGGTGCTGTTCAATACAGCTGTGGACTCCCAATTCTGGGCAGAGCAGCCTGGGAACTCGCAGGCTGAATGACAGCCTGGCCTCCTTTTGTTTGGCTTTCATCCAAGAATGACTTTTGAACTTGAATGCCTTTTAGACAGTCACCCACGTGTCACTCTTGTTATGAGGGTCTGTCTGCCTTCTAGACCAACAACCCTCCCTTCCAGTATCCAGCTGCTGAAACGAAGGCTTAGAGGAGTGATTTGTCCAAGGTCAAGAGCTAGTTAGCAGATCAGGAAAAGCAGCCAGAGTCACTTGAGTCTGAATTTGCTTTCTCTTCCTATCAGATCACAACGCCAGTCCTTTCTGCTTATATCAGAGTTACCGTGATACTAAAGAGCCCTCGGCCGCACAGATGGGAACACGCCGAAGTAGCTTTAAAAAATTTAAGCTTAAATAACACAGTGTTTTTGGAGGCATTGCCTCCTTTAGCCCAGGCCGGCCTTGAACTTGCGATGTAGCCAAGGATGACCTTGAATGTCTGATCCTTCTATCTTCACTTCCCTAGTACTGGGATTCTAGGTTTGCCTCACTATACCCTGTTTATGCAGCACTGGGAAAACTCAGGGTTTTGTATGTGTTAGACAAGCAGTCTACCAGCTGGGCCACGTCTTCAGCCCTCAACTACTGCATCTTTTTATTTTATTTTATCTTTTTAACTTTTATGTGTATGTGTGTATTGCCTGCATGTAGGTGAGTACACCCGTACCATGCAGTGCCCCTGGAGGTCAGAAGAGGCTGTTGGATCCCCTGGGACTGGAGCTACGGACAGTTGTTAGCTGCCATGTGGATGCTGGGATTCGAACCTGGGTTGTCTGCAAGGACAGCCAGTGTTCTTAACCGCCGAGCCATCTCTCCAGCCCTGTGTATCATCTTTAAAAAAAATATTTTATGTGTATGAGTATTGCCTGCATGTATGTAAGTCCACTCATGTGATGCAATGCTCTTGGAGGTCAGAAGAGGGCATTGGATGCCCTGGAACTGGAGTTAACAGACTGCTGTTAGCTGCCATGTGGGTGCTAGGAACTGAACCCAGGTCCTCTGCCAGAGAAGCCAGTGCTCTTAGCTGCTGAGCCATCAAATAGTATATCTTTTGTTATCTTACAAAGTTTAAATGTGTGCCGGGTGTGGTGGCGCACATCTTTAATCCCAGCACTCGGGAGGCAGAGGCAGACAGATCTCTGTGAGTTCAAGGCCAGCCTGGCCTACACAGTGAGTTCCAGGACAGCTGGGCTACAGGGAGACCCTGTCTCAAAAAGACAAAAAAAATTTTTTAAAATGTTTCCTTCTTAACAAAAGATTATATACATATATATAAAACTTTGGTTTTTTGAGACAGGGTCTCCATTATAGTCCCAGCTGGCCTTCATCTCACAGAGAGCCCCTGCCTCTGCCTCCTGAGTGCTGGGATTAAAGGTGTACGCCACCACACCCAGCATACAGGTATATATTTTTAAGAAATATAGAAACCAGGGTTTATAGAGATCATTCAGTGGCTAAGAGTGCTTGCTGTGCATTTGTGAGGACCTTCACCAGTTTGAATCCCGGCACGCACATAAAAAGCTTTGTGTGATGTGCATGCCTGTAACCCCAGTGCTGTGTAGTGTGGAGACAGGAGAATCCCTGGGGCTTCTTGGTCATCGGCATAACTCCAGGTTCAGTGACAGAATCTGTCTCGAATGGGGTGGAGAGGGATGGAGCTGGACAGCTGACATTTTCTTTTGGGCTCTGTGCTCATGGGCATTTGTATGTCCCCTCCCATATGTGGGCATATACCACACACATACATACAGACACACATATATATTTATATATGTAAATATATCTCATATATATATAAAGTGGAGAGGTGTGTTACATTCATAGACCTTGTTATCTGTGTACAGACTTTTTGTAAGTTTTGTGTTTATTGTGACCCTCTCAAGTTTGTTTTGCCTGTGCAGTGCTACAGTGCACGTAGGAAGCAGTTTCCCTTAGCCACTCTTTTTCAGTTGTGTTGTGCCACATCCATCTGGGTAACGTTCTTCACCTCTGTTTCAGATACAGGAGAGCTGTACGTCTGGGGCTGTAACAAGCACGGGCAACTTGCTTCCCAGGCTTCTTTCTTACCTGTGCCCCAGAAAATAGAAGCACACTGCTTTCAGGATGAGAAGGTCACAGCTGTCTGGAGTGGCTGGACGCACCTGGTTGCTCAGACAGGTGAGACTGCGGCAGGAAATTTGGGGTTGGTAGGAGCAGCTGCACGGACACTCACTGGTGCTTGGGGTGGAGGACTGTTTGTGGGTCGACTGTGAGGACCGAGAGAGGAGGACCTGGTGCCTGACCTGTCAGCAGCCGGGTATGTGGCTTTTCCTCTCTGGATCACAGGTTTGCATCCGGAAATGCAAGGCAACGCTCGGTTACGTCCTGACCTTAGGAGTCCGTGAGGTTTTGAGAGGGTGTCCGTGATGCAGCTGTCACCAAGAAATCTAAGAAATCTGTCCAGGGAGCTGGGGGAGTCCTTCCCTTGTCATAGACGAAGTTATTTTTATTTCTGCCCGATCTGTTCAAAACCATCAGAAAATGTTAAGTCAAATACTTCATGTTTGACGCAGCTGCCATGAGATTCTGATTTAAACTTTTTTTTTTGAGACAGGGTCTCTCTGAAGCCCCAGCTGTCCTGGAACTCACTATGTAGACCAGGTTGGCCTTGAACTCACAGAGATCTGCCTGCCTCGGCCTCCCAAGTGCTGGGATTAAAGGCGTGCGCCACCACACCTGGCTGTTGATTTAAACTTTGACCCTGATGAACTCTACCAGTCCAGCCCCGTGGTGTTCCCCACATGAATGCCATGTAGCTTTCCTTAGCCCCCTCTCTCCTTGGGTTTCCGCTGGTCCCCCAACCCCCATCTCAGGGCAAGGCCAAGAGGCCACCTTCTTCCTTCTTCCTCGGGTTTTGGCTTTTCATGGCCTCTCTTACCTGTGCTGTCTAAGGATTTCTGCTAATTTACACCGCCTCTCAGATGGCTTGTGCTCCTGAACCTCAGGGGTTCTCAGGAGTCCCCTAGCCTTGCTAACTGTGTCTCTAGACTCCTGGACACCTGCTGACTGCTGTTCCAGAAGCTTCTTGCTCTCACAGTTTTTCTGTCAGCTTGGTTCTTTTTGGTAAGTCATACATGCTGTGCATTTGAACTCACAGATTTGTGAGCCTTCCTCTCTGTGATGCTTTTAATTGATCTTTTCAAAATGTTGTGATCATTTTGGAGTAGAGGCTTGCTTAGGGAAGATGCATAACAACACTTCCACATTACCAGTTTCGGATCATTTGGAGGAAAATTGTTGTTTCCTCAAAGGGGTTCAGACTGCTTGAAGATGGAGCCCATATAACCTTTGGTTAGACTCACTGTGCAGTACTGCTTGTTGGTGTAGTTGTTGGTCTCTCTGGATAGTAAGCTCCATGAGGGAAGCTGCTACATTAGTCTTGTTCACTTTTGTGTCTCCAGTGCCTGTCAGAAAATGTCATCATTTTTCTGTGTTAAACTGTTTCTAGGGCTGGGGATGTAGCTCAGCTGGTAGAGTGCTTACCTAACATGCTTGAAGCTCTGGGTTTGATCTCTAGCACCACATGAACTAGTCAGGGAGGTGCACACCTGTCATCCCAGCACTGGGAAGTGGAGACAGATCAGGAGTTCAAGGTCATCCTCAACCATATAGAGAGTTTGAGGTCATTTTGGAATACATGAGACTTTATCTCAGAAACAACATCAGGGGCTGGGGAGATAGCTCAATTGGCAAAGTGCCTGCCTTCTTGAAGACTTGTGTTAAATCCCAGAACCCACATTCAAAAACAAAAAGCTGGGAATGTTGGTCTGTGTGTAATCCCAGTACTGGGGAGGTAGAGACAGGCAGATAGATTCTTGGGACTCAACTGCCTAACCAGCCTAGCCTATTCTAGGCCTAGTTTTAGACCTGTGAGAGACCCTGTCTCAGAGATCAAGGTTGGGGCCTGGAGAGATGACTCAGAATACTTGCTGCACAATCATGAGGATGGAGTTCAAATCCCAGCATGGATGTGATAAGCCACAAGCCAGGCGTCCTTCAAAACCTGCACCTCTAGCTGAGGGATCTGACACTCTCTTTTGGCCTCTTCCTACTCATGTATGCATACATTCAAGCAGACAGGCAGACAGACAGATAAACACAGACAGATAAACACACACACACACACACACACACACACACACACACACGCACACGTCTTTTAAAACATGGGGACTGAGCGATAACTCGGCAGTTAAGAACACTTGTTGCTCTTCCAGAGGACCCAGGTTCAGTTCCTGGCATCCACGTCAGGCAGCTCATAACTGCCTGTAACTCCTGCTCCAAATGATCTGATGCCCTCCTCCTGCCTTTGTGGCACCTACACACCTATGGCATATCCACACAGACATACACACACAAAATATTAAAGCAAAAACCCAACAACAATAAAACACATAAACAGAAACTGTAGTTTGAAGAGACTAAGCCTTCTCCAGTATGTAGGAGGCAGAATAGGCAGCTGGGATTTCTGTCTCTTTTCAGGGCCTCAGTGGTTCATGAACAGAAGGCTTCACTTTGTCTCTTTGGATTCAGAAGTTCAGACAAAGCAGTTAATGTTCATTAGACCCCGCTTGAGCAGTATGCTACGGCTTAGAGAAACAGCAGAAAAGACATGGGCCTTGCTCTCTCTCTATAATGTGTAGGCAGACTTAAGTTTTAAGAATATAGAGGTAGAAAACTTCCTGTCAGTCCCATCCATCTGTCCATCCATCCATCCATCCATCCAATAAATGGCAAGAGTCTCTGTCTGCACCGTGCCTGTACTATAGGTGAATCTTTCCCTTATGGTGCCCCTTAGGGGAAGCAGGCCTGTGTCAGATTTCAGCACCCTTTGAGAAGTGCAGACACTGAACCAAGCACAAAGTGAGAAGTCATCATGAGCAGCGGGAGTCTGAGTAATTAGGTGTTAACAGGTGGGCGGTTCATGGTTAGTCTTCAAAGAGTTGCAGCACAGTAAAACACTACCAAGGGGGAGTGGAGGAGTGAGTGTGCTCCTGTCTCAGTAAATCCTCTCCCTGGTTAAGTGGCTGACTACCAAAGATAGAAAGGTGTTGCTTCTTTGAAGCACTGTAGTGGATTCAGATCTCAAGTCTGGGCCCCTGGCCAGCCCTGGGGTGGGAGGTTGGAGCCCGTGTCCCTGACAGTGTCTTGAGTCACTCCAGCTGCTTGGAGCTCAGCTTTATGTTTCCACCTCCACTTGGGAGTGTGATTTTTTTTTTTTTTTTTTGTAATGGTTCAGCTGTCTAATTAACTTGTTAATTCAGTCCACTTGTTTATGTGTCTTGCCACTTTCCCCTTCTCCCAAGTCCAGAATGGGTCTAAGCTGGGGAGAGTGAGTCCCTTATTGTACTGAACAGAGGTAAATGGGAGTCTCCTACTATTTGATTCACCAGTTCTGTGTTCTCACACTGCAAGCCCTGGTCTGGTGTCACTGAGAAGCAGCACGCAGGGCTTCTGTTTAATCAGACTCAGCTCTTCACAGTGACAGAACAGGATTTCCACGTGGGGTCTCAAGTGGCTCATTAGTGGAATAAACTCTTTGACTCTGTTGTTTCTGAGCTCCAGTGGCAGATTCTTTCTGGAACATACTTGCAAGACCACAGCAGCACACAACTACTTAACCAGAGGCATTTGGTGTGTGATACCGATTAAAAAGAGAGTTTGTGCATAGAGACCATGTGTCTCACCAGAGGATGGGATGGAACAGGGTGAGAGGAAGACAGAGCACTTTGCCTCCCCCGCTCTGTAGTCTCTAGACCAATGCCTCTCAAGCAGGTGATTTTTGTCCTGCAGGGGACATTTGCAAGGGCTGGAGACTTGTGCCTGTGACAGCTGGAGTTGTTACTGGTGACCACTGGGCAGAGGTCGAGGATGCAGCTGAATATCCTAATGGTGCAGTGTCCCCACTCAGTACCCCAAACGTAGGTAGTCCAAATACTAGTGTCATCCAGGTGGAGGTATGCTGCTGAGGACTGGGTCCCCAGTGGTAGGTACTTACTTAACTAAGGCAGTTTTGATGGCATCAGAATAACTTTCCAGATGGTCTGTGAGTGTGGACGTACTCTCTGCCCTCCCCTCTCAGGAGTCTGTTGCCCGCCCGCAGTGTTTGCAATGGAAAAGTACGTTTCTCTGTTAGTCAGAGGCACCTGGAGAGAGGCCAGGAGAACCTGCTCTGATCTGGGAGAATTGGCAAGGTACCTGTGTCTCAGGCTAGGGGAGCTGCATTCTAGAAACCTTTCCCAAACTGCTTAATGTCCCCAATCATTGTTCTTGGGAACTTCATGGGACTCCTGGGTGACTTTGCCCGAGCTTGGTGACCTGCAGCTGTCTCATTGAGATTTGCGGTTTCCTGACTGGAGGTGCTTTTAGAAAGTTGGATGGCAGAGTTGGGTGCTTTCTTAGTTTGGTGACCTTGACTAAGTCATGTCACCTGCCTTGGCCTTAGTTTTCTCATCTCTCAAGTAGGATATTAAAACCTTTCTTTATTCTGCCTAGGGCTTCTCTGAGGTTCATACAAATGAATCTGTCAGTGATCTCAGTTGCTATAAGTATGTACATGATTAAGTGATGTTCATTTGAGGTTGGGATATGTAAATTGAATTGATAGTTGCTCTTGCTTTTAGAAAGACTTTTGTTTTTAACAGGGTTTGTGCTGAGCTAGAGAGAAACTAGCTTCTGCCCTAAGGACTCTTAGGTTGGCCAGACCTGTGCTACTCAATCTGACAGGCTATTTCTTTAAGTCTTTCCCTCGTGTGCAGTAGGTGAAGGGCTTTTCAGATTATCAGCATTCTGGAAACTATCTGTGTGGCCTTGTAGGTAAAGTTACCAGTTGAACTTGATCCACGATGGTGTTCCTTCCAGTTTGCAGTTGTAAATATCTCTTTATATTCTTTCTTCTTTAATGTCTTGATTGTAAATTCCGCAAAAGCAATGCCTGTTTTGCTTGTGGCTGAGTCCTCGGCATCTGGCACAGGCCTGGCACACAGCAGATGCTTGGTAGCTCATTGCCTAATGAATGAGTAAATGGCAACGGAGAAAAAAAGCATGGCCTTTGAAGTTGGGTGGACCTGGGCTTGCCCTCACCTGTACCAGCTCAGTGACAGTGTGGCTGTGCCAGTCCCCACACACCCCCATCACCACCATGGTTGCCTTGCGCGTTTGTCCTTACGGTACCATAAACCTCTCCTTTGTGTTATCTACCTTCCTACCTACCTACTACCTAGGTATCATTTATTTGTATCTATCTACTACCTATCTACCTATCTACTACCTGTCATCCATCCATCCATCCGTCCATCTATTATCTATATCTTCTCTTTATCATCCATCTATCACCCATCTATCTATCTTTCATCTATCATCATCTATCATTTATCTACTGCCTATCTACCTATCTATCTATCTACCTATCTTATCTACCAACTATCTATCATCTATCAATCACCTATCATCTATCCATATCTATCTACTACCTATCTACTGATCTATCTATTACCTATCATCTAATCTATCTAGCTATAATCTATCTACTACCTGTCTATCACCTATCATATGATCTATCTATGATCTATCTATCTATCTATCTATCTATCTTCTATCATCTATCTATATATCTATCATCTATCTATCTATCTTATCTATCTATATCTATCATCTATCTATCATCTATCTGTCATCTATCTATCTATCTATCTATCTATCTATGATCTATCTATCTATCTATCTATCTATCTATCTATGATCTATCTATCTATCTATCTATCTATCTATCTATGATCTATCTATCTATCTATCTATCTATCTATCTATGATCTATCTATCTATCTATCTATCTATCTATCTATGATCTATCTATCTATCTATCTATCTATCTATCTATCTATCATCATCTATCATGTCATCTACATTTGTCCCAAATTGGCTTTGAATTCATTACACAGCTGAGGATGACCTTGAACTTAGGATCTCTTGCTTCCATCACCTGAGTGCTGAGATCACAGCTGGGCACTAGCATTCCTAGTTTGTACTCCTAGTTTGTGTGGTGCTGGGGATCGAATCCAGTGCTTCATGTGTGCGCCAGGTGAGCCCTCTACGACCTGAGCTGCAGGGTTATTTGTTTTTCTGTAGATTCTTTGACCAGCTCCTTCTCCCACTAGACTGATGAGCTCCATGAGAGCAGGCTTATTTTTGCCCAGTCTTCTATCCTTGGTTTTCAGCAAAGTACTTTGGGAAGAAGTTACTTGATACATACTGTACAAATGAACAGGCCTAGCTTCTCTGAACATATTTCCTTGTTAGGAAAATGGGGACATAATTACTGGCCTGGCAAGAGGGTTAAATGAGGGGAGATGGTAAGAATCCAGGCACAGGACTAAGCTCACACACCTGCACACTCACATGGCCTCCCTCTGCCCCTTTGGAAACTTCGGTGTTCTCAGGCCTTACCTGCTGCGTTCCTCCTTTTTCCGGCAGAGGTCTCTGTTGGATTCGGAATGCTTCCAGGTAGGTAAGAGGTGGTTTCGGGTTGTCCTGAAGAGCAGGAAAGAAAGATCAGTGCGTACAGATGCTAAGTGCTGCTGCTGGCTGCTGGCGATTTACTAGGATTTCAAGGGGAATGTTTTTCACAGGATCCAAATGCAACTGTGGGGTTGGTCAGAATGTCTAGAATCCTTTGCTTTCTGGATGCTGGAAGTTTTCCTTGAACCACACAGTGTCCCAAAGTAGCCTTGTGGCATCACAAGGGATGTGGATTGCAAATATGAAACCCAGTCCTTTGACATTCTTTACTCTTCTTCAGTGTCACTAAGAAAGCCCTAGAGTCTTAGACATTTTAGAGAGTCAGAGATGGAGGAAGTATCTTCCTCACCTGGAAACCAAGAAGGGAAGTGTGACTTTCCAACAGCATGGAGGCAGAAACCCAGTTCTTTCCAGTCCTGGTAATTTTGTAATTGAGATTTCCCCCCGGCTTCTTTAAAGAGGGGAATTGCACGTTTAAGGCCAACACTTAGCCATTCTGTTCTCTTTAGGATTCATAGGCCAAGAACTGTTTTATTGCATTTGATGTCATAGCACCAGTGAAATCCAAGCCTAGCCATTGATTCACACTGAATTGAGTTTATGAATGTACCCAATGTTAATTTTTCCATTTTGGGGCCAAGATCCCCTCTAGAACAGGGTGACTGTATATTCTCCTCCTTTGGGACCATATATTGTGACATCTCAGCAGAGCTCAGAGAGATTCTGACTTTGTGGGCCTTTTTAAAGCAAGTAGTTTGCAGTTTGTGATGCTTGTGCTTTCGAACTTCAAACACTTGATGGTTGAAAGTCAGATGGATCCCACAGTACTGTTTTGAAATGGGTGGTCTACTTATTACTTACTCTATTAGCATTTATTCTAGAATCCTCATGTCAGCTGTGGGTGGAGACTTAGAGAATACCTGGTCTGACCTCCTCAGACTGGAAATGGGGAGTCTGAGGGTTCTAGGAGGGAAGCACAGTGAGTATGGGCGAAGGCATAGGATCAGCACTCAAGTCTAGTGACTCTTGGGCCAGTGCTCTTTCTGTATTGCCACATTATTGTCTGTGATAATGAGGAGGTGAGGATGATGTAAGCCAGTGAAACCCAAGGGCCTGTGTGCTGGATAGCTTTAGTGTCAACTTGACACACCTGGATTGAGGGAGCCTCAATAGGGGAATTGCCTCTATTGGACTGGCCTGTGGCCATGTCTGAGGGGTATCTTCTTGATGAGTGATGTGGGAGGGCCCAGCCCACTGTGGGTGGTGCCACTCCTGGGCAGGTGGGCCTATGTTGCGTAAGAAAGCAGGCTGAGCAGGGGCCAGGGGAGCAAGCCAGTAAGCAGTGTTCCTCCATGATGTGGGAGGGCCCAGCCCACTGTGGGTTGTGCCACCCCTGGGCAGGTGGGCCTGTGTTGCATAAGAAAGCAGGCTGAGCAGGGGCCAGGGGAGCAAGCCAATAAGCAGCGTTCCTCCATGGCCTGTGCTCCAGCTCCTGCCTCCAGGTTCCTGCCCTGAGTTCCTACCTTGGGCTCCCTGATGAACTGCGTGTGACCTGGGAGATGTAAGACAAATAAACCCTTTCCTCCCCAAGTTGGTACTGGTCAGAGTGTTTTGTCACAGCAATGAAGAACAAACTAAGACAGCCTGGCCAGGCATGGTGGCTCCTTCTGTACAGGAAACCTTGCTTCTTCCTGGAGTGCAGCCACCCCTTACCTGAGTGGTGTGTGTGGAGCAGAAATGGGGGGTGAGGGTCAGGGCCTGTGCTGGGGTTGATAGAAACAGCTGCAGTTTATAGTCCTGGTGGTGCAGTGTTAACCCCATGGACCACTTTTATCTCTGGGAAGTGCTTTCACATCCATTTTCTCATGTGAAGTTGGCAAGCTGAGTTACTATACTCACCTCACAGATAAGTCCCAGCAGCATCACCCTGGTCCTGTAGATTGACACCGTTTAAGCTTGAACTCAGTCTTTGTACCTATGCCTGCTACACTAACTCCAAGTCATATGTGTCCCCAAGTGCTCCAACCCCTTAACTAAGCTGCTTTTATCCTTCAAAGAAGCATCTTCCTCCAGACTTTACCAATGGTTACTACACTGTTCTGAATACAAGGAAAGAAACGTTATCCTTGATCCTTCAGCACTATGTGTAGAATGCTAACCAAAGGAATATGGCTCTATACTACAGAGGACTTTAAAATCCTGAGCTACCTTCAGGAAGCTTGTGGTTGGATGAACATATTAAACATTTAGTAGAAGAATAAAAAGAATGTGGCAGAAGGCCAGAGGAGTGGCGGAGACTTTGAGGGATCTAGGGTTTCAGGAGAGTCCGAGGGAAGGGCAAGCAGTTGTGGCTGAGTGTTGGGAAGGTCACATTTTCGTAGGCGGAGTGTGTGAGTCGGCTCTCTTGATCTCCCTTTCCCTCTAGCGGGACTCTAAGCTCTCTTGCTCCCCTTCTTCCATGTGGCCAAAAGGATGCTGCAGACATCATGATCTTAAACTTCTGAAATTTTATTTTGTTTATTTATGGGGCGTGTGTCCTCGAGGACAACTTGCAGGAGTTGGTTCTCTCCTTCCACCATGTGGGTCCCAGGGATCGAACTCAGGTCACCAGGCTTGGTGGCAAGCACTTTTACCTGCTGAGTCATCTTGCTGGCCCCTATAATGGTCTTTATAGCCATTCCAGCTCCAAAATTCTGTCATGTGAAAAATAAAACTGGCTTAAGGAAATAATCATAGATATGTTCAGAGAGTTATTATAATACCCTTCATGTCTAATTTCTAATGACAAGAACAAATGCAATGAAACAAAGGGAGATTGGTTAAATAAAACTATGGTGTAGCCATTTACTGAAATATTATACAGTCATTACAAGTGTTTGGAAGGAGACCGAATGTCAGAGATAGTTCATTTCATATGAAAAGAGTAGATTATAATGTGCTGCCATGAAGCTCCTAATTTTTTTTATTATTTTTATTTTGTATGTATGAGTGTATTGCCTGCATGTAGGTGAGTGCACCCATATCATGCAATGCCCGTGGAGGACAGAAGAGGCTGTCGGATCCCCTGGAACTGGAGTTATGGCGCTGCTGTGTAGATGCTGGGATTCAAACCCTGGTCTTTTGCAAGAACAGCCAGTGTTCTTAACTGCTGAGCCCTCTCTCCAGCCCCTTAGCTCCTAATTTTTATTTTTATTTTTTTTAGTTTTGGTCTTTTTGAAACAGGGTCTCTCTATAGCCCCAGCTGGCCTGGAACTCACTATGTAGACCAGGGTGGCCTTGAACTCACAGAGATCTGCCTGCCTCTGCCTCCCAAGTGCTGGGACTAGAGGCATGTGCCATCATACCCGGCTAGCTCCTAATTTTTTTTCTGACTTTTTAAAAAAATTATTTAATAACCACATGATTAGAAGAAGCATTTCATTATAGCATTAACATAGTCAATAACTATTTCCAGAGCAAAGATGCATCTCTTTCAAAATTGGCTATAAATGTTTAGGTTAACATCTTGAATTAATACAGTTATACAATATTGAACTCAGTATAAACCCTATAAGACATAAAATTGAATGAGGTTTTAACCTTTAAAAAAATCTCCATTTAATTTTAAAATATACTGGTTCATACAGAAAAAATCATTTTTAATACTACTAACACTTAGATGTTTCCACATACGTCTCTAATCTGTGTGTATCTGATTACTAGTCACAGTCGGTTACTGTCTGAAATCCTTGGCACCTGAGCATGGATATAAAATCATCAGGTAGATTTCAGTGGTAATGTGTATCACCTCTACTAATCAACATGAAGAAAATTTTTATGCTTCTTCCTCAAATATACCTCATTTTTTAATTTGTTCATTTGTGTGTGTATTTCATACAGAACATCCCAAACAATCTTATTCATCTATATGCCCACATCCCAAATGGCACCCTCCCACAGTCTCCCTCCACCCCCACCGGAATCCATATACTCTGTCATCCCTGTTACTGTCCACTGTGTTGTTGGCGCCCCTAGATGCTCCCCAGTGCTTGTCCATCTGCTGACTGTCTAGTCAGCCTATCTAGAGTTCCCTGTTCTAGGAAGATCAGCTCTTCCTCATCTAGCAGCAATCAGTTGCCAATATTCCTTTAGATAAGATTGGGGTCTGCTGTTCATTTTCCCAGTTCTATGCTGGCTTACTGTCTGGGAGTCTCTTGGGCCACCCTGGCCAACAACTCAAAGGAAGGTATCTCCTGTCTGGCATTGTTTCTTGTTATGTAGCCTTTAGCTATACACTTAAAGACTTGTATTGATCCCTTTAATCTTTGGTTATACTTTCCTTTTGGGTGTTTAAGACCATACAGTTGGCCCAGATAAATCAATTTATTTTTACTCTTAAGTTTGTTTGAGGATCTTTTCCTCAGGTGTCACATGGGCTTTGGAGGAGCCCCTGGCTCCTTTCTTTTACAAGCTCCATCTATGTGAAGATACGTCAACGGTCCTGCTCGACCGTTGGCTGGCTTCACTTGGAAGCATGGAGAATATGTTTCCTCTGTGTTGACCCTCTTTGTAGACTGGACACTGGTTCAAATCCATCTGGTGTGGTCTCTATGGCCTCCTTGATCAAGAGGACAGGTTGACTCAGCACAGTTACAGGACATTTTGAGAGATGCTCATAGTCCCCTGGGTAGCTCCTAATTTTTAAAGAATGTTTACATAAAAATCCAGAAAGAAATATGCCAGAATCTCTGGCATATTACCTCTGATGAGTCAGATTATGAGTATATTTTATTTTCTGTTATTTTCTATGTCAGACATGTAGTTTGCATTCTGATTATGCCCCTCATAAATGGTACTTAAAGTTAATGTGAAAGTGGTGTACCCCTCAGTCTAGGGGATTGTCCCATCTGTCAGATATTCCCATGTAGATGTCCTTGACAAGTCTCTTCCCTGGACCTTAGTTGAGAGGTCACATGGCCAGAGGCAAGAGGGTGTAGCAGGAGGCGGGGAAAGCGGGCATCTATTTTTGGCTCAGTCATGAGTCAGCTTGGTGAGCTTGGGCAGCTCCTTCTGACACCTTGAACCTTGGTTTCCTCATCTGCAGAGGGTGTTGAAGGGCAGAAAGGTCCTTAGAACTCCAAAATGTGTTAGTTCCTAAAAACAGAGCATTTCTTTACTCTGGTGGTGTCAGCGGAGAGGTCGAGCTTGTTCCTGGATCCTGGCCTCTCTGGCCTTGGGCACCACAGGCTGCAGGTGGGAGTTCAGGATGGGTTCCAGTGGGAGCCAAGGGGGGAGGGTGTAGTGACGGCATCTTGTCACTAGAGGGAAACCTTAGTTGAGTGCATTCCCCACCTATTAGCTCCACCTGCCGGTGAAGCACAACCTTGGTTTGCAGAGGGGTTTCAGGTTCAGGCACTTTAGAAGTCAAGGACTGGAAACCACTCAGCAAAATGTAAATCTGTTGATGTGGGACACAGAGGTGAGGATAGGCAAGTGACCTACGTAGAGTCAAGTGTTGCTCTTTCAGACAGAGGCAAGGGTGTGATCCGTGGACTCTAAAAAGAGCAGGCATGTCCTAACCTAAGGGATCTGGCAGTACTCACAGCTCCTTGAGCCCCTCTGGCCAGGTGCTGTGAGGCTGGAGTTAGAGACATAATCCTGACCTGTGGCGTCTGGAGTGTATGGTGGGGTAGAGGGCCCAGGCACACACTGCTGTTATGTCATGTCTGGTGTCTGCCTTGTGTTGGATGCAGCCTATGGTGGGGCCTGGAGATGAAGGAAGACCCTGTGGGCGTTCTTGCACAGGCAACAGTGGTCCCCCCCCGCCCCAGTGAGTATCTCTAGGCATTGGCTAAGCTGTGTGTTTACCATTTTTAGAGGTTGTTTCCCACCCTCAGGAGCCTTTGTTTCCTTGCCGTGGGCCGTCTTTGGTTTTGGTTTTCAAGTGCCCACCTACCCTAAGCATTGTGGTAAAGTGGACCTGTGCACTGGCCCTGGAGCTGTGCAGTTGGATGACCTTGGGTGGATCACCTACTATCCTTAGAGAGGTCAGTCTCCTGGCTGCAGCTGTGTCATCTTTGTGGCTTAGTGCATTGATCTGTGGCCTTAGAAAGTGCAAGGTGCGTCTACCTGAAACTGAAGCAAGAGTACCTTTTGCAGTAAGTGTTCCTCCAAGGGACTTGTCCAGTGCTTGGCTAAAACCCAGGGCAGCAGGGCCCAGAGGGCCACCAGGTGGCAGCAGTGGACAGGCAGACAGCCTTGGGGGACGAGGTAGGTGGGGCCAGCATCCAGAGTCAGAACTTGCAAGGTCAAGCTGAAGGGACTTCAGTGAGGGGCTATTCCTTGCTGGTGAGGGGAACTGAGGTTGGTCTGGCCTCTAGCTGGTTACCCCATAGACGAGACAGGAGACAAGGGTCTGGCCCGAGGTAGGTTGGGGACAGCCTTGATTTCCAAGGTCCTTGTGATTTCCACCCTCTTACCTATGGTAAGGGCAGCACTCTCCTCTGTTCTGACAAGCCCCCAACCTCTCAGTTCTTCCCCAGGCCAAGACCTCCCACGAGGTTGTGTCATGGATAATTTTCCTTTATCCTTCAACCCCTAGTACTCAACAGATGGCTGAGGCCTTGCCAGAGACATGGCACCATAAACATGAGTTGACACAATTGCTTGAACAAACAAATGTTTTCTAAACCTCCTTGAGGATGAGATTGGGGCTGGGGACCAGTGTGTGGCAAGCACTCACCCTGTACTAGGTGGGTGACCCAGTGCTGCTGCTTAAAAACCTCTCAGTCTCCTAAGATAGGGTTCATGTCTCCTGCATTCCAGATGGGATCTGAGGCTCAGGTTGAGTAGCTTGTCTGAAGTACATAGTTCCTTAGACATGAGGCCTGTTCTCACGGGCTGTCAAGGTACTCCCCGCACAGTGACCTTATGGGGTAGGTAGCAAATGTCTCTCTTAGGCTCCTATAATAAATACCACAGACTGGGTGGCTTAGAAATCATAGAAACTTCTAGACTCTAGTCTAGAACCGAGCAAGTGCTAATCAGAGTGCTTGCGGATTCCTTGTTTGTCTGTTGGAATCTACTTCCTGGTTCATAGGCAACCATTTCTGCTCACATGGCCAGAGGGGTAAAGTGCTAATCCTGTTCACAAGGGCCCTGCCCTCACAACATGGTCACCTTCCTTACACCATCACATAAGGGTCAAGATTTCAACCTGTGAGTTATAGGAGGCTGCAGACATTCAGTCTCTCACTAGGTCTTAGGACTGGGAGGAGTGGTGCTGGTGGAAAGAGGAGCATTGTGGCAGGGCCACCTGCTTTGCTCAGAGCTTGCTGGATGGTTCTGGGAAGGGCTCAGAGGTCACTGGCAGAGGGCTCCGGTTCCATTCAAGGAACTCTCCTCTTTGTTGGTGAAGATTGATTTGTTCCAGAGTGCTCTCAAAGTGAGCATTAAGTGGCCTGGCTGTCATTTTGCCATAATTTTTAGGTTCTTGACACATGACACTGCACTTGCCCTTTCTCGGGGGACCTTGCCTGTCCCTTGGGAGTGCTCAGTCATCAATGACAGCTAGTTCCTTAAAGTGCTCTCAGTGTGTGCCAGGGCAGTGGCCCATTTTGAGGAATCTTGGAGGAATCGGCTGTTTTCAATCTGAGAATGACTTTACCTTAGCAGAAAGCTTGATGTGGCCAAAGTGCTTGAGGTTCAAGCTCCAGTTTGCCAGGCATTGGCATCCGAGGCCATTTGCTTAAAACCTCCCTAGGCCTGAATTTCTTTGGCTGCAAATAAGAATTCTAATCCCTAACTTTTCTGCCTCGCAGGGGTGATACTGTTCCTTCAGTGACAGTTTCTTCCTTCATTCATTCACTTGTTTATTCAATAAATACTTGTGTTGACAGAGTGGGGGGGTGCTCCAGGTGGGAGGAGGACTGAGCCAGGCTCTAGAAGTGGTGTGCTGGGTGTGGGCTGGGCAAGCTGTGAAGGGTGCTTGGCTCACGGCTGGTCCCAGTCACTTAGGAAGCTATTGTGTTTCCTTTTATTTTGAAGCTTTTTTTTTTTTTAAATAAAAAAATTACATTTATTTACTTTGTGTGTGGGGTGGTGGTGGTATGCATGCCACATCATGCCTGCGGAGGTCAGAGGACAAATTCCGGGATGCATTTCTCTCCTTCCATTATATGAGTCCTGGTGATTGAACTCAGGTCATCAAACTTGTTGTTCTGGTTTGTTTCTTCATTGCTGTGACAAAACACTCTGTCCACTACCAACTTGGGGAGGAAAGGGTTTATTTATCTTACATCTCCCAGGTCACAGTTCATCCGGGAGCCCAAGGTAGGAACTCAGGGCAGGAACCTGGAGGCAGGAGCTGGAGCACAGGTCATGGAGGAACACTGCTTACTGACTTGCCCCCTGGCTCAGCCTGCTTTCTTATGCAACACAGGCCCACCTGCCCAGGGGTGTGGCACCACCCACAATGGGCTGGGCCCTCTACCATCACTCATCAAGAAGATGCCCTCAGACATGGCCACAGGCCAGTCCAATAAAGGCAGTTTCCCAGTTGAGGCTCCCTCAACCCAGGTATGTCAAGTTGACACTAAAGCTATCCAGCACACTTGGTGACAAGTGCCTTTACCCACTGAGCCTTCATTAAGGGCCCTTGGAACATTGCTCACAGACCTAAATGCAAGTGGCTCTGGGGAGTCTTTCAGCCAGATGCTCCCTGAAGAAGGGAAGGAATCACTACTTTATTAAGGCCGGTTGTTTAGCCAGGGCTTTAGAAACATCATCTGTTTAATGCATGTAGAAATTTGCCAAGTAAGGCCCACTCCCATTTTACCTGTGAGAGGAACCCAGGAGAGGGTCAGAGATGGGGGCCACTTGCTCTTTTTACAGGTATCACTTTGCTCAGAGGATCACTGTTATCTGTCGATGATGAGGATTAGACAAGATGCTGGATGTGAACTGCTTGCAGACTGGCCAGTGCAGTGTGCTCTGGCAGAGGCCTGTAATATTTCTGTTCCCCAGCCATAGTCTTTAAAAAAAATTATGTGTATTAGTGTACTGCCTGCATGTGTGTAAGTGCACCTGTGTTGTACAATGCTTAGAGAGGTCAGAAGAGGGTATTGGATTCCCCTGAAACTGGAGTTATAGTAGCCATATGGGTGCTGAGACTCGAACCCTGGTCCTCTGTAAGAGCAACCAGTGCTCTTGACCCTGAGCCATCTCTCCAGCATCCCCTTACCCCCTGGCCATACTCTTCCTTTGGGTTTCTCTTGAGTGTCCCTGCCTGGGTCAGCTGAAGGTTCTGACCTTTACTCTCTCCTCTGTGTGCCCTTCCCTGCTGTTTGCTACTGCACAGGAGGTAAGCTTAATTTTTTGCCATTTTGGTGAAAATAACGTTATAGAATTTTAATGCTGTGAGGAGCCATCTCATCCTTATTTGAAGTTTGAGGAAAAAATGGAAGCCCAGGAAAAGGATGGCTCATCCCTGTGTTCCTACAGCTAAGGGATGGCAGAGCTGGGATTAAACCCAGTGGGCTCCTGTCCAGGGCCTCTCTCCTGCCCACATTGCCCCTTTACAGAGAGGCTTCAAATGCTTTGTCTCCTCTCTGGAGGAAGAATCCTGTTTAATAGATTTCATTATCCCAGCCCCCTTATGTAACTAGGCTGTTTCCGGGTCCTGGCAGATGGCCCATAGTAACAGTGCCTTGCTGATTTGCTTGGAGCTGAGCCTCTGACATGAAAACTGAGTAGCAGATGCCTCTCCCTGTCCCCGGCCATGGAGCAGTCAGCTTCTTTAAGGCAGTCACCGCAGCCCCACCGCTCACTGCCTCTGCTGGGACCCTAGGTGACCGCCACATGCGGTGTCTCAAACCATGCCTGGACTTTACACAAGCCACGCCAGTGATTTGGAGGCTTGTGGGAAGTGGGCTGCTAGTAAAGGAGGTTGATTCTGGGGCCTGAGGGACAAATGGGCACAGGGAGCAGAGCAGGAGTGAGATCAGCAGATGGAACAGGGGAGGAGGCTGTCCCACCATGGACCTGCCCTGCTGAGCCTGCCTTTCCCACACGGGAAGCCCTGGGCCTTTGGACAAGCCCTGTGAATGTAACTGCAGTGCTGGTCCACCACCCACCAGCCTTGGCAGTGGACCTCAATCCCAGCCTTTCCCAGGTCCCTTCTTTGAAATGACCTGGACTCCACATCTCTTGATTGTCGCTTTCCTAGTGAGTCCGAACACAGTGGTTTCTAGGTGGTCTCCTTTGGTAGGCTTCTGCTGGTGCCACTGAGCAGGGGCATCACCTCCAGGAAGCTGTCTGACTGTGCCCTGATGTTCACATCTCATTCTTGCAGGGTTCTCAAGTGTGGACACAGGAGAGTGCTCCCCATGAGGGGGTAGGGCTCTGTTAGGACCCTACAAAGTGTTTCAGACACAGGAGAATGCTCCTCCTGAGAGGGTAGGGCTCTGTTAGAACCCTACAAAGTGTTTCAGACACAGGAGAATGCTCCTCCTGAGAGGGTAGGGCTCTGTTAGAACCCTACAAAGTGTTTTAGACACAGGAGAATGCTCCCCATGATAGGGTAGGGCTCTGTTAGAACCCTATAAAGTGTTTCAGACACAAGAGAGTACGCCTTATGAGACGGTAGGGCTCTGTTAGGACAATAAACCCAGGATAGTGTCCTAGGAGTGAGGTTAGAATAAATGAAAGAGATCCTATAAGAGGTCATGTCCAGAGAGGGTCTCACTGATTGACCATACTCTGGCGTCCCAGGGTAGGTTTCTGCCCTTCCCTGATTTTGCCTTGGTGAATTATTGGCCCAGGCAGAACTGGTGTGACCATTGTCTCCCCACTGGAAGACTTTAATTAGACCTCTCATTTCCCAAAAGCCAGTTGCTTTTTGGAAGCCACTGATGCAAATGATGTATCTGGGGGTGAGCTCTTGAATATTTAGAAGTGAGACCCCAGTTTCCTTACACGGTGGTTGGGCTTTACATTACTGGCTCTAGCCTGTTTTGTCCCTTGCCCTGATCCTGTGGGGGTCTCAGGTTGGTCTGTGTATTAGTCAGGGTTCTCCAAAGAAACAGAACCGGTAGAATGAATATGTATAGAGATTTATCAGCTTAGCTCACAGGATAGAGTCCAAGTAGTCCAACAATGGCTGCACCACACTGGAGAGGCTGAGAACCCATAGTCACTCAGTCCCCGAGGCTGGATGTCTCAGTAGTCCCAGTCTGGTGCTGAAGGTCTGACAAATTCCAAAATATCAGCTAGTCTTCAGTCTACAGCAGCAAGACGAACTCACCAGCAAGAGAGAAGGCAAGCAGCAAGAAGCCTGGTGTTCTGCCCTGCCACGGCCTTTTATACGGGCTGCCATCAGAAGGTAACACCCACATTTAGGGTGTGTCTTCCAGCTT
>NW_008338858.1:732704-733046 GCF_000622305.1 Nannospalax galili | reverse complement strand
TATTTGTAACTACCTTCCTCTACTACCCATTCTGTATTTCCTCCACCATCAGCAAGCACCTCTGCAGGTCTTGGTTCTTTCCCTGGAGGAGTGATCCATACTTTCATCCCTGAAGGGTCTGGGCCATTTGTTGTCCTGTCTGAATTGGGTTGTTGCTGTTTCCCATTGACCTTAATCACAGGACATGGTAACACCAAAAGTCGCCCTAAGGAATCTCCTGCCTTCCAGATATAATCTTCATTACCACCATACCACCATTGTGGAGAACAAGTCCAATTTCCTCCTGGTAGTCTGGGTCAGTCACCCCTTCTAATACTGTTATTCCTTTCTCAGCTTGCTGAG
>NW_008338858.1:731069-732602 GCF_000622305.1 Nannospalax galili | reverse complement strand
GAGTCCATGCTGTCAATCCAATGCATAGCCTCCACCTCTGCCACCATGGCCACTTTGTTCATCGGCCCATTGAGCAATGACAGGGATAGCTGAAGAAAGAGGCTGACAGTCCACAGCACAGGTCATCCGATCTACTTGATTATTGAACTCATCATCTGCTGAAGCCATTTTTTGATGAGCATTTACATGAGACACAAGTATGTTCACATCTTTTGCCCATTTGGAGAGATCAATCCACATACTTCTTCCCTAAATGTCTTTCTCACCAATTTTCCAATCATGCTCCTTCCAAGTCCCTGACCATCCAGCCAAACCATTGGCTACAGCCCATGAATCAGTATATAATCACACTTCTGGCTATTTCTCCTTCCAAGCAAAATGCATGACCATGTGCATGGCCCGAAGTTCTGCCCACTGTGAGGACTTTCCTTCCCCAGTGTCCTTCAGGGTTGTTCCAGAAATTGGCTGTAATGCTGCAGCTGTCCACTTCTGAGTAGTGCCTGCATAGCGTGCAGAACCATCTGTAAACCAAGCCCTAGTCTTCTCTTCCTCAGTCAACGGATCATAGGGCACACCCCATGAAGCCATAGGTGCATACTTGAGAACAGGAGGCATCATAACAGGAGTAGGAACTATAGGAATTTGGGCAACTTCTTCATGTAACTTGCTTGTGCCCTCCAGGCCTGCTCAAGCCACATCACGGATATACCACTTCCATTTGATAATGGATTATTGCTTGCACTGCCTACTTTATGGCCTGGGGGTCAGATAACACAGCTCATGATGGGCAGCTCCAGTCTCATGGTGACTTGGTGGCCCATTGTCAAACATTCAGTTTCCACTAAGGCCCAATAGCAGGCTAAGAGCTGTCTTTCAAAGGGAGAATAGTCTGTAGATGAATGCAAAGCCTTACTCCAAAATCCCAATGTCCTCTGCTGTGACTCCCTGATGGGGGCCTGCCAGAGACTCCAAACAGCATCTTTATCTGCCACTGATACCTCAAGCACCATCGGGTCTGCTGGATCATATGGCCCAAGGGGCAGAGCAGCTTGGACAGCAGCCTGGACCTGTTGAAGGGCCCTTTCCTGTTCCAGGCCCCACTCAAAGGTAGCTGCCTTCCGAATCACTTGATATATGCGTTGTAGTAATACACCCAGGTGAGGAATGTGCTGCCTCCAGAATCCAAATAGACCCACCAAGCACTGTGCTCCTTTCTTAGTGGAGGGAGGGGCCAAATGCAACAACTTATTCTTCACCTTAGAAGGAATGTCTCTGCATGCTCCACACCACTGAACTCCTAGAAATTTCACTGAGGTAGAAGGCCCTTGAATTTTGGTTGGATTTATTTCCCATCCTCTCATGCGCATATGCTTAACCAACAAGTCCAGACTGTCTGCTACCTCCTGATCACTGGATCCAATCAGCATAACATCATCAATATAGTGGACCAGTGTGATATTTTGTGGAAGAGTCAGGCAATCAAGATCCCTTCGAAACAAGTTATGGCACAGTGCTGGAGAGTTAATATACCCT
>NW_008338858.1:729404-730652 GCF_000622305.1 Nannospalax galili | reverse complement strand
TAACCACCCCTGCATCTTTCAAATCCTTGATGGTAGCACTAATTTCTGCAATCCCTCCAGGGATGCAATACTGTTTCTGGTTCACTATTTTCCCTGGCAGAGGCAATTCCAGTGGTTTCCATTTGGCCTTTCCAACCATAATAGCCCTCATTCCATAGGTCAAGGAATCAATATGGGGATTCTGCCAATTCCTAAGTATATCTATCCCAATTATACATTCTGGTACTGGGGAAATAACCACAGGATGAGTTCGGGGACCCACTGGGCCCACTGTCAGTCAGACTTCAGCCAAAACTCCATTTATCACCTGACCTCCATAAGCCCCTACTTTAACTGGAGGGCCACAATGCTTTTTAGGATCTCCTGGCATCAGTGTCAACTCAGAACCAGTATCCAATAGGCCACGGAATGTCTGATTATTTCCTTTCCCCCAATGTACAGTTACTCTAGTAAAAGGCCGCAGGTCCCTCTGGGGAAGGATAGGTGAGAGGCGAACAGCATAACTCTTTGGTACTGTAACAAGATCCTTCCTCAAGGGCACCTGGCCTTCCCTTCATTCAAGGTGTTCTGGGTCTGTAAACTGTCTCAAGTCTGGAAATTGGTTGACTGAGCGAGATTCTCTATTGCTACGATCCCAATACTGACTTCCTGTCATTCATCCTAGGGCTTTTCTGCTTATACAGATCAAATAAAAACTTAGTAGGCTTCTTATGTATGTGGTCCCTGGAAACACCATGATTAATTAGCCAGTACCACAGGTCCATTCGAGTCATGCCATTGTAGGTATTGGTTTGTCTTTGCTGCCCATTACGATAAGTATGCTCACCTTGTCTTTGGTAATTCAGTACTGCCACCTGACCCCTACTCCGAGGTCCTGTTACACCTATTATATTTACATTTAATTTATGCAATTGAGCAGCAGAATCTAAACGAGCAAAAACAAAGCTCTTCAAACATTCTGGTGTCTCTCTCAGTACTTTCCGTCTTATAAAATCAGTAAAAGGCATGTCCTCTGGGCCCTCCCATTGGGGAGGATTTGGTGTTGAACTGCAAATCCACTCGAGCATACCAATTTGCCTGAGCCTTACAATCCCTTCATCAACACTAAACCAAGTGATCTCAGGTATCTCCAGCTCTCTGTCAGTAGGCCATCTTTTGATAAATACCTCAGCCAACCAATCAAACTTTTAATACCTTTTTTAACTGCATGAGCTTCCATATTAAACCTAGAATCTCCAGTCAGGGGGC
>NW_008338858.1:719823-729294 GCF_000622305.1 Nannospalax galili | reverse complement strand
ATAGGCAAATTCACTAAGTTCTTTAGTGGTGTAGTGCACCTCCTCATGGACCACACTTTCTATCTCTCCTCTAGGGGCCTGCTTAGCTTTGAGTCTGCTCAGAGGTCTATAGGCAACAACAACTGGGCGCTGAGGGATATCAGCTTCCTCTTGCTGAATGGGATTAGCTTCTTCAATGGGATTAGTTTCCACAGGCAAGGGTAGGGGGGTGGGTCTGCTGAGGGTGGGGCAATTAGTTCATCAGGTGAATCAAATTCCTCAGTGTCTGAGGATTCTAAATCCTCAGCCTCCTCAGGATTCTCCCAAACATCTCCATCCCACCTGTCAGGATTCCAATCTTTTCCTACCAATGCCTGCACCGTTACTGCTGACACCCTTCGAGGCTGGGAATTACATTTATGTTGTAGGTCAGCCAAACATATAATAAGGGCTCCAGCTTGATTTTCTTCAGCTTTAGCTCTCTGGCTGCTGGAGAGAAGATTCTCTTCCAGGGCACACTTGGAAACTTTTAAACTGTTGATTTGAACCTGGAGCTGGTCAATTTTATCATTAAGCTCATTGTTTATCTCCATTACTTTATCCAGAGATGCTAGAAGTAACTAGACAGCATAATTGTTTTTCTTATTTTTCCACAAATTGTCAAATGTTTTATGTATAGAGTCACTAAATTTCTTGCTCCTCACAAGAGGGGAGTTAGAAGACTCAAATGCACTTATCTTCATAATCGTTTCAAATAGTCTACGCCATGGATTTTTAGTGCTCTCCATGTTACCTGAAGACTCTGAGTTGGATAGCCTGCTCCAGAAACCAACAAATCCCATTAAACAAATTCATCCTTTCAATTCTGTTTCTCCAGAACCACTCCTGGTACCACAATCTGTATTTGTCAGGGTTCTCCAAAGAAACAGAACTTGTAGAATGAATATATATGTATAGGGATTTATCAGATTAGCTCACATAGAGATTTATCAGCTTAGCTCACAGGATAGAGTCTGAGTAGGCCAACAACGGCTGCACCACACTGGAGAGGCTAATCGCTCAGTCCACAAGGCTGGATGTCTCAGTAGTCCCAATCTGGTGCTGCAGGTCTGACAAATTCCAAAAGATCAGCTAGTCTTCAGTCTACAGCAGCAAGACGAACTCACCAACGAGAGAGAAGGCAAGCCGCAAAAAGCCCCGCATTCTCCTCTGCCTTGGTCTTTTATACTGTCTGCCATCAGAAGGTAACGCTCACATTTAGGGTGTGTCTTCCAGCTTTAGATGATCCAACAAGATCTCTTTCATTTCAGCTAATCCCAGATCCAATCAAGTTGACACCCAGGATTAGCCATCACAGTCTGCATGTAGAGCTGTGTGCTCCTGGTCAGGTGCTGTGTTTTTGCCAGAGGATGGACAGCAGGTCCTTTATGCATGCTTGGGAACCGCGCCTCTCTGGGCCAGGCCGTGGAGCCTCCCAGCTCCAGCCTTCAGCTGTGGCACTGTGAGTCACTGCCATCCAGGGAGACTGCGGCCTCCCGACAGCTGGCTGCAGTGCTTGGCCTTTTTTTGTTCTCTGTCACTTTTTTTTTTTTAAACTTCACAGAAATGAAACTGCGATGATCTTTTTCTAATGGACAAAAACTGAAGGTGAAGTCCAGGGCTAGGGATGACATTTCTAGGCAGGGAGAGGAGAACCCGAGGGCATGGAGGTAGGGCCATGTGTCTTTCCTTATGCAGCCCTGGGCCTCTGAAGCACCAATTCCTCCCCCCCACCTCCCACCCTCACCCCCAGGATACAGGGGCTGTGTGGATCTCACCTGCCTGCTCTTCCCAACCAAGAAATCTAGGAAGCCCCTTGGGAAGGGGGTGAAGCCGATAGCCGTGGGAGCTTGGGAGACTGACCAGTGTTCTGTGAAGCTATGGAGAATATTTGCTTGGGAGTCAGAGTGGCCTGGTTCACCCCTTAGCTTTAGTCCTTACACTTTGACTTTGGGTAAACCAATGACTTTTCCTTTCCAGGATGATTGGCTAGGAAGTGCTCCGAGGTCTCTTGCTCTAATGGTTTGTGAGGCTAGGCTAAGGGTGCAGAGCTTTGAGCCTTTCTCCCATAATTCTCTGAAGAATTCAAAGCCCGTGTTTTTTTTCCCCCCAGATGAACAGGGTCTCTGCTCAGGGTACAGCATCAACCACAAGGACTTGATTCCTGCTCTCAGGGGCCTTCCAGTCTGCATTCCTAAATGGTGGGGAGTTCCCTGGGAAGCAGGAAACTGGGGTCCTAGTTCTGGCCCTGCCAGGGTGTTCTGTGTCCTTGGCGGATCCTTCAGTCTCCGCTTCGTTTTCTTTCAAATCCAGGGCTGGGACTCGCTTTCTGCTCCCCTCATCCCCCAGCCTCCTCCTAGCTTTCTGCAGGCCATGATTCTGAGCTGCAGAAGCCCTGGGGGTATAGTTTTCTTTCCTGCTGGGAAGGAGAAGCAAGATTATTTTTTTTAATTACGCAGCTAAGATTAGGCAGCAATCTACATTTTAAAGTGTTATTAATAAGAATCTAAAAGTGTTCAAGGAAGCTGTGGCGTTTGAATGTGGAATGAGCTGGGAAACATCTGCAGAGGCACTGGCCTCAATCAGGGAGTTTTCTCTGGGTGCCACGTGGCTTCCAGGTGTGACTAGCGGACTGTTGCTGAACCCCTGGTCTCTGACCTTTGACCCTGTGGGATCAGGAAGCTGAAGCACTCAGCTTGTCTTCAAGGCTTTTGGGTTCTAGAGAGTGAGAATCATAATGTGGCCAACACCTGCATTTAAAGTTTACAAAGAGCCTTAGTGCTTATTGGCTCCCTTCTCATCATGGTCCTGAGAGGTGCATTCATTGCTTCTGTGTGGGTTGTCTGAGGCCGTCAAGTTTAGGCTCCTTCCTTTAAGAAGGTGACATTTGAACACTGTGGAATGTGTACATGTATTAGTCCTCACTTGATGCTTCAAAACATGTAAAATTAAATGTTTTTTATTTTATGGACATGTTTGCCTGCATGTGTGTATATGTACCACATACATACAGTGCCCATGGAGGACAGAAGAGGGTATCAGATCCCCTGGAACTGGAGTTATAGTTGTAAGTTGCCATGTGAGTACTGGGAACCGAACCTGTGTCATCTGCGAGAACAGCCAGTGCTTTTAACCTCTGAGCCATCTCTCCAGCCCCAACATGTACAAATTTTATGTCAGAGAAGTAATTTTTAAAGACGAGAGGAGGAGGAAGTAGAGGAAGAAGAGGAGAGGGAGGGGCAGAGGAAGGGAGGGAAAGAAAAGAGGAGTTGGGGGGGTGGGAAATGTTTGCTGTAGAGAAACCCAGACAGGAAGTGAGCTAGGTGCTGGTCCTGGGCCTCTACACCCTCCTCATGTCTACCAGTTCCCTGTCCCTACTTTATATTTCTATAG
Source organism: Nannospalax galili (assembly GCF_000622305.1). NCBI lineage: Eukaryota > Metazoa > Chordata > Mammalia > Rodentia > Spalacidae > Nannospalax > Nannospalax galili. The sequence goes on along the minus strand of NW_008338858.1, from coordinate 725,883 downwards.
TTCTTACATTTTTAAAATTAAATTGTGTGTGTGTGTGTGTGTGTGTGTGTGCGTGTGTGTGTGCGTGTGTGTAAATGTATACACAAGAGTACAGGTGCCTGAGAAGGCCAGATCCCCTTGGAGCTGGAGTTACAGGTGGTTGTAAGTCCCCTGACAGGGGTGCTAGGATACAAATTCAGGTTTTGTGCAAAAAGTAGTACATGCTCCTAACCACCAAGCCATCTCTCCAGCCCTCTCTGTAGTTCTTAAAGTCATCTCATGGGTATGTTTCAGGGGTTTGCTTGTTCACTGACTGTCTCTCCTTCATTGGAAGGGGAGCTCTCTGAAGGAAGGGGGTTTTGCCTGTGTTCAGTGCTGTGGCCCTAGCAGCTAGGGTACCACTTGGCATGGAGTAATTCCTCAGTATTGTTGGAAGTTGTGAATTCTAGGCTCCATTTCCAAAGAGGCTGTGTGGTTAGGACAGTTGTTTTCTTTCCCAGTTTTGTTTTCTCCTTGGGGAGTTGGATTGGATGGTCTCTGTCCTTGGTGGTATGTAAAAGTCCATGGTCAGAGCAAAGGCTATTCCAGCCATTTCTTTTGGCAGACACTAAGCACCTGCTTTTGGTCAGGCTTTATGCTGGTTGCTATGGAGAGTCCAGAGAGTCTGCTACCCTTTGGTGCTATAGGTCAGGCCTTATGCTGGGAATACAGAGAGATTTAGAAAGGACCACTGTCCCACCACCCTTTTGGGGTCTGTTAGTTAATTTCCCACCACTGTGACAAAATGCCCACAGAAGCAAGTGAAGGGGGAGACGTTAGTTTTGGCTTACAGTTTCAGAGCATACAGTCCATCATGGTGTAGATGGGACAGTTCTGGGTAATAGGAGCTTGGAGTGTGGCTTATTACACTGGTGGATCAAGAAGCAGAGAGCTCAGGCTGGAACCAGAAGTGGCTGTCACCTCCAAGGCCAGGCCTGGTGACCTGCTTCTGCTGTTGCTAGGTTTACAGCGCCACCAGCTGAGGACCAGGTATTCAAACATATGAGCATGTGGGTAGCATGTCACACTTAGACCATAGCAGTGGTCAGTGTTAGGTGTGCAGTCAGATCACCCTGTATTTGGAGGTTTAGGATAGCATGGTTGTACGCACAGGCACAGGCACCATACCAGTGGTTCTCAAAGGAAGAGACATTCTGAGTAGGAGACGGTGCACATTAGGGAGGCAGCAGTATTTTCAGTCACCCTGAGGGAAGAGGAGTCCTGCAGGTGGGACAGTGCAGGCTTGCCAGAGGCCACCCAAAGGCCTGTGAGGGAGGAAGTGGAGTTTGCTCTTGATGGAGGGACGGGTGTCCGGTATTGACAAAGTCTCAGCTGTGGTGGGTGGGCCTGATGGTGGTGGTGGAGGCGGTGGGTATATCAGTTACTAGTTACTTTTCTCATCAGTGATGAAGTGCCTGACAGAAGCAACACAAGGGCGCTGGGGCGCAGCACAGCTGGGGTGCAGCACGCTGGGGAGCAGCGCGGTGGCTCAAGTGGCTGGGCCCGTGGCGTGAGGGCTTCCAGCACAGTTATATCTCTATGGACCAGGAGACAGAGCCCAGGCCAGAAGTGGGACAGACATATATCCCCCCCACACACCTAGTGTCCCCTTCCTTCAGCCAGGCTCTACCATCTAAAGGTCCACAACCTCCCCAGACACCTGGGGACCAAGTGTTCAGACACACGAGTCTGTGGGAACATTTCACATTCAAACTGTAACAAGGTAGTAGAGCTACTAGACAAGTTAGGACTGTGGGTTCCCAGAGCCTTTACACCGGTGTGGGAGAAGCTTCTAGTTCTGGAAAACCCGACTCTGCTCATGATGGGACCTGTTTAGGCCCATGTAGCCCAGAGAAGCCAGGGTTAGAACTCAGGTCTTGGGAGTCATAGGGCCTGCGCCTGGGCCTGCAGCCAGTCTGGTCTATCTTGATTTCTGGTTTGATGGTTACTAAAGGCAGTGGTGAAAATGGTGTGGCCTTCTGGAATGCCTGTAGGTTGTGGGCCTCTGATCTTTGTCATGTGGACCGAGGATGAAGCGCACTGGATCAGGCGCACTGGGTCAGGCGTGTGCCCATGAGACTCTCAGCAGCTTCCGGAAGACCTTGGGGGATGTTCACTCTGAAGAGGCAGTGCGACTAAATGAGAAGTGGAGCTGGGATCAGATAGCCTGTGCGTCCCCTGTGGGCAGTGACCACGGGCACCAGGCAACCATCCTTATGCTGCCATGAAGCTGCCAGCTCTGACCCCAAAACCTCTCTCTGGCTGTTTATTTTCTCTAATTTGTGGGTCACAGTGCGTACTCACTGGGTGCTTCTGTGGATTAAATGGGACAGTCCATATAATATGGCATGGAGTGTCTCAAAATATAGCTTTAGTATGATGGATGCTTCTCCACTTGCCCACTCTGATTTTAAGTCATTTGACTTGTGTGATCTCTCTGTCTATATAGAGGGAATCATGCCAGTCACCTAAAACAGTTCCAGAGTCAGCACTGTTTTGAAACAGGGTATCATGTGTCCCAGACTGGCCACAAACCTGTAGCTTAGAATGGCTTTGAACTTCTGTTCGTGTATTTCCTCCAGAATACTGGGATTGTGTACTGGGGCTGAGTTCTGGGATTGCAGGTGTGCACCACCGTGCCCCGATTTATGTGATATAGGGATCAAACTCAGGGCTTCATGCATGCTGGGCAAGCCCTGCCAATGGAGCTATGTCCCTAGCCCCAGAGTTCACTCTTAATAACTGAGTTCTCCTCAGGCCCTCAGTTTATGTGGTGTCTCTGCATGGCCCCTTTCTCCTTTGTAGGTGAGAAGTCCTTGTATGAAAATTGTATTCCTGTACCAGCTTTAAAAAAATACAAACCTCTTATTATGTGATATTGTTCATGATATGATGTTGGAAACTTGGGAAATTTAACTAAAAATAGGATATATAATTAAGCCTCAATTTTTATTTAAATTATTAACTATAAAGATGATCCTTGAAATCAGAGTGAATGTCTCATTTTACAACACAGATCAGAGTGAAGATCCAAAGGTGATAATAAAATTAAATTGTGTAACATTCATTTGACCCTGGAGTTTTTAGTCACCATTATTAAAGTTTATATCTGAGGATGTCTGAGTGGTCACTGTTCCAGCCCTCTCACTTTATGGGTGGAAAACTAGGATTTTAGAGACGGAACCTATTCAGGGCCATATAGCTCAGAGAAGCCAGGACTGGGACTTAGGTCTCATGAGTCATAGGCCAAAGCTGCCTCTCCTCCCCTCTCCCCATCCCCACCTTGTTTTACCTTCTCCATTGGCCTCTTTTGCTGTCTTCTGTGTTCCTAGCTTTATTTAGTCTATATTGTGTGCTATATCAGAGGCCTCTGGTGTGCCAACCACTGTGTTGAATCTTAAAAAGGCAAAAACAACCCCCTTCCCCCATTCTGGTTTGTCTCTCCATTTCTGTAACAGAATACTCGGACCACTACTAACTTGGGGAGGAAAGGGTTTATTTGTGTTACATCTCCTGGGTCACAGTTCATCAGGGAGCCCAAGGTAGGAACTCAGGGCAGGAACCTGGAGTCAGGAGCTGGAGCATAGGCCATGGAGGAATGCTGCTTACTGGCTTGCTCCCCTGGCCCCTGCCCAGCCTGCTTTCTTATGCAACACAGGCCCACCTGCCCAGGGGTGGCACCGCCCACAGTGGGCTGGGCCCTCCCACATCACTCAACAATCAAGAAAATCCCCCACAGACAAAGCCACAAGCCAGTCCAATAGTGGCAGTTCCCCAATTGAGCCTCCCTCAACCCACGTGTGTCAAGTTGACACTAAAGCTATCCAGCACCCCCCCCCCCAATTCTTTGATGGAGGCTCTGGTACTCTTCCTCATCCATGCTCATTAGTGGTGGTGATAGCCCATGATGGAGGGGCGTGGCTAAGATCTGACAAATTGGGCTCATATGTGCCACCTCATTTGTCAGAAGTACCCCGTGTTAGCCCTGCAAAGGAGCTGCTGTTATTTTCAGTCTGAGATGAGACTTAGAGCTCCCAAGTAAGGCATTCAGACTGTTGGACCAGGGTTTGGCAAAGCTCAGTAGTGGTGGAGGAGAGGCAAGCGAGAGATGGTTAGATTCCTTTAGGAAACAAGTATTTATTGAGCTCCTGCTTTGTGCTGGGCATAATTTCAGGATAGGGAGGTGAGTACACTCATGGTACAACTGGCCTATTGGAGACAGGCATTCATCTAACAGTTCTGAGGCACATATCTTTGCAAGCCTAGCTAAATGCTCTCAAAGTGCAGAACATGGTTTTCTGTTTGTGGCACGGACACATCTGGTCTGGGTTAAGGAACTCCTCTCTTTCAGTGCCCTGACCCAGGTGGTGATGCTAGGTGACTCTTGGGTAATGTCTAAGTTTCTTCCCCTGTTTCTGTGATAAAATACCCTGACAAACATACCTTAAGGGAGAAAAGGCCTATTTTAGCTCACAGTTCAAGGTGCTCACAGGGAAGTCAGGGCAGCAGGAGCAGGAAGCTGCTGGTCACATGACATCCACACTCAGAAAGCAGAGATGGGGGAAAGCAAACTAGGGCTCCGCTGGTTTCTCCATTTGATACAGGAACCCCGTGCCCAGGGAATGGGCCTGCCTGCAGTTAGCCTGGGTCTTCCATGTCAGTTGTAGTTATGATAACCCACCACAGACATGTCCAGAGACCCGTCTCCTAGGTGATTCTAGATTCTACCAAGTTGACATCTGGCACTTAGCCGTCACTGGCTGTTCTGTGTTTGCAGTCTTTGGTTATAATTAGCAGATACCTTTTCCTAAAGTCTCTGCCCAGACAGACTAGAAGAGGCTGAGTTATAAGTTGCCTTCCAAGGGCTCAGTGTGAACACACAAGAGTCACTAGTGGGCTTGAACAGTCAGAATTACAACTAACAAATTCACAGGTGGAGAGTAGCCTCCTCCTGTGTGTGTTCTAGAAGACCTCATGACTTCCTGGGATGTTAGAGTTGGGAGTGGCTTTGTCTGACCCTTGGATCTTCTGTTGGCTGTCCTCTTATCACTGACGTCTGTTCCCTTGTTGGACAGTCTGTTAAGAACATGTAGGTGTTCTTTACCCAGCTCCCTGTCACTTCAAGGACCCCGTCCGTGGAAGAGGATGGGAATTCCTCTTCCCTAAAGAGCTTGGGTAGTGTTGAAGTGGCTTTGGATTGCAGTTGCAGCACCCTTCTTTACCATGGACCTAGGTGAGACAGGGTCAGGGTGGTGACAGAGGGAGGTACCCCTTGAAATGTTCACCACCCACCACCCTGCCCTCAGTGGACTCCCCATTGTTAGGCTTTGTACCTGTCTTTCTCACCCTTCTGGATATTTGACTGTTTGGTATTATGTTTGCAAAAGGTTCTAGGAGAGGTAAATAATTTGATAATTAAATAATTTTCATGATTCTTAGGGGTGAAACCCTTGATCTAGCATCTCTGCACCTTTACCTACTTTTAATGGTCCTACCACCTCCCTCCCAACCTTGAAATGCTGAAATCAGGGTGGTATTTATCTCCTCCTTTCCATTCTCTCACATTTAATGAGGTGTCAAGTTCTGACAAGTTTTTACCTCATTTTTTTCCTATGACTAACCCTCTTGGGGCTCTGATACACCTGATAGCCTGTGTTACTATGTTGGATTCCTTTTTATTTACTACCTCTGAGGTTTGGGACCAGTGGTTCATTCCTGTCAGTAAATGGGGATGGCAAGAGTCCCTGCCTCCCTAACAGGGCTGTGTGGAGGACAAAACAGAATGCAGTGTATAGAGAAAACTTAGAGCAGTGCTCATCACTTAGTAGGTACTACGGAAGTATTGGTCTCAAGTATTATTTCTGACCACCGTCAGTCATTTGCTACAGCGTCCACTTCAGACATCCCTTCCATTAGCCCCATACCTGCTCAAGGCCTGTAAGCTGCTGGGCTTAGTTAGCAGTGGTTCCTACAGTAAGAGTGAGGACCAAAGTATAATGAGACCCTTACCGATTCTCTAGGTTTAAATTTTCTAGTTTTTGA
>NW_008338858.1:683195-719192 GCF_000622305.1 Nannospalax galili | reverse complement strand
TTCTGCCCTATTTTAGACCCTGTGGGATTCTGAGCACACGTGATACACACACACACACACACACACACACACACACACACACACCTACCTCTGTGTGGATATATATTCTTTTTAAATAGAGTCTCATACTATAGCCCATTTGGGCCTGGAACTCCTATGTAGCTCCCCAAATCTGACCTCTAATTCACACCAATTCTCCTTCCTCAGCTCCCCAAGTGTCAGAATTACAGTTGTGAACCACTGTGCTGGGCTTGTCTTGTGTATTTTTTATTTTTGCAATTTTATTTTTACTTTGTGTACAAGTGTTTGTCTGCATGTATGTAAGTACACCATGTGGGTGCAATGCCCCTGGAGGCCAGAAGAAGGCATTGGGTCCCTTGGAACTGAAGTCATGGACAGTTGTTAACTGCCAGTGGGTGCTGGGAACTGAACCTGGGTCTTTTGCAAGAGCAGGCTGTGCTCTTAACTGCTGAGCCATCTCTCCAGCCTCTATTTATTTAATTTTTATGTGTATGAGTGTTTTTTTCTGCATGTATGTAAGTGCACCTGTGTATGCAATGCCTGCAGAGGTTAGATGAGGGTATTGCATTCTCTGAAACTGGAGGTACAGACAGTTGTTTACTGCCAGTGGGTGCTTGCCCCAGCCCGCGGGGTCTGCAATGAGGTACCTGGATTGGGGAGTGGGGCTGAATTGAGGAGTGGGGATGTGGATGGGACAGGGCAAGAGACAAGAGAAATGGAGACAAGACAGGATTTTGATCAAGTCTCATTTATTGAAACACAAGCATGAGTTTAAATAGAGAATGAAAACAAGGGAGCAAGGAGCGGGTAATCACATCAGTCAGAACACAGAGGTCCTGATGTACTCTAAGGGAGGAATCTACTGATTAACTGAGAACAGAGCTATTCACCTAAACTAGAGCAAGGCCGCGGGCTGCTGGCCCCGGCTGTGAGCCAAGGTTTTGGGCCCAGGCTGCGGGCAGAATGGAAAGTAGCAAGCTTAGGCCTGTCAGCAGTTTTAAGAAGCGGCTGAGACTCAGTCTACCAACATGCTGAGATGTCTCCCAACATGCCGAGACTCAGGCTCCCAACAGGTGCTGGGAACTGAACCTGGGTCCTCTGCAAGAGCAGCCAGTGCTCTAAACTGCTGAGCCATCTCTCCAGCCCCTTTTATATTTCTAAATAAGGCTACATAGTCACATTCTACAAATGGTGAAATACAAGTATACATTTTAATAAATAAGTGAGAATATTTGAAAAGCTAACAGAGTGGCACATGAAAGCCAGACCCCACCCCTGGTCTTCTTCTGTGCCTAGGCCCGCCCAGCAGTCCTGACCCACAGCCTCCCTCCTGGGACCCTCCTCCACTCACCTGCGCCGCCTGGTATGCGTGGATTTCCATGCTATTGCTTGTTCCTTTCCTTCCTGACCTTCCTTGTTCTCCCGGTTTCTTTTTATATCCAGAAGTTCATCTTAAATGCCACTTGTCCCACTGAGCCTGCAGGGACAGCTGTGTGTGAATGGCGTCCTCCCTGGATGCTCCCTGTCAGCCCAGCTCCCGCAGCCCCTACGTCGTGTTGAAATCTCCCGCACTGTTCCAGGGTCTTTAGCTGCTCTGTGCTCTTCTATGGCTGTGCCTTAAACTATATTTTGCTTGCTAACTGTATTTGGAGCTATTTTGGCATTTTTCATTTATACGAAGACACATATCTGTACTTTTTAGATGACATTAATATACCTGTTTTTAAAATCACAGTAATATATAATTCTTTACTCCAAGGAAAAATCATTTGTTAGCTCTGTGATCTGAATCTCCTTATATTTGACAGCACACTTCAGCTTAAGGCAGATATCTTTTCACAGTGCACTAATTAACTTTTTTGTATGTAGATTTTTAAAAAATTTCAGGTAGCATAAAGTCATAATCTGTGTGTTTAATCATAATCTGTGTGTTTAATGCCTTTATTTCAGCAACTAAAGTCCTGAGTTCTGCATGGCCTTCTGGGAGGGACTTGCTGGTGCTGGACGCTGTAGGGCACACAGAGCATGGCTCTGCCCCCTCACATATGAAAATAACTTCTTCATCAGCCAAGTTTTGTCAGCTGTGTTCATTGCAGAGCCCACCAGACTTGGAGTCAGAAAACACCAGTTTAAATCTTTAAAAAAAAAAATTAAAAATGTGTGTGTGTCTGTGTGAATATATGCCCCAGGTATGTGAGTGCCTGTGCAGGCCAGAAGTGTTAGATCCTATGAAAGTGAAGTTATAGGCAGTGTGATCTCCCTGACGTAGGTGCTGGGAACCTAACTCAGGTCCTCTGGAAGAGCAGGAAGCACGCTTAACCACCCAGCCATCTCTCTAACCCCACTGCTTTAAATCTTGATCCTACCACTTGCTGTATGAACTTGATCAAGTCAATTAACTTCTCAAGTTATTTAAAAAATTTTTTATTTTATGTGTATGAGTGTATTACCTGCATGTATGTAAGTGAACTTGTGTTGTGCATTGCCCACAGAGGACAGAAGAGGGTGTCAGATCCCGTGGAACTGGAGTCACTGATGGTTGTTAGCTGCCATATGGGTGCTGGGACCTGAAACTGGGTCCTCTGCAAGAGCTCCCAGTGCTCTTAACTGCTGAGCCATCTCTCTAGCCCCTTTTCAAGTCATTTAATCTCACCTATAAAAATAGCTTAATAATTATGTGTCAGTTTTGAGGATTCTTTGAGGCAGGGCCTTAGAGTGTGCTTTCTCCTCGGGAGGTTGTCCCTGACTGTCCTTTTGAAAGAGAAGAGTCTGCTCCATCCTCTGGTTGTCTCTAAGGTACAGTGTGCTTTGAGTATAAACAAGTTTAGAGAGTGTACCAAGCACAGGCTTGAGCTGAACATCGAGTTGGCCTGGTTTCTGGCCTTGTCTCTTCTAGACCATCTCTGGCTTCCCCAGAGAGTATGAAGATTAATTAGTTAATCTTTGTGAAGTGCTTTGAAGGTGAAAAGTGCTATGTAAGTGGAATGGTTGAATTGCTATTGGAGATGTAATAATGACAGTACCATAGTCTGGCAGTCTTGCCTGTCTAAGACATCAGTAATCAATAACAGAGGTTTTCCTTGATATGAAAGAAAGGATTCAATGTGCCATTTGTGATGACAGTTCTTTCTGTAGTCCTGTACAGAGCAACTTGTGCCTTCCTTCCAGCTGAGGAATTCTGAACTCTGTTAATAAGCAATGCTTAGGGCTGGGAGATGGCTCAGCCTGTGCAGTGCTCTCCATGCAAGCGTGGGGATTTGAGTTTGGTCCCCATATAAAAGCTAGGCACAAAGATGTATGCCTGTGATTCCAGCTCTGGGGAAGAAGAGGCTGGAGGATCCTTGGGGCTTGCTGTTCACCCAGTCTTGCCAAATTGGTGACCTCCAGGTTTAGTGAGAGACCTTGACTCAAAAAATTAATGTGGAGAGCAATTGAAGATGCCTGATATGTCTCCACATGCACACATATGTATACATGCACATACACACGTACACACACCCATAAGCAGTAGTCATCAGGAATGCCCTGCTGAGGCAGTTTGATTATAAATCCTAGCCAGCTCAGGGAGAGGGACAGTTGGCCATTGTGGGATGTTTCCTCTGTCCTGAGCACAGGATATTTTTTCAGACTAAGCCACATAAGTGAGGGGACGATGTTGAGTGATTATGTGGTAATATGGACCAGTGTGACTAACCGCTGCCTGGGTCATTTGAAGGATGTGGCTCAGCCCCTGAGCCCACTTCTCTGGGCCTTACTTTCCATCACCTTTTAAGTGGCAACACGGAGGGTGAAGGGGCAGTAAGAAAGGTGGCGAGTTTAACTTTTTCTGGGGAAAGTTGAGGGCTCAGGAAAGAGTTCCTAGAAACAACAGTGCTTGACTTGGACTCTAGATGTGGAGCTGCAGTTTACCAGCTTAGGAAGGGGCAGCTGGAGCTGTAGTTTACCAGCTTAGGAAGGGGCAGTCACAGCAAAAGGAACAGTACACACTGATGCATGAACCATTGTTCTGATGCCCCATTCCCAGTTGCACCCTGTGGGCCACATAGGACTGGTTCCCCCTCCCAGGAAGCCTGGAAGTCAAGTTCCTGTATGTCTGCCTCAGTGTCTGCAAGCAGGTTGAACCAGACAAGGTATCCCTGCAGAGCCCCACATGCCTGCGATATGTTGACATTTCTGCCAACGTCGAGGGCTGTTTTTTAGCTGACACTGGAAGCCATATGTTGAGTGTGGGGCCAGATGAAACTTTGATACCAAACACAGAGTATGGAGTAGATTTGTCTTGAATTTAATATGCATTACTCCGTGTTTTGTCTCTTAAGCAGAGTTTCTCTTTGTTAACATAAGCATGTGTAAGGAATTTATACAGTGCACATGGTCATGCATATTTATTGCAGAGAATCTGCTAATAATCTATGCCTCATCAGATTTTGCATTTCTGTTGAAATAACAGAGGCGGCATTGCGTACAATGAATGAATTTGGTGAAATCGCTCCTATCTGGGGGAAAGAAAGGCCATTGCTACTTTTTCAAACCTCATTTTCTGCCATCATCTTTAGCACTGGCCAGCTTCCGCATGGTGCTGCGGAACCGAATGCTTTTCTGGATCCAAATGACTTTTTGAATTTTCTTCTCTCGCTCTCTGTCTTTTAGCACACAGACACGCTTGTCTTGAGACTGTTAGGATTGCTCCTTTGGGTAAGAACATAGATTCTGAGAGGTGGGTGCCTTTATGTTACCAGGAGGGGAAAACAGGAAAGTGGCTATTGAGTTAGGAGTGAGGCCCTAAGAGATTTGCAGAAAGCTTCAGTTGGGGCTTAGGGGCCCTGGGCTGGGTAGGAGGGAGGAGGTATGTGGGTCAGGGAGAGGGTGGGTGGGCCATAATGTGGTTGAGGTTTACCTGTGGTGATGCCTGTATCTACTACAGTGTAAGAGTATTGTTCTGATTCTGGCTCTGGTCCTCCCTACTTGTTTCATCTGGGGGAAGTCATTTAACCCCACCGAACCTCAGGTCCGACATCTGTGAACATATGAATACTCACGCTTTAAAAAAAAAGATCTTTGTGCACATGCGCTAGTGTGTGTGCACATTTGCGTGTGTGAATACAGGGGCATATGTGCCATGGCATGTGTGTGGAAAACAGACAACCACCTTAGGTTTCAGTAGTCCTTGCTGTCTACCTTGTTTGAGACAGGATCTTTTTTTTTTTTTGAGACAGGGCCTCTCTGTAGCCCCAGCTGTCCTGGAACTCACTATATAGACCAGGCTGGCCTTGAACTCACAGAGATCCACCTGCCTCTGCCTCCAGAGTACTGGGATTAAAGGCATGCGCCACCAAGCATGGCAGGATCTTTTTTTTAAAAGTAATTTTTTTATTTTATTTTATATGTATATGGGTGTTTTGCCTGCATGTATGTGAGTGCACCTGTGTGTACATTGCCCGTGGAGGCCAGAAGGTGGCGCCAGATCCCCTGGAACTGTAGTTATAGATGATTGTTAGCTGCCCTGTGGGTGCTGGGAACCAAACCTGGGTCCTCTGCCAGAGCAGCCAGTGCTCTTAACCAGCCCCTTGAGATGGGATCTCTTGTTCACTGCTGCGCACACTAGGCTTGCTGGCTGGCAAGCTTCTGGAGAGTCTCCTGTCTCTGCCTCCCATCTCTCCATAGGAATGCTGAGATTACAGATGTGCAACCTCATTGCCTCTGCATTAGTCCTGGAGATCAGAGCTCAGGTCCTCATGCTTACAGGGTAGGCACTTTACCTACTGAGCCTCTGCCCAGCCCAGCACTCATGCTTCCTTTGTCGGAACATAGGAACGTTCCTGGTATGCAGTGCTTGGTGTTGACATAAATGTTTACACTTTTCCTAGTAACCCGTTGCCCACCCTTGAGAGCATGTCTGTGGAATGCAGATTTCATTCAGAACATGTTTGTTTTCAGAAACTGGCAATGTGTTTACCTGGGGCCGAGGAGACTATGGTCAACTAGGGAGGAAGTTGGCATCTCATGAAGGCCAGAAGCTAGAGGAGTGGGATTCATCCCTCCCCTGCAGGAGGCCACAGAGCAGCATGCCCTTGCCTCTGCGTTGCCTGACAGGAGCGGCTGAGGTAAGAGATGCCCTGTGCTGCTTTCCTTGTCTCAGTGAAGTGCTTCCTGAAGGCCTACTGTACTCCAGGCATTATGATCTGCTCATGGAGGAACCCAAGGGGTCCTTGCCCACAGAAGCTCATGGTTTAATATGGTAGAAAAGTTGGTTCTCAAGTAACCCAGGTGACTCTACTATAAAGCAGACTGTGTAACTCCTCTGGAGAAGTTCAAAATGCTGTGCTGTGGTTCTGGCAGGAGTGAGAGATTAAATTCTGGGTGAAGGGATTGGCTTGTGTTTTGAGAGTGGCATGGTGTTGCTAAAATTCCTTCTGTAAACACTGGCTACCCGCTTGTCCCTTGGTCCCAAAGACACACCAAGGTACAATTCCACCAAAATGCACTTTGGAAAACCAATGGACTTACTTACAGAGCAGTAGATCAGGGTTTGTCTACATGTAGGTGCTCCCCACCTAAGGCTGCTTAGTGGGAGAGAGACCTTCCTTTCAGCTTCCCCAGCCTGGAAACTCTGGCTCCTCCCCCAGGCCACATGCAATTAGAGTCTAGTTGCTAATCATGGGTTGAGAGGTGTGGCTGGATTCCAAGGCAAGGTTCTGGAGACTTTCCCTGCCCCTCCTTTCATGGGGGTGGTGGGGGCAGGGCAGGAACAGTCAACAAGCCCAGCTGTAGTAATCTTAGGCAAAGGGTGCAGCAGAGCTCAGGAAGATGGCGTCTGTAGGAAGATGGTGCCTGTAGGAGGATGGCGTCTGTAGGAGGGTGTCCTATACAACACATGGTTGAGCAAGGACTAGGAAGGACTTTTAGGGGCATAACAGCTTGAACTGAGTCATGGAGTATGGGGATGTGAAGGAATGTACAGGGACCACTGATAGTTAAATTGCCTGGGGACTGGAGCCCTTCTGAGGTAATATCAGGAAGATAGGCTGGAACCTGACCTAGGGGGCCTTTAATACTGAGCTAAGTATTTTGCACTTCTGTTTATTTTCCCCAGGGTAGAAAACACCGTAGTTCACTTGCTTGTTCTAGTCATGTTGATTCTCTGAAATGGCTTGAATTTCTACATTTAAGGCAAGAGCCTTATTTCTCCAGGGTATGTGTTTTTGTTACTAGATTTTACTTTACCTGTGTCTTTTTTATTTTCTAAGCAAAAAAGAAAGACTAAGAATTTTAGTAGAATGGCCATGCAGGAAATGTGCTCTGAACCCAAGTAAGTTGGCTTAATGAAGGTATTCAGTCTTCATTCAGAGTCTGTCTAAAAAATTAATAAACTAGTGAGACTTCTGTAATTAGCATCAGACTAATTACAACCCTCTCTACACCTGGAGGGCTTCCCTTCCCCAGGGCAACCCAGCTGCTTCCGAATATGTAGGCCGGTTCTCCATTTCTGCATCCTACCTGCAAAAATCTCCTGAGTCCTTGGGTGAGAGGCTGAGACTCTTCTCTCTTTCCCTTTGATTGGCAAGGTACTAAGTAACACATAAAGACAACATGCACTCTGGAATAACAAACACAGTCTCACTAACATAAACCACATTTTTTGCATATTACATGTTCATACTTGTGAAAGGTTATAGAGATGATATATTTTTTAGTCTTCATTTATATGGTCATAAATGCTGTTTTGCTTCCTCTTAATCTTAAAAAGATCATTGAAAATGGCTACACAGAGCTGACAAGATGGTTCAGCAGGTAGAGACACTTACCACCAAGTCTGCTGTGGCATGGTGGGGCCACACACATACCACAAAATAAATGTTAAAAAAATGTAAGTGGCTATATAACATTACTGTTAAGGTTCAGATAGCCACGCCCCCTCATCAACAGGCCTCAGGGACCTCACAGGCTCCTGAGAAAAGGGAACCCAGCTGATAAGCACCCTGGTCTTTGAAGTCAAGAGAAGCAGACTTTTCTCCACTGTTTGGCCAACATGGCAGGCTTCCCCTTTGATCTCTAAAGAGGACAGGTTTTAACAGTCTTCCCCCCGCCCCACCCAACTTTAAAAAAAAATCTTCCCGCCTTCTGCATGAAGCAGAAGCCTCCCCCTTTAAAAATACCTCAACTCAGGACCCCGGCAGACATTTTCATTGCCTGGAAGGGACTCTGTCCCATGTGTTCCTTTGCTAATAAACTCTATTCCGATGGATGGAGTTTTACCTGTGTCCTGGTGCTTTCTCCTGATCAACCAGATTCATCCATAGGCTACTTTTTATCTATCAGTTACTAACTAGAAGGTTCTGGGACTTTCCCAGCCATTCTTTAAATAAGTCATTTCCTTTATTTATTTATGTTTTAAATTGTGATTGTTGAATTGTGCAGAAAAAACCTGTTGAACTGTGTAAGATAGACTCTTGGGGATGAGGCTGCAGGGCCATCAGCCGTCAGCATCTTTACAAATTCTGTGTTTCTCTAGGTTCTGCTGGGAAGATGTTGGCTCTGCTAGTCAGTGAATGAGGGAGCAGAGTACTTAGCCCTCTGCATAGTGAGTTTAGTTCGGAGAGCTTGGTACTTGGTGTTTTAGTCTTTAGCTTTCCTTTGTCTTTCCCACATCATTTGAGACTTTGAGGTCGGGTTGCACAGTAGTTAGAGGTACTACTGATCAACCAGATTCATCCATAGGCTACTTTTTATCTATTAGTTACTAACTAGAAGGTTCTGGGACTTTCCCAACCATTCTTTGAAATCAACTTCATTGATTTCTCTGAGTCTCTGGTTCTGTCAGCAAGAAGGGGGACATAATTCCATAATGATACGGTATACCCTCTATCATAATACGTAAGGAATTGGTGAGGTTAGCGTGTGTAGTTCTTGGCAGGCAGCAGGTATCTGGCTCTCTTCTGCTGTGAAGCATTGAGTGGCCTGTCGCAAACGTAGACAGTGCACACATGCAGCCCAAGAACTTCATGATGTGATTGGGGTAAGGGTGACGGCTAATTTTAATGTCAACTTGACACAGTATAGAACCATCTGGGAAAGGAGTTTCAGTGAGGAATTGTCAAGATTAGGTTGGCCTTGTGGACAAGTCTGTTGGCTTTGTGGGATGTTGTCTTGATTATGGTAATTGATGTGTGAAGGTCCAGCCTACTTTGGGTAGCAGCATTCTATGGGGTTTGTTCCTAGACTGTAAGAGTGAGACAGTGAGCTGAGCGGTGAACATGAGGCACGTCTGGCTTTCTCTTGACTGTGGCTGTCACATGACTCTCTGCTTTAGATCCTACCACCTTGGCTTCCCTATGGAGATGGACTGTAGCCTGGAATTGTGTGAAAATAAACCCTTTCCCCTCTAAAAGTTGCTTTTCGTCAGGTATTTTATTATGGCAATAGGCATTGAAACTAGGACGGGTTCCTGGGGGGTTGAACCTAAGGCGTTGTGCTTTATGCAGCTAGACAAGCACTCTGCCACCGAACTGTATCCCCAGTCCTCTTTTACACTTTAATCTTTAGGATAGGTTCTCACTAAGTTGTCTAGGTTGACCTTGAACTCCCTCTGTGACCCAGGTAGGCCTTGAACTTGTGATCCTCCTGTCTCAGCTTCTTGAGTAGCTGAGATTACAGACGTGCACCATCAGGCCCAGCAAGTGTGAGCTTTAGGAGCGAGATGAGGTGTGAGCTTAGGCTCAGCCCCGTTGGCAGCTTCGATTTGGAGCTCCCCCACCATTTGGAGCTTTGGAGGCTGGTGTGCATCCTCTGGTCTCCCCGTGCATTCAGACTGCAGGTTGCTACACATTGGCAAATTGTGTCTGGGTTGGGCTCTTGCTGTTGGTGCCCAGGCCTGATCTATTTGACATCTATTTGCCAGAGGCCCAGAGAGAGCTAGGCCGATAGATTGTCATAAGCTGGTAGGAGACAGATTAACCTTGGACAGGACAAAAGCCGTGCTTATGCATGCTAGGCAAGCATTCTGCCACTTACCCAAGGTGCTTCTCTGAGGGACCTAGATAGGGCGAGGGGGGTGGAGGTGTAGGGACATCTGGAGAGGCACAAATAACCATGGTGAGTAAGCTGACAATTCCTGACCTTTAAGGACCTAAGTGTGGCACACAGCTGACCAATTGCCTTTAATTTCCATGAATTGCTTATGATGTCCAAGGGGTAAGAGGAGGGAGGAGTGTGCTGTCTATGTTAGGCCTCATAGGATGTCTGCACAGAAGGGCCCACAACAGGGGTCATGTGGGAAGGGAAAGCACAGGTAGGCAGAGCTGAGCTGCCACAGAACTGCCTTTCCAAGTGAACAAAAGAAAATAAACCCAAAGTCACTAGAACTATAGGACACTGTACTAAGTGCTTTCCAGACTTTTTGTCATCTTCATAGAGAACCTGCATGCATCTGTTAGAATCAAAGCTTTATGAATGAGGAGGCTAAGGCACAGAATAGGGAACTCAGAAGGGGGCCCAGGGCTCGGACTTGAAGTGCAGGAGATGCTTGTCTCCTTCTCTTTAGGTGAAGTATAACTGAGTGACGGTAAATTAATCTGAGGGATAAGGACAAACTGAGTTCGCCATGACTCTTGTGCTGACAGTGAATCTGAGAAAGCCTCTTTTCTTCCTGGGTTCTTGGTGTCTCCACATGCGGGCCAGTCCAGATGATCTGAGAGTCTCTTTCCTCTTCTTATTTCATGGACCTGATACTGCTGAAACTCATGTGATGACTCCGGCCTCTGGAGTGCCTCAGTTTCACAGCCAAGGTCAGGAATCCCAACTGTAGCAGCCTTGGCCGGCCCAGGCATGTTAGCTAGCCTAGAAATTCTGGCCTTCAGTACCATGTCAGCTGTGCTGTGACTCTTGCCTTTTCTCTGTCCTTCCTGGTCCAGTCAGGCAGAAGGATCTAGGATGATGCCCTTGTTCCTGGTGCTAACTCATGAGGGTGCCTGCGCTGTTGTCTGTTCTGAGCTTGCTATTTCCAGGACCAGATCCCTGCTTGATCTTCCCAGAATTTGACTCTTGTTCCCATGGTTTGTCTTTACTTCATTTGCAGACCTCAGGGAACCTGTCTTTCTGGATTCTTTGTCCACCCCCTTCCACTGGCTCTTCCTGTGTGCAGTGCCCCACCTTTTCTACTGTCCTGGGCCTGTCTGACAGTTATCTCCTTCTTGACTTTGAGGTCTTGTCCTTTCCCTTGTCTACTCCATGAACATTGGAGTTCAGAGAACTCCCCAGTATGTAGCACACGTGGTGCTGGGTAGGGTCAGCAGTGTGGTTAGAGAGAGAGGTGCAGAAGGCAGCGAGCAGGGAGGATGGAATGGCCAGTTTTTTACAAAATTATTTTTATTTTATGTGTACGAGTGTTTTACCTGCATGTATGTAAGTGCACCTGTGTTGTGCAATGCCCAGGGAGGCCAGAAGACAGCACTGAATGCCCTGGAACTAGAGTTATGGACAGGTGTTAGCCAGCATGTGGGTTCCAGGAATAGAACGCAGGTTCTCTGAATTAGCAACCAGTGCTCTTAACCCCTGAGCCACCTCTCTAGCCCCATCTTTTTTTTTTTTAATTTTTAAAAATTACATTTATTTTGTATGTGCATGTGTGTGCATGCCTATGTGTGGTGACCTACACGTGGAGGTCGGAGGACAGCTTGTAGGAGTCAGTGCTCCGTTTCTACCTCATGGGTCCAGGGTTTGAACTTAGGTTGCCAGGCTTGGCAGTAGGTACCTTTCCTCACTGAGCCGTCACCAGCCCCTGGAATGATTGATTTTGAGGACACTAATAAAAAGGAGGCTTTGTTTGAACCAGACTCTTAAAAACGTGTAGGAGTATGGTGAAGACGTTGCATGGCATGGGATGACGTGAACCAGAAGTGTGTACCTGGATCTGTGTTTAGTTCCTGCGGTGGTCCGGATGCCTGTGCATCCCAGTGCTTGAGTGTGGGATTTTTTTCATTTTTGCAGTGTGACCACCTGTGTGGCCTGTCCCATGCCCTGGCACAGTAACAGAGGTGAAGCACAGTCACCTACATTGTCACATTTGATCCTGGCAGAGCTGTGAAATAGGAACGATTATTCCCATTTACAATCGAGGACACTGGGGCCCAAAGAGGCCAGCTAGGAGTTAGGAGACGACCAAGATGAACAGCCTGATTACCAGTTTCTGAGGGCCTGCCTGGGCTCACTGTGCAGCAGCCACAGCCCTGAGTCATGTTGCTGGTTTAAATTCTGCCCACGTTTGGTTGAGGAGCACCAACTCCCAGCATGCACGTGCATGTGCGCGCACAGCCATCGGAGTGGGAGCAGGAGCTGTGGAATAAGCAAGAGTTGGGCCAGAGATTGGGTCACCGTGAAGCCCAGCTGCCAGTGACCCGCGTTGTACTGTAGGACGAACACTGTTAGAGGGTCAGCCTGTGCACAGGGTCTAAGTGAAATTCGTCAGAGCGAGTGGGAAAGAAGCTATTTTTAGTTTGCCGAGTCACTCATTCTGCTGTGTTAGCTGAGGATTGAGCCAGTCCCCTACGCTTTCCACAGTGTTATTTCTGAAGGAGAAATACCACTTGAATGCTGTGTAAAACCCATTAATGAACCTGGAAGTTTCCAGGGTGGCTTTGTCCTGCAGCTCCCCCAGAAGGCTGCCTTTCCTGAATGACCTTCCTCCTTTCCTCTATTTAATGCATTTCTAATTTTAAGTTTGTGTCAAGACTGTGGGACTTCGGTGCCCTAAATAACACAGAAATCTACCACCAGCAGTCAGCTGAGTCTGAGGGCTCTGACAGAATTGAACACAACCTGAAAAAAAGCATTCCCTAGTGGCTGTCTGGTAAGTACCTCAAGATGTCAGAGCTGTGGCCAGAGGAGCCTGAAGCCTTGGACCCTGGGAATCTGGCAGCCCAAACCTTTCCCAGAGCAGGGGCCAGTGATTTAGAGCTCTCCTTAAGGCCACAACAATCTTTAAAATGGGCAGCAAGTGTTTACCCAAAGGAAGTTCCATTGGAGGTTAGAAATGAGCACATGGGTGCTATGGCTGATGACATAGCGGGGAGAGATAAATAAACCCCACAGCAATGGGCTGGATCTGTCCATGGGAACACTCAGAAGAGAGAGAGCCACCAGACAGCGACCAGGTTGGAGAGAGATGGCAGCAGAGGAGATGCGGCAAGTGTTCATTGCTGCTGCTGGTTTCTTCTTTATCGTTGTCACCTTCTTCCTGTAATGGAAGGTCTAGGAGAGCAAAGGCTTTGTCTTCATGTTGGAAGCTATGTTCTCAGTCTCTGGAGTACTCTCTGGAGTATTCTCTGGTACCTTCTAGGTGCTTGGTGGGTGTTCTAGTTTCCTTTGTGTTGCTGTGATAAAACATGGCGACCAAAACCAAGTTTGAGGCAGAAAAGATGAATTCATCAGATCACAGGCCATCATTGAAGGAAGGTCAGGGCAGGAACCTGAAGGCAAGACTGCTTGCTACTCCACAGGGCATTACTTCCCACCTCAGGGAACCCGTCTTTCTGGATTCTAACGGGTGATGGAACTCGCTCACAGCCGAGGAAGTACAGCAGAAACCACAGAGGATGCTGCCTGCTGGCTCTGTCTCTGGATCACGAAGGCTCGTGCTTTCTTATGTAGCTAGGACCACCTGCGAAGAGACAGTGCTGCCCACAGTGGGTGGGGCCCTTCTGCATCAATTAATAATAAAGACAGTCCCCCACAGACATGCCCACAGGCCAGTTTGATCTGGGAAATTCCTCAGTTGAGGCTTTCCTCTCAGATAACTCTAGGCTGAGTCAAGTTGACAGTTGAAGCTAACTAGGGCAGTTTGGGTTTACTTTCGAAAAGATGAAAGATGAGTGAAAGAACTAGTTCCAGAGCTGTGTGCCTCTCTTTGTCGCCTCCTCTTCGACCCCCCTAGGCTGTGCTCTTCTACCCCAGGCTAGGCCAGGAAGGACCTTTTCCATGTTTTCAGACATTTGCTCATCAAATGGCCTGTAGTGCCAGCACAGAGGCTCTGGTCCTATGGTGTGCTTGTCGCAACCCTGGGACTCGGGATGAAGAGGCTCATGATCCTTTAGCTCTTCATGACTCACCAAGTACTTTATGCATGCATATTCCCCTTGGTTTTCTTCTAAGACGCTTAGAAGATGCTTTTACAACAGATGCTCAGGTGTGACTGTGTCTCAGAACACCACATTACTGGGGAAGGGGAGGGGGGAACGGAGGAGCAGGGGTGGAGCATTTCCTGAGTGGATGGCAGGACTAGGTTCATGGCAGGACAAGCAGAACGTGACACAGGCTATGGGGAGTCCAAGGATGAAAATATGTTCGTCCCGTCCCATGTCCTTGGGGGCCTTTCCTTTCTTGAATTCTGTGGTTTTGTTGGATCCTGCAGGGTTGGGGTAGGGTTGATGCCTGGAAAGGCTTCCTGACTTGGAAGGCTTGATGTTAAATTAGTTCTCGAGGAAGCTAATGCAAAGTAGCAAGGGAGTCTTGGCAAGGACGTGTGTTTCTGAGGCAAGCAGAGGAAGAGCAGCAGCCAGCCAGAGACGGAGTATTGACAAGAGGGGAACAGGACACTGATATGTCCCTGAGGCTAGGGACATCTCAACAAGGAGGTCAGAGAGATTGGTGATGGAGAGAGACCACTGGCTGTGGTGATGCGGGGAGTATTGCTAAATCCACAGCAGGGGAGTAGCAGCTAATGGGTGATGGCAGGTGCAGGCTGCAGTGGGAGTGGCCCTGGCAGGAGGTGAGGTTGCAAAGGAGAGGAACAGCTCAATACCTTGATAGGAGGCCTGGCCTTAGTCCTGTTAGCTCAGGAAAGTCACAGTGTGCTGAAGGCTGAAAGTAAAACAGCTCAATACCTTGATAGGAGGCCTGGCCTTAGTCCTGTTAGCTCAGGGAAGTCACAGTGTGCTGAAGGCTGAAAGTAAGTGTGTGTGTGTATGTGTGTGTGTGTGTGTGTGTGTGTGCGCGCGCGCGCACACAGCTCCAGGAAGGAGGAAGAGCTGGGCCACCATGGAGATGAGAGAGGGTCACTGTAAAGGTGTTAGTTCCAGCGAAGGAGAAGCGGTACTTTGTCGTACATGAAGACAGAGGCCTTCAGGTAGAGGACAGATTGCTTCCATGGACTGTGTATATCCTTTGATACCATGTAGTATGACTCATTTATTTACACCGATACTGTTTATCGTGCCCAACTGTGGGCCACATACAATGCAAGGCACCAAGAATTCACAAATAAAAGACGAGACTGCTGCCAACACTGCAATGCAATATTTACTAATAATACAGTAATTAGTATGTCTGTCCCTAAATTAAACTTTGAGTTCTTTGAGGGAAGGCATAGTCTTATTTGTGTTTGTATAGTTAGGGCCAGGCTTGGAACAAAGTAAGTTACCAGTAGAGATGAGTCAACTGGAGTATGGGAGCTTGTGGTGGGTGGCTTGGATCTTCCTGGTTAGATCCAACACCAAATTGTCTGCTGGAGTGGGGAGCTCAAGGAAGCCATCAGCCGAGGCTAGCTCACCTTATTCTGTAGTGGGTCATCAGGCACAGACCAGTGGCTCTCTACAGAAATGAGTTCAAAGACACCATTATTGGTGCTGACTGGTGAGCACCGTCAGTTTAGAGCAGTTCAGAGAGAGAGCTCACACCTGTTCACCACCATGCAGTACACAGCAGAACAGAGACTTGAACTTGGCTTTCACACCCATGCTCCCTCTGCCTCTATTTTGCTCATTTTGGCTCTGTACCTCAATAGCTTCCTCTCTGGGTATTTTTGTCTAGGATGTCACCCTGGGCTGCAGCTTTGGCTGTGATTGGGTGGTGGTTGGATCCTCGTGGCCTTCCCTAGGCTCTGGACAGTGCTTTTGAGAAAAATGGAAGAGCAGAGTTCACCTGGTAAGGGCTGAGGCTGCGATGCTAATTCATGATTATGGCCAAGTGGTGTGCTGGCCAGAGTCGGGATCTGATACACAGAGCTGAATATGGGCAAGATGTAGGTTGGAATTTCTGCTATGTAACTGCTGTTACATGTAAGTCTTTCTCAACCTTAGCTTTCCCATCTAACAAGTGGGTACAGTAATACCTGCTTTACCTTGCCCCATAGGGTTTTGGAAGATACAAATAAAATGTGTCAGGGTATATGTAAATTATAGAGCATTATGCAAAAGCAGTGTTACTGGGTCCAAGCAGCTGTGTGCTTCAGATTTGGGTTTTGTTATAAGTATGGATCAGAGCTGCTCTTTTGTCAAGTTTGAGATTGTAGGAACAATATTATGCCTCATGGTAAATGCTTTTTAGAATCAGACCCAGGGAAAGCAGCGGAGCCTGGGCCGCTCAGTCACCCATAGTTTCCGTTCTGTTGTGGAGAGTGACTGCCGGTCCACGGTGCTGCATCCACAGCCAGGGTGTTCTGGCTTGCTTTCTCAGCAGCAGAAGAAACTTGTCAGCACTGATTTAAAGCCCCAGTGACCTCTGGTGTTTCCACCACACTCTGCATAAGTGTGACTGGCCCGGGCCTTGCCTAGAGTCACCCTGAAGCTGACCAGCCATCTTTTATGTATTTGACCCTGAAAACTGGGCTGTCCCAGGGTGAAGTAAATCTTGTCAAAGTTTAGCAAGAAAACAGACGCAGCGAGGGCAGGAGGAGGCTGCTTGCAGTAAGAGAAAGGCTGAGTGGGCAGAAGCGGCTGGCCCAGAGACCAAAGCTGCCTCTCCCCACTGTTGCTGTAGCTTGGGCACTATTGCCTGCTGCCTCACTACAGCTACTGCCCCTCAGTTGGTCACTCTAGTCTGGCCTCAGGGCGTGCTCCCCACCCAATAGCCAAGAGGAGACTGAAAATGCAAGCACGGTCATACTGTGCTCTTATTTCACTTGTTTGTTTTATATCCTTAGACAATAGAGAAAACAGGGTTGTAGCTCAGTGGTAGAACACTTGCCCAACACATGAAGGCCCTAAGTTCGGTCTTCAGTAATGAAAAACACGACAAAAAGAAAACAAGAACCAACATACTTCCACTACACCCACACCCACATCCCCCATACCGAACACACCAAAGAAAAACCAGCCCCTTCACAAAACAACAAAAAGATCAAACAAACAGAAAAAGAATACTAATTTCTTTCTTTTTTTTTTCTTTCTTTTTCTTTTTTGGTCTTTTTGATAGCCCCAGCTATTCTGGAACTCACTATGTAGACCAGGCTGGCCTTGAACTCACAGAGATCTGCCTGCCTCTGCTTCCTGAGTGCTGAGGTTAAAGGCATGCACCACCACACCTGGCTCACAAAATACTAATTTCTATAATGAACACTTATTAGATGCCTACATGTGAATAAGAATCTTTAGGGTTTGAAAGAGACTAAGTCCTGGCTTCTGCTTGCAAAGGGATGTGATGTGCAGTCCATAGTCTCTCAGCCAGTATGCATAGAACCAGGGCATTAGAATGTAAGCTCTAGGATTGTTGTTAGCCTTGTTCATCACTGTGTTCCCATCACCTTGATGACTGCTTAGCACACAGTAGATGCTCAGGTAATTGGTATGCCCTTGATTTTTAGTGGCTTCCATCCTAGGTGAAGTCCAAAATCTCTGGCTTAGTATAACAAGCTTTCTTGATTCAGGCAGTGTCGAAATACCCAGCTTCCCTTTTGCCTGGATTGTGTGTTTCATTTATTCCGAAACAGAGCAGTGCCACACTGTTTGATGCTTTTGAGTCTTTGGTTCTCTTTGCCCTTGGACACCTCCTACCCATTCTCTAGTAGAAAACAAGAACTGTGTTTAACGAACATCTTTGCATCCCCACCATTCAACCTGTCAAAAATGCCTCTTGTTCCTATGGAGATTTGTTGTTTGCTAGTGCTCCACCCACTCTTCTTGGCACCCCTGAGGTGGTGTCCCTGCAGGCCTTCTGACCTTCCTCTATCTCTCTTGTTTTCGATCTCTCTTGGCGTTGGACTGCCAATACCTTGGTTCTACACTGTGCTGAACCTTGGCCTCTTTTCCCATTACTGAGCACCTTCTCCCTCCCACATCAACTGCACCCATAAAACCAGGCCTCTCTGCCTGCTCCACTTGCATAAAATCCCTCCCTAGAGCAGGGTCTGCGTCCTGCCAGTCCCACTGCCCGGGGATGCAGCTCTGTGTCCTGGGCTCTTGCTCGCTGTTAGGTATCATGCCGTCTGTTTGGTTGCACCATTTGCTGCTGTGTGGAGCTTCATGCTTGAAGGCCTTCTGATCAGTGGGGACTCTTTGCTGTTGGCATCTGTCTGAGGCAAGCCTCCCTGGGCTGGGCTTTTTGGGTACTTTTTATTGGATGGCTGCCTTAGGAGCCAGCCCTGCATTCATCTCTTTTCCCCAAACGTCATTCTCTTGTGTTTCCAGCCTATTCTTTGTTTCAGTGCCCTGGTTATTCCCTTTGAGGCAGCTAAACAGAAAATCCTACTTTCATTACTTCCAGGGAAGCAAAAGCAGACCCTTGATATGCAGCCTTTGGAACCCCAGGGCTCCAGGCCACTTGGAGGGGTCACGGAACAGAGTCTGGAAGGGGAAGGCTAGGCTGCATCTGGTTGCATAATTCTCTTCTGTGCTGCAGTGGTTCTGTGGGAACACTGTCAGCGGCAATGGCCCCCTCCTGCAGCTGTAGATTGCTGGTTGGAAGAGAGCCTTCTTACCGGATATCTGGTGTCATCCAAGTGGGGGGCTGGGGATGGGATGTGAGGAGGTGGGTTGTGGGTAGCAGGAATGGAAGCAATTAAAGATATCTTTGCAAATAGAACAGCTGCCGCAGTAGTCAGCCACAAAGCCTCTGGCTATTCAGAGGGACCAGATGTCTGCGGGGGAATCAGAAGACAGTTGAGGGAGGAGTGGTCACAGGTGCAGGGAGGCCAGGCAGGGACAGCGAACGGTTCCTGTGGACTACATTAGGAGACTCAGCTGGCCTGGAAAGGCTACTCACAGCTGTTGACCAAAATGTATGTGCCATGTGGACAGCACTCCTGAGATTGGGCAAGGAAAGTGCCTCACTGCAGACAGGTAAGGCTGTCATTTCCGAGCACCCTCTCTGTGGTGTATTCCCTTGAGATCCTGTTGAGGGAGATTGCCAACCAACAGCATGAAACACACATCTCAGCATTTCATGAGGACGGAGCAGATGGGAGAAGACTTGAGAATCTTTACACTGTGGGCTGAGGATGTGGCTCAGTTGGTTTGCATGCATGAGTCCGTGGGTTCGATTCCAAGCAGTATATAAGGTCATCCTCAGTTACATAGTGAGTTCAAGGTCAGCCTGAGATACATAAGGCCCTATCTCAAACATACAAAACAAAACAAACAACAACAACAACAAAACCCTCAAAAAATATAATAACAAACCAGAAAAAGAAAATGTTTACACTGTGGCTTGGTCCTTGGTGAGCTGTGTCTGTCAAACAAAGGTAATAATCTGTACTAGGTTTAGCTCTCTGGGTTGTTGTTAGGGGATGTCACAAATGTGAGAACATTTTATAAACCACAAAGAAATGAGTGTGCAAAGGTACATTTTGTTTGTCTTCCTTGTAGTTCTTTGGGAAATGTTGCCAGTTATTGATCTGGAGTTGGACATGAATCATTCTCATGATTCTTGCCTCCTACATCCATTTCATCCATTCATACTTGCTAGATGCTCAGGGAACATTTGTTGTATTGGGACCTTGGACTTGGTGTGGAACAGTGAGAAGGACACGGAGCCCTAACATTTCTGTGATTGGTAGAACAAATCCCCCAAGCTAAGAGGGCTACTCATGGGACTAGGTGGTGGTTTTCCAGGCTGGAGGACGGAGGCCACTGTGAAATACTGCTTGCCCCAGCTTTGAAGTCCACATAGTACCAGAGGAGGCAGGGCCTGGGACAGCTCATGTTTCCCTCCTTGGCACAGTCTAGGGAGCTGAGCAGAGCTGTCCATGGGCTTCCCTTCCCTAGAGAATACCACTGTAAGGCTGGGACCGCAAGGACTTCTGGAGACTTAGTGGTATTTCATTTTTTGTCTTGGTTGCAGTGATAAAATACCTTGACAAAAGCATCTTAAGAGAGAAGCGGTTCTTTTACTTATAGTTCCGGAAGGGATACAGTGCATCGCGCTGGGGAAGACCATGGCAGCTGGAGCCTGAGGCTGCCTGTCACGTTGTAAAAACAGGAAGTCAGGCCAGGCACTGAAACCTCCCATTCAATGACCTACTTCCTCTGGCACAGCTCTACCTCCTACAACTTCCCTTACCTTCCCACATAGCCCCATGGGCTCAGCTGGGTACCAAGTGTTGAAACACAGACAGTTCATACTCTGGGTTTCTTCTGGAGGGTTGTTTCTACTCACATTGGCAGCAAGAATGAGTTTTATCATTTCTCACTCCCACCCCATCCCTGAGAGTCTGCAGTTTATTCCATTTTCCAAGGCTCAGATTAGAGCTTTCCCTGTTGAATCTTTTCTGGACAACTTTAGTTGCCAGGTCAGGCATACACTGCTTGAGGATGGCTACTGTATCGTTATCAAGGCCGTATCTTCAGTGAGTGGCACAGTGTGTTCAGGCAGGCAGTCGAGGTCACACTGGATTCATGGAAGTCTCTGCTCACTTTGATTTTGCTTCTTCCTGTATTTCACTGTCTCATCTGCTGGTCTCCAACATGATGGCTTCAGGGGGAAGTCTGTGCAGCCACAGACCAGCTACTCTATCTCATGATGTTTGGAATATCACACCTGTGAGGCCGTCGGTAAGGGGCTCCGTGCACTGCGCACTCGGAGAAGCTTTGAGGACTTGAGCTCCCCCTGCTCTGAAGCAGCCTTGGATGAGTCTGTTACCAGGGGGCTGAGTGAGGTGATAAGAGTTGTGATCTGTTAGTTCTGGAAGGAGAGGAACAAAAACAGAATACAGACTCCCCCAATAGGCTCAGCATGAGGGTCTTAGAAATGCAAGCATTTTTTTTTTTTTCAGACTGTATCTCTCCATTCGTCAGACAGCTACTGAGGTATAAGAGCACAGAGGCACACAAATGGTACATTTCCCTTTTCACCTTTCAAGGTGAAATTGCTGCTGTTGCTGCACAGGGACCTGTGGGAGCTGTTCCATCGTTACTGCTGTAGGATGTGTTTATCACTCTCCCCTGGCACACTTCTCTGAGCTGCACAATTTTCCTGTTCCTCCCTACCCTCATCATCTCTGTGATGATGATGCATCTGGTGGCCACAAGTCTCCCTGATCAGGGTTTGTGGTGTGGTGCAAAGAGCAATGTATTAGTTATTAGCAGCAGTAGGTAGCGTTTGCTGTGTCCTGGCAGGTACCCGTGTCCCTGCTGAGCACTTTCTAGATGCCACCATCTCTTTAATCATTGTGACAATGTAGCAGAGTTGGGATAATTGTTCCTCACTTTGTGGATGAGGAGAGTGAGACTCAGAGGTGGTGGCTTGTCCAAGGTCGCATGGCTAGTAAGTGACAGAGTTGCTATTAAAAGCCATATCCAGCTGCAAAGCCAGTGCTATTAAATGCCAGGGTTCCCTCTGATGTTAATGCGCTCTATGACACCTTGCTTTCCCTGGGCCTCAGTTTCCTAGTGTGTAACGAGAAGCCACATTGAGAGGGCTGATGCTGTTCTGCTTTGGTTAGTCTCTTGTCCTCCTGGAGACTTGTTTCTTCTCAGCTCTGAATTTTTTTTTATTTTGTTTTGCTTTATGGCAGCAGGTCCCTAAGTCCTGATTCTGCTGCAGCGACACTGTCAGGCAGTCCCACGAGCACATGGAATAAACTGGTGCTCAGTGCTGCCTAGTACAACTGTCTGTGGCAGTGGAGATGGTCTGCATCAGTCTAGCATGGTAGCTGATGACCACATGGCTGAGGAGAACGTGAAGTGTGGCCAGTGTCATCCAGGAAATGAATCTCCAGTTCAATTTTAATTAGTTTCAGTCTAAGACCAAATAGAGTGTAGATTCTTCCACCCCAGCTTGTCTGTGCCAACCAAGGCCTCAGAGTCCCAGTGTTAGCTGCTTAGTTGCATTTCTGTTCTTGAAGCTTCTGGCATCATAACATGCATCATTACATCCTGCTCTGATGCATATGGGAAGGATGGGTAGATGTGTACACTTCTCAGATAAGGAAACTGAGGCACACAAAAGTATAGGCGTAGAGTCGAGAAGATTCTTACTGCACGAGTAAGTGACTTACCAAAGCCATTTTTGGAGCAGTAATACCAGGACTGGAAACTTACATATTCTGATTCTCAGCCAACATTTCCTCTAGCTTTCCTGCCGTTGATGTGCCAAGCATTGAACAGGGACGCTGCTCATTTAGATGATTCTTTTAATGTTAAGCGGGGGACCTTTTCATATATATATATACCTTTCTGTACTACCGGATCTTTTAATTCTATGTAGGTGTCATCCTAAGTATAATAAAATAGATGCTTGGAAGCTTTATGAAATGTATAAGGCCACATAATTGAACTATTCCTGTCTTATAGATGCTAGAAATATAATGCTAATCAAATGGACTGGCAGGGTTTTCATCTGGGGCCTGTGGCCAGAAGAGATTGTTTCTCACCTCAGTTCCCTCTGGTGCTAGAATAGTTCCTATCAGACCAACCTTCCTATAGAAAACAACCAGAAACTTACACACATAAAATACAACCACTGAAAAGAATCAGAATACCTGAAAGTGGGCACATTCTTCACACGTGTCAAGGTCATGAAAGTTAAAGGAAGAGGATAGCTGTTTCTGATTGAAGGATGCTAATAGACTTGCATCTAAGGAGTGTGCAATGTATCCATGTGAACTGGGTTCTTTTCTTGCAAGAGACATAACAGTTCTCCCACGGCAATCACGGGGATTGGTTCCATGACCCACTGTGATACCCAAATCTGTGGGTATACTTGTGTTGGATAGTATAGTGTTTGCACAGAACCTACGACATCCTCCCAAACATCTCCAAATGATTTACAGTAGCTACTACAATGTAGAGGCTGTATAAACAGTTGTTATGCTGTGTGGTTTGGGGAATAAAAATGCACAAGTCTCCCCCTCCTCCATCACCTCCTCCTCTTCCTCCATCACCTCCTCCTCCTCCATCACCTCCTCCTCTTCCTCCATCATCTCCTCCTCCTCCTCTATCACCTCCTCCTCCTCCTCTCCTCTTCCTCGTCTCCTCTTCCTCCCTTTCTAGTACTGGGGATTGAACCTAGGGCCTCACATATACTAGGCAAATATGCTGCCACTGAATGGTATCTCCAGCCTCTTTTTGATGTTTTGAGACAGGATCTTGCTAAGTAGTCCAGGCAAGACCTTTAACTTGCAATGTTCCTGCCTTAGACTCCCAAGTACTGAGCTTACATGTTTGGCTTTTTTTCTTTTCCTGGTGGTGGCAGGGCTTGTTTTCAAATATTTTTTAACCCATGATTGGTCGATGTCCTGGTTAATTTTAGTTCTCAACTTGACACCTGGGAAGAGGGACCATTAATTGAGACATGACCAGTAGATTAGCTTGTGGGCTGGTCTGTGGGGCATTTTCTTAATGGCTGGTTGATGTGGGAGGGCCCAACCCACTATGGGTGGTGCCATCCCTGGGCAGATGGGCCTGGGCCAGATAAGAGAGGTAGCTGAGCAAGCCAGGGAGAACAGGCCAGTAAGCAGTGTTCCTCCATGGTCTCTGCTTCTGGGTGCCTCTCCAGATTCCTGCCCCGCTTGAGCGCTCTCAGTGATGAACTGTGATGTGGAAGCATGAGCCAAACCGTTTCCTCCCCAAGTTGGTTTTGGTCAGTATTTTTGTTGCAGCAAAAGAAAGTAACTAGGACAGAAATATCTACAGATGTGTGGAGCCCGTGGTGCTGAGGGCCAGCTGTGGAGACAGCTGTGGAGACGGCTGGTAGACCCTCACGCTTCTTTGGAGTTTACACACCGGTGTTTGCTGTTTAGTTTGGATAACTTAATTGTTAGATAGAGTGTGTTGATGATGCTGGTGACAGGGACATGGGCATGGTGGATGATGAGGACTCAGATTGGTCAGAGATTAAAGAAGAGTAAGAGAGAGGAACAGTGATGGGGGATGCTCAGATTTGGGGTGCGAGTGGAAGGTGGCCATCTTTGTCTACCTTTTAAAACTTTTCTCTGAATTTATTTCAAAATAAAAGTCTTTGAAAACTTCAAATTGAGGAACAACTAAAATAGTGCCTTACATTTGTGGGGTGCTACGGAAGCAGTGGTTCATGTGCATTTGAGAAGGGAGGGGATGGAACTCAGTTACCTAAACATTGGGGAAATAACTCAGAGGAAGCAGAAGGAGGGATCTAGTAAAGGTAAAAGGAGAAATTAATGAAATAACATCAGAAAAAAGTCCAAAAGCAAATCTCTGGAAATATTAACGGCATTGATGAAGCTCCAGCTGGACCGGTGAAGAAAAAAGAGAAAGGGATTTTAGGTCAAAAGTCATTACGTAACTACAGAGTCTAAAGTTTTGTTAAAGAATGCTAAAGAAATATTACCATTTTATGCCAATAAATTCAGTAACTTAGATTCAGTGGATTAATATTTGAAAAATAAAATATCAAAACAAATGAAAGAAAATGTGAATTATATGCAGAGAGAGAGAGAGAGAGAGAGAGAGAGAGAGAGAGAGAACTCTTTATCTGAGGCTGGTGTTGAACTCGATCCTCCTGCCTCAGCTCTAGAGAGCTGTGAATATAGGCGTGTGGTATCACACTTTGTTAGTATCTGATAAATAAATCAATTACTTATAAAAATCCTTGCCTATAAAGAAATTTTGGGGGCTGGAGAGATGACTTAGTGCTTAAGAGTGCCTTCTGCTCTTTCAGAAGACCCATATTTGGTTCTTAGTGCCCATGTCCGGTGGCTCACAGCTGCCTATAAGTCCAGTTCCTGGAGACTGGGCATCTGGCTTCTGGCCTCCATGACACCTGTAAACATGAAGCGCGCGCACACACACACACACACACATATGAAAATGAAAATAAATCTTTAAAAAATTAAAGAATTCTCTAGCCTGATTGTTTCACTGATGAATCGTATACAACTTTAAGGAAAGAAATGGCACCAGTTTGAGGCCACTGCTTTCAGAAAGTGGAGGTGGACACTGCCTGCCTTATTTAATGATGTCAGTGTAGTTCTGATACCAAACCCCACAGAAACATTACAAAAAATGAAAATTATAGACTAACATCCCTTATGAACATAAGCAGAAAATCTGTAATAAAATATTCCCAACTCAAATCCAGTGATACTTAAGAGGAGCAGAGCTCAGTGGTAGAGCACTTGACTAGCCTGAGGTCCTGGGTTCTGTCCCTTGCACTATTAATAAAACACAGACATACATATGCAAACACACATATAAACACATACACACAAGCACACACCCACACCTATTCAAACTCACATACAGGTATGCACATATATACACAAGAACACACATGTGGTCACACACATGCACACATTCACATATATGCACACACATGCACATACAAAATACACCAAGCTTTTTTATCTAAGGACTGAATGCTTGCCTTTACATTAGAACGTCCAAGTGATTTACCATATTAACAGGATAAAATAGAAAGACTGTAGTAATAATTTCAACTGATGCATAAAAATAATTGACAATATTTAATGCCCATTTGTGACAAATCCTTAGCAAATTGGAAATATTAAAGAACTTAGGCAGTTTAATGAAGGACATTTATAATATGCTATCGTCATAATTAAAAGCAAAAATGTAACAGAATAAGGCCAATGTGTCCGCCCTCGTTTTTATTCAGTGTTATATTAGTTTGAGGTTCTAATGTGTCACAGCAAGAAAAAGCAGTACCAGGCTTGAAATCAGAAAGCAGGAGATAAATCTGTTCATGGATCAAGTATCAAGGAAGAAAATCTGAATCTGTAAAATATATGTTAAAACCAAGAAAACAGGACTAGAGAGATGGCTCCATGGTTAAGAGCACTAGTTGTTCTTGCAGAGGGTTCAAATCCCAGCACCCACATGGTGGTTAACAACCATCTATAACTCCAATTCCAGGGGATCAGCTTCCCTTTTCTGGCCTCCATGGACACTATACAACACAGGTGTACACAGTAATACATGTAGGCATAATGCACATATAATAAAAAATAAATAAAAATAATAAAACCGAGAAAGCAATTTAATTTAGTTGTATGCAAAGTCAGCACTCAAAGATGGGTGTGGTATGGTGTGGTGTATGTGTCTCAACACCAAAGAATTGGGAAAAAAAAACCTTTAAGGCGATTTCTTTTCCCCTTATACCAAAAAGCATAAACTATTTGGTGAAAGCACTTGCTGTGCAAGCAGTCTGACTTTGTGTCTTCAGAACCCACACGGAGGCTGGATACATGTAGCACAACTGTGATCCCAGTGCCCACAATCCCAATGCCCCATAGGGTGATGGGAGGCTGCAGTGCGAGCCAGCAAGCTAGCTAGCCTGTGTATGGAACAGGGAAGGAGCACTGTCTCAAACAAGGTGGAGAGTCGAGGACTGACACCTGAAGGCTGTCCTCTGACCCCCACACATACACACACACGAGAACATGCACACACACTCATACACTCACACACGATACACAAGTGATAATAATAAATGACCAAACACTGCTGACAGAAGATGGAGGGCCATGACTTCCATGGAGTGCAAGGCCCAGTGTTGCTAAATTGTCAGCTCAGTTCAAGTTGATTTGTAGATTTAATACAGTCCCGATCAAAGTCCCAAGGGTTTTCTTTTGGGTGGGGACAGAAGCTGACAAGCTGATTTTAATATTTACGTGGAAACATAAAGGAACAGGTATCCACAGCAATCTTAAAAAGAGGAATAGACCTGATTCATGTTAGCTGGATTAGTCTCACCTGGCTTCAACATTTGCTATAAAACTCTGGTGTATCCATAATTCCAAAAACAAGCTGATTTTAGAAAAGGCAAAGGACTTATGTAGACACTTCTCCAAAGGTCAGACAAATGGTCAGGAAGCATAGAAAGAGCTGTGTAGTTTCACTGGTCATCAGGGGAATGAAGGTGCAATGAAGCACCAGCTAGTTAACTATAAAAACCATTATAAGTGTTGTCTAAAAACATTGTAAGTGTTGTCTAGAGGTGAAGAAACTGGAATGTTTGTGTAATGCTGGTGGGAGTATAAAATGGTGTGTGTGCTGTTAGAAATGGCATGGAAGATCCTAAAAAACATAAGTAGAAAGAAAGGGAGGGAAGGAGGAGGGTGGGCAGGCAGGCCGGAGAGCGAGCTGTTAGTAACGTGATTGCCATACAAGGACCCGAGTTCAATTCCCAGAACCCACATAAAAAAGCCGGGCTTTTTGACTCACACCTTGTAATCCCAAGCCTGGGGATGTGCAGATAGGAAGATCCATGGGTCTTGGTGGTCAGCCAGTATAGCCATGTGGGCGAGCTTCAGGCCAGTGAGAGAGACAGTCTAAACAAACAAAAACCAAGTGGACGCCGCCTGAAGAAGACACCTAAGGTTGACACATGCAGCGTTAAAAGGTTGGACTTTCCTGAGATCTTTCTGTGTGTTTGAAAATTTTCATAACAGAGTATCAAGGGAGAAGTAATTTGTTAAAATATTAAAGAAAATATCATGTTTCTAATATTTGGGGCCACATTCAGCATAAGTGCAGTGACTGTGCCTGGCCTTGAGTGCTGGGTGGTCTGACCTTGTGGCTTGTACCTAACCTTTGCACTTTATTTTTCTGGTATAAGGTTGAAGGCAAACTAGAAAGGAACCCTCAAGGCCAATCACCATCCAGAGACAAGTGTGTAAGATTGGGCCCTGTGGGAAATGGCTATTGCTTGAGGCTGCCTTTGCTTAGCGTTCAGTGGGTGCACCATCTCATTTATTTCTACTAATCATGTTAAGTGCCTGTTGTTGTCTTTGTTTTATATGTGGGGACCCTAGAAGCTAAGCACCTGGCCTAAGTTGCACAGCAAGTCAGTGACAGAACTGGGCTGCCACCGAGATACCTTGTCTCGCAGTAGAACTGTCCCTTCTACCACCCCAGGTGGCCTCATTAGCACCCGGGAGAGATGCCAAGGGTGC
This sequence comes from Nannospalax galili, assembly GCF_000622305.1. NCBI lineage: Eukaryota > Metazoa > Chordata > Mammalia > Rodentia > Spalacidae > Nannospalax > Nannospalax galili. The sequence continues at coordinate 691,075 of NW_008338858.1, read as the reverse complement.
CTAAGGTGCAGGGCAGCTTGGATTTCCATTACTCCTCTTCATAGTCTGACAGATGCTTTTCTAACTTTCCCTTTGAACCTTCTAGAATAGACTTAACTGGGTTGCTAGAGCCCTTCCTCCTCTTTGCTGGCCTGGATGTAGAAAGCAAGAACCAGGTTGGAGAGTGCACTGTTTTGTTAGAAAGATTTTTCTGGGGACTGGGAACATAGTTCAGTCATTAAAGTTCTTGCTGTGCAAGTATGGGGACCAACTTAAACCCCTAGTACACACTTCAAAAACCAGGCTTGATGGTATGCTTTTAATCCCAGCACTGGGGGGTGGAGGGGTGGAAACAGGCAGATTCCTAGGACTTGATGGCCAGCCATCCTAGCCTAATTGATGAGTTCCAGGTAAAAGTCAAAGACCCTGTCTCAAGAAACAAGGGGATGACTCCTGACTGACTTTTGGTCTCCCCATACACATGCATAAATATTTTTCTGGGGCTTGACTGCAGTTAATGCTTTTAATTCAAAATAAAGCAAGCAGTTTAAAATAAAGCAAATAGTTGTTCCTTCTCCCTTCCAGATGTTGCTGAGAATCTCATGTTTGCATGCCCCGGCTGTATCTGAGCATGAGGTGTGACTTTCAAATGGGGCTGACAGCACCATTGCGGAAGGGGTTTTCTCCAGGGGAATGGCCAGGTCTAGAATAGAACAGCCATCTGCTGCCAGATGGCCAGGGTTCCACTGAGCTGTGCATGTGACCCAGAAGCTGGCCTTTCCTTTGTGTTTGCACTGTTGGAATAGTCCTCGCACCTTTGCTCCCTGCTCACAGACTCTTAGGGCCCCCCAAGGTTACCCCATCGCTCAGGAGTCACACTTGCCTGTGATGTCCCTATGCCAGGCACACCTGGATGATCCAGAGGGGGCCAGCAGTGCACTGTATTCATGCAGCGAGGTGGCACCTCAGCCTCTTGGCATTGCAATGCCCAAATTAATTCACTGTCGTTAGCAGCACTCCTAGCTGAGAAGGCCCAGCAGGCAACTGAGGGTTGGGGCAGGAAGGCATGGGGAGAGGTACGTTCTGTCCATGGTTGGTGCACCTGTCTGGTTCATCTTGATATTTACTGTCTTGGAAACTGACAGGCTTGGGAGGGAAGTGGAGAAGTGGGTGGGTGGATAGAAGTTGTAATAATGAAGTCCACTTTCCTATTTTATTTATTTTTATGTGTATGAGTGTATTGCCTGCATGTGTGTAAGTGCACCTGTGTTGTGCAATGCCCAAGGAGGTCAGAAGAGGATGTTGGATTCCCCAGAACTAGAGTTATGGATGGTTGTTAGTTACCATGTGGGTGCTGGGAATTGAACCCAGGCTCTCTGTAAGAGCAGCCAGTGCTCTTAACTACTGAGCCATCTCTCCAGCCCCCACTTTCCTTCTTTAATTAGAAAGAAAAAGATGTGCAGATGTTCAGGTTGCCATCCAACTTACTATAAGAAACACTCCTGTTCCTTGTCTCCCCCGATTGTCCTTTTTCTTCCTCTAGTCTCTGCCCCTCCTACTACACTTTTATTGTGGAAAGATGTTATGGTAGGAAAAATACAGAACACCAGACTCCTGTCCTTCCCTGTTTCCCAGGTAGTGGAGTGGCCATCAGAGAGGGACTGTGCCCTTCCCTCGTTGAGTCATCACAGGCAGTCTGAGCGCGAGGAAGGCTATAGACAGCCAAGAAGCCCAAGACACCAAGACAGAGATGGGTTCTTCTTCTCTAGTTCCTAGTCCTTCTATCGCTCCTGCCTCTCCTGATCCCTGTGAAAATGCCCCTTCTCTCTGCTGCCTCCCCGGTGAGCCCTGTGGGCCGTTGCAACTGTGTTCCTGTACCTACCTAGCATTAGTTGCTATTTGTCTGCTTTCCCTTCCCTTCCCTTTCTGTGACAGGATCATGCTACATAGCCCAGGCTGACCTCAACTCATGACCCTCCTGCCTCCTGAGGGCTGGAATCACAGGTGTACACCTCCATACCCAACTGTGATTCGGTTTCACGAAACATCTTTATACTTTCATAGGATGTTGTGTCTTTCTGTTTCGTTTGCTCACTGTTGAGTACTGACACCTGATTATGAACGTCTAGTCTCTCATGTCTCTATCATTGACAGCTTAAAGTCTGAAACATCCTGGGCAAAGATATCGGAGGTGGGGGAGTCTGGGGTTGTTTCTGATACCAAGTGCCAGAGTCCCTGGAGAGCCAGGGATCCTGTAGTGTAACATACTGAACGGGAAATCTAGACACTGGTGTTCTAGAGCCAGCTTGAACCTAGGCCATTGTCCTCCTCTGGTCTCATTTTTCTGTGTCAAGCCTCTGTGGATATTGAAATGCTTATGTTGACACCAGGCCTCCCCCACCCAAGCATATTGTTATTTTAAAATAGTAGCTCAGAAAAGAAAGCTAGAGAAATGGCTCAGTGGTGAAGAGCACATGCTGCTCTTCCAGAGCCTGAGCTTGGGTCCTAGCACCAGGTCACATGGCTCACAACCGCCTGTAACTCTAGCTCTGGGGGATCCGATACCCTCTTCTGATTTTTGCAGGTAGTGTGGCTCACAACCGCCTGTAACTCTAGCTCCAGGGGATCCGATACCCTCTTCTGGTCTTTGCAGGCCCCTGTACTGGCATGCACATACCCACAAACACATACACACACACGCACGCACGCACACAGACAGACAGACAGACACACACACAGACGTAATTAGAAATCTTAAAAAATGACTAGAGCCAGTGGTGGGACAAACAAAATGCTGGAGGATTGTTTCTGACAATCTGGCACCTTTGATGTCTCACTGCATCCTGGGACCACAGTTGCAGAGTGAAACCTGGGACCAGTGTAGGTCCTCAGGGCATCAGCACGAGCATGGTTCCCTCCCCAGAGCCTGCAGCAGAGGTCTAGGCATCATGCTTTCTGAGCAGAATGACCTTTGGACTTCAGGGTGTCATCCCTGGAAAAGGCATGGCAGCCTTTGTCCACTCAGGCTTGCCCCACAGGACTTCTCTGTCCTGACCGTGAGCCGCCTCTTTACCTAAGTGTGTGTCCCTGAGCAGCGAGGTGCCAGGCAGGAGGGGCGGGGCCATCCCAGTCCTACCTAGCCCAGACACATCTGTGGGTAGAGAGCTTTTAACAGAGGGTTCCAGAATCCCAAGGTCCTGAAGTCTAACCCAGAGGCTACATGGTCAATAGTGAGGGGCCAGCCCCTCTCCTGTGGATTCCATTTTAGGGTAGAAATAAAAGCTCATCCTTTTACTGGATTTTATTATTACTTTATGAGGTAGGCAGGATGGGGATTTATTTTTAAAAAGTAATTTTAAATTTCTTGCTCTAAAAATAATGCATACTCATTGTAGAGATGCATGTAGTTTCACAACATCTTATATATATATATTAGACTTATATATCTAATGTATCTTTCCACCTTTTTCCTACCTATATTTTTAAAAAATTGAGAAATTACATATAGTATATTTTCCTTATATCTAGATTTTCCACCTAAATAATATTGGTAACATTTCCCCCATATTAAATATCCTTTAAAATAGTTACTTGGATATGTTAAAATTTATGTGATTATTTTTGGAAATTTTAAGTTGTTTATAAGCTTTTGCTGCTGAAATTTGCTACTAAAAAATTAGGCTGTGATCCATACCTGTAATTATTTTCTCAGTTGCAGTTTCTAGAAGTTGCATTCCTAGCTGATTGGCTCTAAACTATTTATTTTTGAGACAGGGCTTCCTGTGTCCCAGGATGGCCTTGAATCCGCTGGGTAGCTGAGAATGATGTTGACCTAATTCCTGGTCCTCTTGCCTCTTCCTCATTGCTGGGTTACAGGCCCAGCTTAAGGATATGGATTTTTAAGGCCCTTGACAATGTTTAGCATAGTGGATTTTTAAGAGTGGTGTCCTGGTCCTTGATTCCTGTGCTGCTCCCTGGCATAGCAGGAGGTGTCTGAGCATGTGAAGCATCTCATTTGAAAAATCCCTATACCCCCAAATTGGGGCATGGACTTTAAAGGTACCTCACGTGTTCTTGCCATCCTCCCCCTTTTAGAAGTCCCTTCATGAGGTGCTTGCTGGTTTCTCTGGCCAGAGCCGTACCTGGACCAGAGTAGACCATGTGGAGCAAGGAGCTTCATGACGAACCTTGCACTTCCTTGTTGGGATGTGAAAAGAGGGCTGTTGGCATTACCTGTCAGATGAGGACATTGAAAACCTCAAAGAGCTCAGTAATGCCATGTGTTGGCGTCTGTGTTCCCCTGCGTTCAGATAATGACATACATGAAGACTCACAGTGCTTTGTGCACAGCGGAAGGCTTTTGTATTTGAGTGACATCATGAAACCAGAGCACATCTAGTTTGGCTCCTTACTTTACAGATAAGAAACTGAGGCCTGGAGAACCTGATGGTCTCCAGTGTCACCCAGCAGAATAGGCCAGGCATTGGATCTCCACACTTCCATCTCTTTGGCACAGTCTTGGTTTCCTTTAGAGCCAAGTGCAGCAGTTAGTGTTGTGTTCATGTGTGTTTCTTTGATTTTGCCTCATAGTTTTACCAAAAGGGTTTAGCATCCTATTTGTTGTATTACGCTAATTTGATTTACATGGCATTAAAAGAAGGTAAACGGAGTCCTGGGAAATTTCAGATAGGCATTCTACTGAGTGATTTCCTATTCTGAGCCAGCCTGGATTGAGGGAGCTGTGGCAGATGTGCCTGTCTTATAGTGCACATGAGTACCCCACAGTAGCGGTCTTTGTGGGAGGCCACCAGCTGTGATGTCCAACTTCTACATCCTGCAGTCTACACCCTTGGCCTCAGTACCTTCCAGTGTACTCCGTGTTCCTTTGTTATAACTACTATTTATGTTCCTGTATTGTGCTGGATAGCTGTAGTGTCAGCTTGACACACCTGGGTTGAGCCTCAGCTGGGGCCTTGCCGCCATAGGACTGGCCTGTGGCCATGTCTGTGGGGGATTTTCTTGACTGTTGAGTGATATGGGAGGGCCCAGTCCACTGTGAGTGGTGCCACCCCTGGGAAGGTGGTCCCATACTGTATAAGAAAGCAGGCTGAGCAAGAACTAGGGGAGCAAGCCAGTAAGCAGCATTTCTCCATGGCCTGTGCTCCAGGTCCTGCCTCCAGGTTCCTGCTCTGAGTTCCTACCTTGGGCTCCCTGATGAACTGTGACCTGGGAGATATAAGCCAAACAAACCCTTTCCTCCCCAAGTTGGTATTGGTCAGAGTGTTTTGTCACAGCAATTGAAAGCAAACTAGAACATATACTAAAGTGTAAGCATCATGAAGCCAAGGTGTCTCAAACATCTCAATTGATACCTGGCACAGAGTAGCATTTGATAAAAAGTTCCTGAATGAATGAATAGATGGTTTCTGAATTAAGAATGGTAGGAATGGGCACGACCTGCAGGCCTCTCTCCGACCCGCAGGCCTCTCTCTGGGGTAAGTCAATTGCGCCCTCTGCACCTTGACTCCCCCAGCTTCATTCACCCTCCCATCTCCCCCGCCTGTCTCTCCTCCTAGCCTGGGTCCTGTCCCATTCCTTGTCTTGGTGCCCCAGACACCTGGAGAACCACCACTGCTTCCTGATCCTTTGAATCCAGACCAACCCAGTTCTGTCTCGGGTCCCCAGGAGCGCTCTGGGCTTGGCCCCGCCCTCACCTCCCTCTGCTTCCCTGGGCTGCACTACCTACCAGCCTCTTTCCTGAAGGTGGAGGCTGACCTTTCCTCTTCCTGATCCTTTGCATCCAGACCAACCCAGCTCCTCAGTGCAGTCCCCAGGAGCCCTTGGGGCCTCGACCCACCCCCATCTTCTTTGCATCTCTGGGTGGCATGGCCACCAGCTGCCCTAGACCAGCATCTTTCCTGGGCCCGGCTCCCAGGCCAGTCCAACTCCAAACTCCTGAGGCCAAAATCTTTCTTGGAGGGATCCAGAACTTAGGAGAAAGCCTGAGAGCATCTGATCCTCATCTGACTTGGGCCTCTGTGGGAACTCCTGAAGACCAAAGCAATCGGCCACTCCAATATAAAATCAAAAGAGAGAACCGGAAGCTTAGAGGAATCAACTTTTCATGCCCAAAAAGTAAACCACAAAGACACATAAAGTTTACAAAAAGAAGCAGACCTAAACATGAAGGCTTGAGTCTCACACAAGAATCAGAAACTACAAAAGAAATTCACATGTCAAAATCACAGAAAAAATAGTGACATGAAAAATCAAAATAACATATTCCCACCAAATACCAATAGTCCTCTAGAGGAGTACAATGAGAACCCCCTAGAGATAATGCAGGACATGGAACTTAAAAGAACAATTATAAACATGATAAAAGAATTCAGTGAATTTAAAGAAAACAAAAAGAAATTAAAAAACTGAAGGAAGATGGGGATAAACTTCTGAATGCATTCAGAAAAGAGTTAGAAATATTGAAGAATACTCAGTATGAAATGAAGGAAGTGAAACAGTCAGTAAGCCAATTAGAAACGACAGGAGAAAGCATCACCAATAGGATGAATGAAATGGAAAACCAGAGTATCAAGACTGGAAGATAAAGTGGACGAACTAGACCACTCAAGCAAAGATTATGAAAAATTCAAGAAATCACAAGAATGGAATATGCAGGAATTGTGTGACACCATAAAAAGACCAAACTTATGAATTATAGGCATACAGGAAGGAGAAGAATCACAAAATAATGGCATGGACCAGATCTTCAACAAAATCATGGAAGAAAATTTGCCAAAATTAAAGAAAGACATGCCCATACAAATACAAGAAGCATATAGAACACCAAACAGACGGGAACAGAAAAGTAACTCTCCACGGCACATCATAGTAAAAACACTAAGAGTACAGAACAAAGAGACAATACTGAAAGCTGCAAAAGAGAAACAACAAGTCACATATAAAGGAAAATCCATTAGGATTACAGCTGACTTTTCAGTACAAACTGTAAAAGCCAGAGGAGCCTGGACCAAAGTATTCCCAGTTTTAAATGACCACAGGTGCCAACCCAGATTACTATACCCAGCCAAAATGTGTATTATAGTCGAAGGGGAAAGAAAAATCTTCCATGACATAAACAGACTGAAAGAATTCATGTCCACAAAACCAGCCCTTCAGAGAGTTCTTGAAGTAATACAAAGAGCTGGGGATATGGAAAGAAACTTAATGAACGTATAACTATGGAAATGCACAGCTACACCAAGAATGTGAACAGAAATAAAAATAACAGGAATCAATTCACATCTTTCATTAATTGCTTTAAATATCAATAGACTGAACTCCCAAGTCAAAAGACACAGATTAGTTGAATGCATTAAGAAACAACCCATCTTTTTGTTGTCTGCAAGAAACTCATCTTACTTTCAAGGACAGGCACTATCTTAAGGTGAAAGGAAGGAAAGAAACATACCAAGCGAATGGTATTAAGAAAAAAGCAGGCATTGCAATTCTAATATCTGACAAAATATACTTTAAACTAAAACTAATCAGAAGAGATAAAGAGGGCCACTTCATTCTGATCAAAGGAACAATAAACCAAGATCCGCTATTACCATCATGAACATACATTCACCAAACTCTGGGGCACCCAACTTCATAAAAAAATACTACAGGACTTTAACACCCAGATTGATCCCAACTGATTAATAGTAGGGATAGTAGTGCAATACCCCACTTTCTCCATTAGACAGGTCAACAGGACAGAGAGTTAGCAGAAAGACATCTGAATTAAACAATACCATATATCAAATGGACTTAACAGACAGCTACCGAGTATTCCATCCAAGCACCAAAGGACATACTTTCTACTCAGCACCCCATGGAACTTTCTCCAAAATCGACCA
>NW_008338858.1:680764-683179 GCF_000622305.1 Nannospalax galili | reverse complement strand
TGGTATCTTTTAACTCAAACGTCTCTCTGTTTATTCTTTGTCCAGGTGACCGGTCTAATGTAGACAGTGGGGTATTGAAATCCCCTACTATTACTGAGTTGGGGTATCCTGTGCCTTAAAGTCCTGTAGTGTTGTTTATATGAATTTGGATGCGCCAGTGTTTAGTGTGTATATGTTAAGGATTGTGGTCTTCTTGGTCAACTGTTCCTTTGATCACAATGAAGTGACCTTTCTTATCTCTTTGCCAGTGCCAGCCGGCCAAGACAGACAGTACCTGAAAGGGGGAGTGAGGATTGAAAGAAAAAACAAGAGACAGAGAAAAAGATACTTGGGAGGACGGTCAGTAGAGACTGCAGCCCCGGTTTATTTTAGCTCCACCTTTTTATACAGAAGAACAGCAGAGATCTTAAACTCAATTACTTTCAACAGCTGTTTTTCCCACCTGTATCTAAGGGTCAAGGAGCGGTGAAATACTTGTTGTGAGCTCCACCATATAAACACATTCCTCTCGACTTGGCAGATTAGGTACTGGTGTGCAAAACACAAACTCAGTAAACAAGCCTGCCACAGCTCAAGGTACATAATGGATTAGTAGCTCCCAACAGAAGTTTATAGCTCTAAGTGCCTACATCAAAAAATCGGAAAGAACACAAATAAATGACTTAACATTGCAACTCAAGACACATGAAAAGCAACAACAAAGGAAATGCAAACCTAGCAGACAAGAGGAAATAACAAAAATCAGGGCAGAAATTAATGAAATTGAAACAAACCAATACAAAGAATCAATGAATCCAAGAGCTGGTTCTTTGAAAAGGTAAACAAGATTGACAGACCGCTAGCCCGGGTAATCAAAAGATAGAAAGAGCACCTCCAGATCAAGAAAATAGTGATGAAAGGGGACACATCAAACAGACACCAGGAAGATACATAACATTATAAGGGAATACTTTAAAAACCTATATGCTACTAAATTTGAAAACCTAAAAGAAATGGATGCATATCTAAAGGCATGGGAACCACCAAAACTAAACCAAGAAGAGATTAACAGCTTAAATAGACCCATATCACAAAAAGAAATTGAAACAGTAATACAAAACCTCCCGACTAAAAAAAGCCTATGACCACACGGATTTACAGTAGAATTCTAACAGACATTTAAAGATCTACATCCAATAGTACTTAATTTATTCGAAAAGATAGAAATGGAGGGAGAACTTCCACATTCCTTCTATGAAGCCAGCATCACTCTAATACCAAAGCCAGGTAAAGATACAACCAAAAAAGAAAACTGTAGACCCATATCCTTAATGAACAGAGATGCAACAATTCTCAACAAGATACTTGCAAACCGCATACAGACATACATCAAAAAGATCATCCTCCGTGATCAACTCAGCTTTATCCGAGAGATGCAGGGATGGTTCAATATACGTAAGTCAATAAACATCATAAATCATATAAATGGGCTCAAAGACAAGAACCTCATGGTCATCTCAATAGATGCAGAGAAGGCCTTTGACAAAATTCAACATGCATTTATGTTCAAAGTCCTAAAGGGAATTGGACTGGAGGGAACATACTTCAACATAATTAAAGCCATATATAACAAACCCACAGCCAACATCATTCTAAATGGAGAAAAACTGGAAGCATTCCCATTGAAATCAGGAACCAGACAAGGCTGTCCACTATCTCCACTTCTCTTTAACATAGTGCTTGAAACTCTTGCAAGAGCAATAAGACAAGAGCAGGAAATTAAAGGAGTAATAACTGGAAAAAGAAGAGATTAAATTATCCCTTTTTGCAGATGATATGATGTTATATCCAAGAGATGCCAAAAATTCTACCAGAAAACTCCTAGAAATTATTAACATGTTCAGTAAAGTGGCATGTTACAAAATTAACCTACAAAAGTCTGTAGCCTTTCTATATACCAATAACAAGCAATCAGAGAAAGCGCATGGAAACACTCCCCTTCACAATTGCTGCAAAAAAATAAAATATCTCGGAATAAACCTGACCAAAAATATTAAAGAGCTCAACAATGAAAATTTTAAATCTTTAAAGAAAGAGATTGAGGAAGACATCAGAAGATGGAAGGACCTCCCATGCTCATGGATTTGAAGAATTAAAATTGTGAAAATGACCATCCTACCAAAAGCCATTTATAGATTCAATGCTATGCCAATCAAAATCCCCCTGACATTTTTCACAGAATAGGAAAAAACCATCCTAAGATTCATATGGAAGCACAAAAGACCTTGGAGAGCCAAAGCAACCCTGAACACTAAGAGCAATGCCAGGTGGATTACTATACCAGATTTTAAGCTGTATTACAGAGCTACAGTCATAAAAACAACATGGTACTGGCACAAAAATAGATCCATAGACCAATGGAACAAAATGGAAGAT
>NW_008338858.1:679705-680443 GCF_000622305.1 Nannospalax galili | reverse complement strand
ACAAGGGCAAGAATTAACAAATGGGACCTCATTAAACTAAAAAGCTTCTGTACATCAAAGGAGGCAACCAGGAAAGCAAACAAAAAAACCCACAGAATGGGAGAAAATCTTCACCAGTGACACATCTGACAGAGGTTTAATATCCAGAATATATAACAAACACAAAAAAACAGAGAATCAAGACAAGAAGTAAACCAATTAAAAGATGGGCTAAGAAGCTGAATAGAGTTCTCAGAAGAAGAAGTAAAGATGGCTATGAAGCATCTTAAAAAATGCTCAACATCACTAATAATTAGGGAAATGCAAATTAAAACCACTTTAAGATTTCATCTTATTCCAGTCAGACAGGCTAAGATCAAGAGAACAAATGATACCAAATGTTGGAGGGGATGTGGGGAAAGGGGACCACTCATCCACTGCTGGTGGGGCTGCAAACTGGTTCAACCCCTATGGAAAGCAGTGTGGAGAACTCTTAAAAAACTACAAATGAACCTACCATTTGACCCAGTTATACCACTCCTTGGCATATACCCAAAGAACTCATCCTATTGCAGAGACACTTGTACATCCATGTTTGTTGCTGTACTTTTCACAATAGCTAAGAGATGGAAGCAACCTAAATGTGCCTCAACTTATGAATGGTTAAGGAAAATGTGGTATATCTACACAATGGAGTTTTACTCAGCAGTAAAGAAAGATGAAATCATGAAATTTGCAGGTAAATGGATGGAACTAGAA
>NW_008338858.1:663267-679267 GCF_000622305.1 Nannospalax galili | reverse complement strand
GTGGTGGGTCACCTGTCCTCTTGATCAAGGAGGCCGAGGAGACCCCACGAGATGTACTTGAACTAGTGTCCAGTCTACAAAGAGGAGGGTCAACACAGAGGAAACATTTCCTCCATGCTTCCAAGCAAAGCCAACCATGGTCAAGCAGGACCTTTGACTTATCTTCACATCGGCGGAACTGGTAAAAGAAAGGAGCCAGGGGCTCCTCCCAAGCCCATGTGACCCCTGGGTAACAGTTCCTCAAATGTCCTTAAGAGTAAAAATATATTGGTTTATCTGGGCCAAGTGTATGGCCTTAAACACCCAAAAAGAAAGTATAACCAAAGATTAACGGGGCCAATATAATTTTTTTAAGAGTCCATATGAATAGTTAATGGCTACATAACAAGGAACAATGCCAGATAGGAAATACCTTCTTTTGAGTTTTTGGCCCAGGTGGTCAAAGGGACTCCTAGATAGTAACCCAGCATAGAACTGGGAAAATGAACAGCAGACCCCAATGTTATCTAAAGGAATATTGACAACTGATTGCTGCTAGATGAGGAACAGCTGACCCTCCTAAAACAAAGACCTCTAGATAGGTGAGTAGATTCACCAGAAGGGCACGTAGTGGGGAATGGCTGGGGATGCTGACAACACAGCAGACAGTAGCAGGGATATCAGAGTATAAGGGCTCTAGTGGGGGGAGGGAGGCTATGGGAGGGTTCCATCTGGGAAGTGGGTGTATAGTTGAATAAGATGGTTTGAGATGTTCTGTGTGATATACACATGCACACAAATCAAAAAAATTTTTTAAATGTATTATATTTGAGGAGGAAGCATGGAAATTTACATCATGTTAATTAGTAGAGGTGGTAAACATTACCATTGAAATCTACCCAATGACTTTATAGACATACACAGGTGCTAAGGATCCAAGTGCAATCGATTATGAATATTAGTAATCAGATACATACAGATTAGAGACTCATGAGCCAATAACTCAATGTTAGTAGCAAAAACGATGAGTCTTTCTGTAAGGAATAATATATTCTAAAGTGACATGGAGATCTTTTTTAAAGGTTAAACACTCATTCAATTTTATGGTTAACAGGGCTTATACTGAGTTCAATATTGTATAACTGTATGAATTCAACTGTGAACCTAGAAACTTGTACCCACTTGTGAAAGAGATGCACTCTTGCTCTGGAGTTTGTTACTGCATATGTTAAAGCTGTAATGAAATGCTTCTTCCAATCATGTAGTTATTAAAAATTAAACAAAAATAATGATAAAAAGGACAATAAGTTGGGAGGGGGGCTTATGGGGAGCATCTGAGGGAATTGGAGGGGAGGGAGGTTCGATATGCAGAAAACTTGTATGCATATATGAAACTCTCAAGTAATAATAAGAATTATACAAAAATAAAAGTGTCAGTCTAAGATTGGCCAAAACTTTTTGAGGAGTTAAAAAAAAGTGGTAGGAATGAAGAACTGAAGCGTAATACTACTTTTTGTTTATTTATTTTTATTTTCTGTGTAGGAGTGTTTTGCCTGCATGAATGTTAGTGCACCCATGTCATGCAATGCCCAGAGGCCAGAAGAGGGCGTCGGATTCCCTGGAACTGGAGTTTTGGATGCTTAGCTACCATGTGGGTGCTGGGAACTGAACCTGGGTCTTCTGCAAGAGCTTTTTCCTGATGAGCTATCTCACCATCCCTACCCAGTGCTCTTTTGTCTATGGTTTTTCTTCCATGGATAGAGATGTTACCTGACCTAAAATCTGTTTGTTTCGGAATTGCCAGAGGAGAAAGGCCCCTTTATGAGGTTGCACATTAAGATCCCTGTCCTAGTTTGTCTCTCCATTGCTGTGACAAAACACTCTGACCACTACCAACTTGGGGAGGAAAGGGTTTATTTGTCTTACATCTCCCAGGTCACGTTTCATCAGGGTGCCCAAGGTAGGATCTCAGGGCAGGAACCTGGAATCAGGAGCTGGAATACAGGCCATGGAGGATCACTGCTTACTGGCTTGCTCCCCTGGCCCCTTATCAGCCTGCTTTCTTATACAACACAGGTCCACCCACACAGGGTGGCACTACCCACAGTGGGCTGGGCCCTCCCACATCACTCAACAATCAAGAAGGTTCCCCATGCACATAGCCATAGGCCAGTCCAATGAGAGAAATTCTGTAATTGAGGCTCCCTCAACCCAGGTATGTCAAGTTGACACTAAGCTATCCAGCACAATTGACCCCGTGTCAACTTGACACAGAAACACATCACCATTAAACCATAACATTTCCAGTTCTTGTCCCCAAGATATGATGTTAACATTAACATCACAACATAAGACAGTACAACCTTAAAAACCCCATAGTCCCCTAAAAAATCCAAACACTTAGAAGTCCATAGTCTCTTTTAAGTCTCTTAACTGTGGGTGGGCTTCTGTAACATCCAAAACAAGTACTGTCTTATTTCAAAGGGAAGAATTGGACACACCTAAACAAAACCAAAGTCCAGCAAATAGCTCAAGGCTGGACATCTGGGATTCACTCATGATCTTCTGGATTCCAAAGGGTTCTGGCAGCTCCACTTTTCTGACTTTGCTGTCCACAGCACACACAGCTTGTCTCACAGACCCAGGCCAGCTCCATTCCACATCTACTGCTGTCCTTGGTGGTCGTCCCATGGTCCTGGCATCTCCAATAAGCTGGGGTCTCCACTGAAATGGAGGCTACACCTTCACCAGTGGCCTCTTCTTGCCTCTGGGGTGCAAAGCCTCAGATTCTCTCCATGACCCCTTCAATCCTGGGGTCTTAACTGCAACTGAAACTGTATTTTCTCCTATGGCCTTTCCTGACCTCTCAGAGTGCCAAGCCTCAGCTGCTCTCTGTGACCCCTTCATGCTTTCAACATCAGAACCATGCAGGAGACTCTTACACATTACCAGGTCCTGCTTCCAGACTGAGATAGAGGCAGGGGTCCCACCTGCGTCCGACCCTTAGGAAATACCTCCCAGAAGACTTCACCACAATGATGTTGGTCTCTTGTTACTTACAGCTGATATTTCAGCCCCAGCTAACCAGCATCAGTTGTCCCAGTAAGCAAAGGTTTTACTTAAGGTTCTGGTCTCTTCTTAATCACAGCTACAGATTCTCAATTCAAAATATCACACGAACAGCCCTGATAGTCTCTGCCTCCCTTTGAAGCTTCACAAGCCAGGCCTCCATTGTCTACAGTTCAGCAGAACTGTTCCAAGCTCCACAGCAACAAACTCTGAGCACTCAATGGCTTTTCCAACCTAAAGTTCCAAACACTTCCACAGTCCTCCCCAAAACTACTGGGTCAGGTCTGTCACAGCAATACTCCACTCCCGGTACCAATTTCTGTCCTAGTCTGTCTCTCCATTGCTGTGCAAAACACTCTAATACCAACTTGGGGAGGAAAGGGTTTATTTGTCTTACATCTCTCAGGTCACAGTTCATCAGGGAGCCCAAGGTAGGAACTCAGGGCAGGAACCTGGAATCAGGAGCTGGAGGACAGGCCATGGAGGAATGCTGCTCAATGACTTGCTCCCTGAATCCTGTTGTCCTAGTCTGTCTCTCCATTGCTGTGCAAAACACTCTAATACCAACTTGGGGAGGAAAGGGTTTATTTGTCTTACATCTCTCAGGTCACAGTTCATCAGGGAGCCCAAGGTAGGAACTCAGGGCAGGAACCTGGAATCAGGAGCTGGAGGACAGGCCATGGAGGAATGCTGCTCAATGACTTGCTCCCTGAATCCTGTTCAGTCTTATGCAACCCACCAGCCCAGGGGTGGCACCACCCACAGTGGGCTGGGCCCTCCCACATCACTCATCAATCAAGAAGGTGCCATGGGGCACATAGCCACAGGCCAGTCCAATAAAGGAAGTTCCCCAATTGAGGCTCCCTCAACCCAGGTGTGTCAAGTTGACACTAAAGCTATCCAGCACAGCCCCCCTCTTTGAAACCCCCGTACTAGTCCCATCCCATGAAGTGGATTGTTGTTGAGGTTGAGGAAACCAATATCTAAGTTAAGTAGTGGGTCTTCCTGGAAGAGTGGCAGATATGGGGTTCAGTATGTCAGTCAATTAAAACTAAAGGTAAATGACATGAAGTTTCTTTTCTCCTGAAGGCATAGCCACTCAGAACTGTAGGTTACCAGCTGGGAGGCAGGCAAAGCTAATATTTACCTGGCTCTGTAATCTGAACTGTTTGAGGGACGGTTTGGCTTGTTTGAATTCGAATATCCAATAATAATCAAGAGAGATTGAAAGCTCTTGTTTTGTTGAATACATATTTACGATGTATTATGTTATCTTTTATTAATACAGCAGCTAAAGAAACATTCAGGTTAAATTGTCCTTCGACTCATTTGATTCCTAGAACTTCCTGGATGATAGCTTTGGTGTATATACCCAGGCAATAACTTTTTTTAAAGCTCTCAGTATTAAGAAGAAAAAAACCCTTGTATTTCTTTTTAATCATTCAGTCTATTCTGAAAACGACTTATGTCTTGTTAATTTGTTGAGTGTTTTGGCACCATGCCTTTTAGAGAAGTGTGGGCACAGAGGCTCCATCTTTAATGGGAAGTTTCTTGATGCTCTTGTCATAGGAAAAGCAGAGCCACTTTGTGGTGGCTGTACCCTGCTCACCCCACTTGGCTGGTCTTGTCTGGTAGGTCCTATAACAGTTGCAACATATGGAATTATTCAGACTCAGCTTTACCAAGGATGAGTACTGAGATCATCTGAAGTTTAAGGCTCTGGCAACGAGAACTGTCTCCCAGTTTTCCTTCTTACCTGTCATGGTCTTTCTGACCCTGAAAGCAGCACATTGGTCTTTGCCTAATTTTAAAAGCACAGTTGGCTTTTGTCTGCACAGGGGATTGGCCCAGGACCCTCTGTGGACATAATTTGTAGAGGTTCAAGTCTCCTATATAAAGTGTAATATTTGCATATAACCTATGTATACAATCATGTATACTTTAAATCAGCTCGAGATTACTTATAAAACCTAATATAACAAATTCTGTGTAAATAGCTGTTGGACTGTGTTGTTTAGGGAATCAAAGTTTCTACATGTTTAATGTAAGTGTGCTTAAAAAAATTGACTAGGTGCAATACTGTATGACATTAATCTCAGCACTCAGGAGGCAGAGGCAGGTAGATCTCCATGAGATGGAGGCCCCCCTAGTCTACATAGTGAGTTCCAGGCCAGCTGGAGCTACAGGGAGACCCTGTCTCAAAAACAAAACAAAACAAATTTGCTGGGCTGGTGAGATTGCTTAGCAAGTAAAGGTGCCTGCTGCCAGGCCTGATGACCTGAATTTGATCTCTGGGATCCACATGGTAGGAGAGAATCAATTCCCAACAGACATGTAACCTTCACCTGTGTGTTACGGCATGCATGTGCACCCATACGCACCCTCCCACCACTAAATTTTAATAAAAATTTTTAAATGTTTGCTGCATGGTTGGTTGAATCCATGGAAGGCTGACTGGAAGTCATCCTGCAGTACGGGGTTGTTTGCTTATTTTAGCCTTCCATGAATGTAGGTATTGGTAGGTGTCTCAGCAACAGTTCCTTGTTCTCTTATGTGTTCATAGTTATTGGGTTAATCATGGCAGAGATTCCTATTTCATTTTAAATATGCAGAACCTGAAACCCAGAGAGACATGGCTGTTTTCAGGAGCAGTAGTCTGTCAAGCCTGTGCAAGCCCTAGAACTCCTGACTCCTAGCTTAGTACTTTTTCAGCAGAGGACCATCTCCGTGCCTGTTATTTTTCTTCCTCAGATTGCCATTTAGATGTCACATCATTAAGCTATCGATACAGCTTACTAGAGGTAAAGTGAGAGATGGTAGAACTAAACTATCTTCCGATGGGTTGTGACTGACCGTGTGTGCTCTTTCTTTCTGTAATGTGTGGAACTTGAGCTCATCTGTACAGCAAACTTCTGTTACAGTACAGCTGACTGTCTGCTATCACTGTTGTCCTCAGTAGTTTATGTTCTGTAGTGTGCTGGAAGAAAATTACATTTGACACTGATACTCATTCTAGAAAAATAGGTATTTCAAAATCAGATATATTATTTTAAATCAATTGCAGTAAAAGTTTGATGTATAACGGAGTATCTTCATCCCTTTTCCTGTTGCTGTGATAAAATACCCTAACAGAGCAACTTAAAAAAGAAAGCTTATTTCAGCTCACAGCTCAAGAACAAAGTCCATCATAGCTGGGAGGTCACAGTGCAGGCACTGGAGCAGCTGGTCACATCCCATCCGCAGTCTGTACGTGGGGAAGGATGAATCGTGCGTGCTAGTGTTCAGTTTGCCCTGTCATTTTATGTGGTCCAGGATCCCTGCCCAGGGAGTGTCCTACCCACAGTTAAGGTGGTCTTCCACAGCAATTACCCTAATCAAGATAATTCTTCACAGGCAAACCCAGAGGCCTGCCTCACAAGTGATTCTAGATCTTAACAGGTTGACAATTCACACTAAGCCTCACACTCAGGATAACCATCAACATGAGCACTTTTCATTACATGATTGTTCATGCATTTAAAAACATAAGATACTCTAGCATCGTGGCTACTGATTGAACCAAAATGAATAAACAATCCATTATTCCTCAAGAGGTCTCTGCCCAGGTACCCTACTTGAAGTTGCCCACACCTTCAGTTGCTGTGTACCTCATTCTACTTCAACAGTCAGAAAACAACGTGGGCATCACGGGAGCTCCGGACAGCACCTGGGCAGTGGGGCCAGTCTCTGCAGGCTTACCCTGCCAGGCCTTCTCAGCATGATGAACTGCATTCCTTCAAACCAGGAGCCAAAATTAACCCTTCCTTAAATTGCTTTTGTCAGGTGTTGGTCACTGCAGCGAGAGAAGTAACGATACAGGAACCTCATGGGCATTGATGGCTTTTCTTTTCCTTTTATTTTCTATTCCTCTATTTCTGAGTGCCCTCTCCAAGAAAGAAAAAGACCAAAAGGAAAAGTGACCTAACTGGTTGCCATCTGCAAGCCTTGCCAGAAACTGTGGGAACAGCCTCTGAAGTGAGGGCTGTCAGCCTCAGGGACTGAGGAGGCTCTTTTTTGGAATGAAGTCCCACACAGGCCTTGAGCCTCAGAGGCCTCTGAGCACAGGAATCCCTGCTGTGTCAGACAGTGTTTTGTCTCTTTCTTCTGCTCCAGCAAACCTGCTTTTCCAGAATACCAGCATTTAAGATACATTTAAAATCCCATTTTCAGGAGGCTGGGGTGGATGTTGCTCAGTTAGTAGGGTGCTTGCCTCACCTGTGTGAAACCCTCGGTTCAGTTCCCAGTACTGCATAACCAGGGGTGAGGGTGCGTGTCTAATCCTAGCAATTGAGAGGTAGAGGCAGGAGGATCAGAAGGTCAAGGCACTCTTTGGTTACATAGCAAATTCGAGGCCAGCTTGGGATACATGAGGTCCTATCTCAAACTTTTTTTTTTTTATACATATGTACACATATAGCAGTTTGGATCTTCTAGGGCAGGGATTCCCAAACTTCAGTGTGTATTGGGATCCTTTGGAGGACTAGTTAAAATGCAGTATGCTCAACCTCATTCTCAGAGTTTCTGATTTGGTAGGTGGGAGGTAGAACCTGAGAATTTGATGTCCTCCAAGTTCCCAATGTTATTAATTGCCCTTAGCCCCATGTTGAGAGCCCAGTCCTGGCATTAAGAGGTCTTGGCAGTGTGGCTCCAGGGGGATATTTTGTAGTCTACTCTTTGACCCAGGTGCAGACAGACACGTTTCACAGTGCGTGAACCCAGTTCCAGTGCGGGGACCGAGTTCCAGTGCATGGACCATGTTCCAGTGTGGTATTGCTTCCACAGCTGTTTTGACCTCCAGATCAGACTTTAAGGACTATATTTGTACTTTATTATTCTGTTTCCCAGAAGAATAGCTCAGCCGTATTAAATGGCACTCCATGAATGTTGGAAGTATGTTTAGTGGGGTGGGCCATATTGCAAGCCTGGCATAGTGGACAGCGTTTGTAGGGCTTCTGTATGACAAAGGCTCTGGGTTAGGAGTGGAGTCCATTACTCTGTGTGGCAGTGTTGTGGAGTAAGCATAATTTATTTACTCCTAGGTCCCTTCTGGAAGTAGCTGGATTTTCTGTGCAGGTCAGCAATTTATTAAAAGTATTGCTGTTATTACAACAGAAAGCAAAAAAGGGAGAAAACTGTTTTCTTGGTAAGTTTTACTTGGCAATATTATTGATTAGTCTTTATAGTACCCTAACTAGTTTTAAAAAAAGAACACCTGAAATGCCAAGCAAGTAACAAATAGTAGGTGCTCCTGGGAGCATGAGTGATGATGCTGTCTAGTAAATTGCAAATACGGAAGGAACAGGTGTGGTGCGGGATCTGGAGACTAAGCAGGCTCAGGAAATATCACATTAGCTCTTCCCCTTGAACATTTCATCTGCTGTGACTTAAGCCCAGATGCCAGCAGCCACCACGATGCAGAGTCCTCGCTTCACCGTGATTGGAACAATGGATGTGCACCTGCAATGGAGCTTTGGTCCTTTAAGGGCACGTAGCCATCATCCTAGTCTAATTCTTGCAATTTGCAGATGATGAAATGACACTTAGATAAGGGAAAGGCTTGCTTCTGAATTGCACACCTAGTAGGTGGCTGGTTTTGCACCGAGCCCTGTCCTCTGGGCCACAGCCTGGTGCTGGTCCCATTGCAGGGTGCAGCTTCCCTTGGCTAGTCCTGCCCAACCTATTTAGAGATCTTCAGGGGCCCCTAAGACGGCAGAGTTAGGAAGAGAGTCTGTGTTCTTCAAATGCTATTTTCTGGTGTGAGGTTGGGCTCATCTCTGCCATCTTCTCCGTAGGACTGCAGCCATCTGCTTCCATCTTCAGGGCAGGTCTGGGCTGAGTGTAGCTTGGTCAGATAAATTGAAGGAGCTTAAGTTCAGAGCATCATCTGAGTTATTATCCCTGCCCTGCCCTGCCCTGCCCAAGTTTCCACGTTGTAACTCGTGCACTGAATCTTATCCTAAGAAGATCCTATAGAATTGGGAGTCCTGCCTTAGTGTTATCAACTCTTTCATGACTGTGGGGAGAGTTGGGGTACGGGGGTTAGGCAGGTAACATCTACGGATCTGCTCTGTGCCAGCCGTCACCCATATCCTAGCATCTCCTTTGCACATCTCTGAGTATTGCCTTCTGTGCTGATTTGACTTGGTAAAAGTAACATGATGAAGTGTTAAAGAGAACTGATAGGGGGCCAGCAAGAGGGCTCAGCAGGTAAAGGCACTTGCCACCAAGTCTGACAAGCTGAGTTCGATCCCTGAGAGCCACATGATAGAAGGAGTGAATTGATTCTTGTGAGTTGCCCTCTGACCTCCACATGCGCACCATGGCATTCACATACCTGCACACATATACAAAATAAATAAGTAAAATACACTCAAAAATTTAAAAAGAGAGAAGTGATAGAGTTTGTAATAGGCCAGCCTGATCTAGTCCAGGATGGGGTGAGGTGCCAATTAGGGAAGAGCTCCTGGAGGAAGAAGCATTTAAACTGAGACCTGAGCCAGAGCCTAAAAGATGCAGAGGGGAGGCTGGTATGGTGGGACCGCAGCAAGCAGCAGAGGTTGTACTTGAAGTCTCTTCTGTGCTGCCTGCCTGTCATGGTACCTGGTATTTAATGGGTTCCCCATGAATGTTTGCTGAATGAATACATGAATGACTGAAACAATGAATCAGGCACTGCTGCAAGCTCATTTTGCTTCTTACATAATAATACAAGTTACCTTGGAATGACTCATGGTTTCGAACAGCTTCCCCCAGCTCCTCCTGTCTTTCTGTTGTTCTGGGTTTCCTTGCTGTATTTTGAATGTCCACACACATGTCCTGTCTTTCCTTCACAGCCATGGGGTGTCTTCCTGCCTCAAAGAGAGCAAAAGCTGAGCTGCCCTGTTATCCTGAGTGGCTGCCTGGAGCGCAGAGTTCGAAATAGTGGCAGTGATTTGATTTTTTCTTTTCCTCTGGGGATCTGACAACTGGAAACAAATGTAGAAAGAGCCCCAAAGGAGTTTTTTTCTTGGGGGGGGGCATGCAAGATGACAGCACTGGCTATTGGTGCCCGTTGACAGTGCAGAATTATGTAAGTAGGTGAAAAATACAGGCTATTCCACCAAAGTCAGCTTGCCTTACTTAAGGGATTTTATATTCCCAAAAGTGGGTGGGCTGGAATGATTCTGTAATGCCACCGTTTGCAAAATTCCTAGTTCAGGATGTGGAGAAATTCTACAGATCAGGATTCAGCAAGCCTCAGCTTCATTTAGATAAACAGTATCTAGTTTCTCACAAATAAATTTCTGACCTGAAAATCCTGGTAAGAGCAGCATAGAACATTACAGGACCTGAAGTGACAGGGCCAGAAAACATTCCAAGCCAGTTTGAGTTTCCCAGATTCTGATCTCCCCAGCTCCCCAGGGTCTTCTGTTTTCACTCTAGCCCAGCACACAATGGGTTCAAAGGGTCTTGACAACCATTGATGAAACTTAAAATGGGCTTTGGTTCTTGTTTGCTGGTTGGGTAGTTTTTGTTGGTTAGTTGGTTCATAAAACATTTATTGAGGGCTGGAGAAATGGCTCAGCGATTAAGAGTACTGGCTGTTCTTACAGAGAACCCGGGTTCAAATCCCAGCACCCACATTATGGCTAACAACCGTTCATAATTCCAGGGGATCCAATACCCTCTTCTGACCTCTGTGGGCATTGCATGACAGGGGTGCACCTAGCACTGGAGCTGCAGATGGGTTTTACAGCCCAGTCCTCACAAAGCTTACAGTCTGACAGGGACAACTGAGAGCACATAGAACAGGATCAGTGTTCCTATTGTGGGTTCCTGATGAACCCTGCTCACAGGAGGCATCCTGTGAGACAGAATCTCAGAGATCTGCCAGGATCGGCTCTCAGTAATGACTCACAAGGGCACATGCTTCTTCTTTGCCCCCTTGAGGGGCAGGACTTGCCATGGCCATTGCTGGTGGTGCTCAACTCCATCTTGCATATCCCCACATCATAGTCAGAGAAGGTGTATTTATTTATATTTTTATTTTATTTATTATTTTTATTTTATGTGTATGAGTGTTATGCCTGCATGTAAGTAAGTGCACCCGTGTTGTACAATGTCCACGGAGGACAGAAGAGGCCGTCAGATCCCCTAGAACTGGAGTTACGGACAGGTGTTAGCTGCCATGTGGGTCCTGGGATTCGAACCTGGGTCTTCTGCAAGAACAGTCAGTGTTCTTAACCGCTGAGCCATCTCTCCAGTCCCCAGAGAAGGTGTATTTAATGACAGCAGTGGTGATAGGAGTCCTGTCCCCTTGCTTAGGTTCTTCATAGAGTTGGGAGATTTCCAAGATCGGTTTGGGGAGGCTGAGTACAGCCTGTCAGTGGCTTACAGAGAACATCACAGCTAGATCTCTCCTTGTAGTTTCTGTTAGTATTGGTGAAGAAATCATTCGGTGCATAGTCACCTGGTCCTGATGCTGTGAGGTAGGAGAGGAGGCTTTAGTACACATAGTAGGAGTCTAAGTTGGGATTTCAGGGTTATTTAGCTTTGTCATAGAGCACCATAACATGGAGAGCTCAAGAGAGAGACCCCATTCTCACCTACTGAAGACTTGCACAGTCATCGAGCCCCAACTCTAGCCCCTTCCCCTTCCCCTTCCCTCATTGCTGGGAAACCGGCGCTAGAACTATGGCCCTCACACAGTGAGTAATGGGGCCAAGAAGAGTGATTCCACAGTATGTAGTAGAAGCCCAAGTCAGGTTCGTAGTAGCATAACAAGTGACTGCTTCTTATCTGTGGGGGGCAGGAAGGGTCCAGGAGGCTCTGGGGTCACAGAGTGCCTCAGTGTAGGGCCCAGGCTAGACCCCTGCCTTGTCTCTATACCTTATTAGCCAAATGAGGCTTTGTCAGCTGAAGGGTTACCCAGCCAGAGCCGGTCTTCTGCCTGGATTTGAAGTGGGCCTTCTTTGTAAGCTCTGTTTGGTGTGGCTTGTTCCCTGCTTCATGGGACTGGCTCTGGTGGGTCTGTGACCTCTCTGAGGTAGCCCAAACAGAGGATCCTGTTGAGAGCCATTTTGTCCATAGGATCCCAGCTGAGACTGAGGTTCGGGGGGGGGCACTGGTCTGTGACGGGGGACAATAGGTAGAAGTGCTGTGGTTTTGGAGGTGACCTCTTTGCTGATTTTAGAGTTCTACTCAGTGCCAGCAGGCTGTGTGCCAGACAGAAGGAGCTCTAGAGCCACTAATATCTGCTTCATGGTTAGACTTCCGTGCATAATTAGTATTCTTTAGTAGTCATTTTAGCTAAAGATTTCAAATTTAGAGACTTTAAGTCCTTGAGAGATGTTTTCTGGACAGCAGCGGCGTTTCAAAGGATCTGGAAGCATTTCCATCCAGCCCTCCCTCCTGGTCAGCAGCTGCCAAGCATTCAGTGAAGGCCTGTGGCATGCATCCCTTCTCCAAATTCTTGCAGAAGATGCCATGTTTCAGGTTGGCCTGGATCTTTCTGAGAAACTCTATGTTGAGAGAGAGAGAGAGAGAGAGAGAGAGAGAGAGAGAGAGAGAGAGAGATCTTTCTGAGAGGCGCTAGATAGATAGCAAAGTGTCATCAAGTTGGAGGCTTACAGACATCCAGCAGACAGCGCCTGGGGGAGCCCCTTTAAGACAGCCAGTTGGAGTTCCTAATAGAGAGGCCTGAGAGAACAGAGTGTCCCCTCAGGTGAGACTTCCAAGTAAAAGAACAAATAGTAACAAGTAGAGATGATGTCACCAAATGGGTATTCACAGCATCCAACAGAAAGTGCCTGGGGAAGTTGAGGCAGCCAGCTGGAGTTCTTGATGGTTCTTTCTTTCCATGGCTAAGAGTCTTATGGCTGAACTCCCACTGTAGGCACTGTTCTGTCATAGAGTAAACAACAGTGAGCTCTGTTGGAAATGGTTCACCTACTAGCTGTTCTCAAGGCACTGTGTTTTTACTCTGGCTATTTTTCCCTTCCTCCCCAGACAAGGGGCCTTGGAGGACACCAAGACTAACATGCCTGGGACTGAAATGGGGGAAGGGGAACCCTGCTTCTAAAGCCAGCTTCTGGTTCTGCAGGTATGAGTTGGTCTATCTTGGATTCTAGCATGCTCCCAGCAGAGCTGGTGCTGTGGTTCAAGAGGCACTCCTGAGTGGAGGGGCAACTGCTGAACACCAGACATAGAGATTTTACAGATGGATCACCAAATCTAAGCCCGTGGTTTTTTTTTTTTGTTTGTTTGTTTGTTTTCACTGAATTTTTGTGTATTTCATATATAACATCTTAATCATCTTTTATGTTAAGGCCTGTTGAGTCAAGTTAGTGTCCCCAGATGTCCCTCAGTGAAAGTTCATCCACTGGGGTCTAGTCAACCCATCTAGAGTCACTCCCTTAAAGAAGTTCAGCTCTTCCTCACCCAGCAGTAATCAGTTGCCAATGTTCTTTGACTAAGACTGGACCTGCTGCCCACTTCTACAGGTCTGTGCTGAGGTTCTGTCTGCTTGAGTTTGCTTGGGCCTTGTGCATGCTGACACCACTGCTGTAGGTTCATATGAGCGGGGTCCCAGGAGCCTGCAGGACTCTTATTTCCATATGGTCATGCACCTCCTCCCTGGCTCTTACAATCTTTTTTGCTCCCTCTTCTGCAGTGATCCCTGAATCATGGGTGGGTGGAGTTTAATATAGGCATCCTGTCCAAGGGCCCACACTCTGCAGACTCTTAATCTCTACACTTTGGCCGTTTGTGGCCCTTTGTTACATGAGGGAGCTTTGTTGATATGAGTTGAGAGCTGTATTAGTCTTCTCTCTCCCCCCATTCCACTGTGTTCTGTGAGCCTTAGTTGTAGAGGTTCCATTGTAGATGTGTCACTGGGGTTGTGTAAGCCCATGGCTTTACAAAGAAGATAGATACCAGAGCAAGAGACAGGTTTCCCTTTGGTCACACAGTCACTTTGTAGAGTATTTCCTTTCAGGTGGTATGTAAGCTTTTCCTCTGCTGACCTAGTCTTTTAAAATTTTTGATTGTTTATGGTTTTGTTTTGTTGAGACCAGGTCTTGGTATGTAGCTCAGGCTGACCTTGCATTTACCCTCTTCAGCCTCCCAGGTGCTGGGATTACAGGCATTCCCAACCATGCGCAGTTCCTCTCCTGATCTGGAAGGGTAAAGGAGTAGAAATAAGGTTTCCTACCTGCATTATCTTATTTAGGGTAGCCACACAGAACCAAGATCTGATATACTATATCTGGATGTGCCTGGAGCTCTTCCTGCTTGGTGATGTGAGTCTGTCTCTGTGTTGATATCCAGATCTTTAGCAGAGTACCCTGACATCAGGCTTGATGCTCAGCAGTGCATGTTGACAAGGACTTGAGTTTCCTCCTCACTGGACAAGGGGGAAGTGGGTGGTGCCAAAAGTGCCAGACAGCTAAGTATTTAGATTGCACTAACCCAGATTACAGGAGCTAAGAGGGTCTAGGCCACAGAGCCAGCTACCAGACTTCAGAACGTGGTTAGCACTTTGACTTTCCGAATGTGCTGAGTGGCAAAGGGGGCGTGTTGGGAATGGGCGTGTTGGGAATGGGCGTGTTGGGAATGGGGCAGGTAAGTTTGACTCAGAAACCTGGCCAGGAACCTGGAGCATCAGGCAGCAGTTCATCCATAAAGGAGGAACTGTGAGGGCGGGGGGCGGGGGTTAGGAGGAGACAGTCTGGAGTGTTCAGGCACATGGGCAAGCTTCATTCTGTACGTATTTGGTGTGGGCTTACCATTTGCCAGATGCTGAGCTATGCATGGGGAGACATGGAAAGAATCCCAAGAGTCAGCTCTGGTCTCAGGGGGCCCCTGATAGACTTTGTGCAGAGGTCCTCTTTAGAAGTAGTAGCAAAACAGAGCTATGGTCTTAGTGGAATGGTGTATTAGGTGGGGATTCAGAGAGGAAGGAACTCCACTCAAGGTCATATTTACCCAACCTCTGACCCAAGGCCAGATATGGATTCTGGAAAAAGGCAGATGCCCCTTGATGAAAACCAGGGAACAAGGTCACGGTGGGAATGGAAGAACACTGAACTGCTGACCTCAGGGACTTAGACCTCTCTTGATGGAAGACAGAGCTGGACTGGGGCTGACCTGCAGACAAGGCCACCTGATGTGCCCAGGCAGGCAGGCAGGCATTGTGATGCTGGGAGGCCACAGCCACATGCTTACCACATGCTGACCTGTTTACCTGCCTGTCTTTGACCCTGCTTGTGAAGCCATCTTGTAATGTAAGGACAGGGAAGTTCTGGAAATTTCTAGGGCAGCAGCAGGGGTGGCAAAAGGCTCCTGTCCCTACCATCATCTGTACCAGTGTGTCCTGGGGCTTCTAGGGCTGAGTTGTCATTAAGTATCTCCTGATGCAGGCTGGTGACTAACCCCCAACTGTAGAAAAGAAAACGAAAACAGAGTAAGCGTGGCTTGAGACAATAGACCAGCCTGAACTGGAATGGATGAAGTGGAGTCTTAAGGCCAAAGTGGGAAAGATGCAGCATGAGGGAATGCCATTAACAGTTGAAGGGGAATAGTGCCGGGCACATAGTAGGCCCTCACTGTATATTTGTTGGCTGAATAGGTGTTAGCAAAGCCAAGTCTTTTACAGTCCCCGGAACACTTTCGAGCATACCCTCTTCCCCACCGTTGAGAGTCAGGAAGCACACAACCCCATTGCCTTGTAAGCAGCTAAGGCTCAAGTTGCTCCCCTCCCTGCCCAGGACTGTGAAGCTGCCACCTGCCCCAGAGCTCAGGTCTTCTGGGCCTCCTGTCCCATCTCCGCAGACTCACAGAAATGTAGAAGGGTATTGCCGGAGAGCTTGCTCTTGGGCACTGGGGCTTTGGTACTTATTAAACGCATACTTTATATATATATATATGATGTAAA
>NW_008338858.1:655965-663249 GCF_000622305.1 Nannospalax galili | reverse complement strand
GCTTTCTCTTGGGCACTGGGGCTTTGGTACTTATTAAACGCATACTTTATATATATATATATATGATGTAAAACTTTTATATATATATATATATATGATGTAAAACTTTTCTTTTGAAGGGAAATGTGCCTCTCTCCGTGTGCATTTTTGACAAATTGAGCCCTTGGGTCTCTTTATTTTTAATAGGGAAGAAACACTGTGGTCTGGAACAGCTGAACCAAGGACCACTGCAGCCTACTCCTTAGCTCGTTCTGGCTAATTAGATTGAAACCAAGGAAGGGAGCTGCAGCAGCAACCATTTTGTGTGGTGCAGGCACGGGTGGGTGTAGTCTCCAGCCCGGGCCTCCTTCCGGCCCTTCCCTTTGTTCTGCACATGGCTGCTGAGGTGATGCTCTCGTCACTGGTACTCCGTCCAAAAGGAGTGTGTACATGGCAGACAGCTGGCAGGCAGATTTCTGGGACCCTAGAGCCTTGGTAAATTACTATCTTTTTTTGGTGCCTAGTCTTATAGGACAAAGAGGCTGGTGCTTTTTCTTTGAGAACAGATTAAATGAAGCACTGAGACAGAGGACTTTGCGTTCCTGTAAATGGCTTTAAAAACCAATACACCTGCTGGGCCCGTGGTGGCGCATGCCTTTAATCCCAGCACTCGGAAGGCAGAGGCAGGCGGATCTCTGTGAGTTCAAGGCCAGCCTGGTCTACATAGTGAGTTCCAGGACAGCTGGGGCTACAGGGAGACCCTGCCTCAAAAAAGACCAAAACAAAAAAAGAGAAATACACCTGAAAGATTCTGTTGCTAGAACTTGGGCCCCAAGTTTGCATGTAAGTGGAAAAGTGCTGGCTCTGATCCCAGCCAGGCCAGTTGGGGGTGACTCTACCCAGTCACCAGTGGTGCTGTGACCTCTGGGCCTGTTCACTTGGTCAAATCTTTCAGCTGAAATTTTCCACGTTTGCCCTGTTCTGCTGCTGCGCTTCTGGGGAGGAAGCAGGTGTGGAGAAGGATGACTTGTACATGTAGACTCATGTGGGGCGTGAAGGAACAGCTCCAAGGCCAGTGGCAGTGTCTCTGAGATGACTTCTGCCCGGCCCCTGGGCTGGCCTGCTTCCTTCCCCACCCGCTCCATTACTTTTTCTTCAAAGAAAATCAGGCTCCTCTATTGCCATTTGCCCTCGTTTGTCCACACAACCCCCAAGTGCCTGTGCTGCCCATTCCCTTGTTCGGGACCCCTGGCAGAGCACGCAGGCCAGTCCCCCTTCCCTGGAGCATCCACAAGGACCTGCTTGTCCCTGGCAGTGCAGTTCTGGAGCATGGCGGGTTCTGGTGCTGGCCTCTGCACTGCTGCGCCTGTCCGTCCTTAACTCTCAGGTTCTGGTTGAGTAGTTTGTGCCAAGTTGGTGCGTGCTCTCCTTATGTTCTCACTGTAATTCAGATGTGTTCCCACTGAGTTATTTACCACCCGTCCTGCAGTCATTGCTTTGAATGTTTATCCCTTTCTCCTACCCCAAGCTCCTCATGTCAGTCAGCTCCATTCACTAGCTAACCGCTGAGCAGAGTACAGACGTCAGGCCTGGGCAAAGTAAAGGCTTCCCATGTGCTCACTCACTTCCTCCTCCCTGGGTGTAGATCTTATTTACATACCAGGAAATAGAGGCTTCTGGAGTTTAAGGGTGTTGGCAGAGATGATCACTGGGATCTGGACCAGGCACTATGCAGCCTTTCCTCGAGGAGCTTGCTGTCCAGCAGATGAGACAAGTCAGTGTCAGGCCAGGGTGCTGAGTTCCTGATGAACACCTTGAGGACTTTTCTTGAGACTTCAGCAAATGTCTACTCACCCAGATAGGGCACCAGCAACAGAAGTGACTCCACCCAATGTGGTGAACCGAAGAATTTGAGTTTTCTTACAGGACTATAGGCAACTTATGGGCAGCTATACCACCAAAGAAAAATCTTTCCCTCTCTTCCAGCAGCCATTAACTATATTATATCCTCTGGGAGGGAGTGGGACCTGAGCCCCTCCTCACTTGGTGACAGAGCATTTATGGGTCTCCTGCAGACAGAGTGAGAGTTTAAGAGGGCAATAGCCATGCCATGCCCTGAGGACATTGTTCTACAATGAGGTTGTTCTAGGTACCAGGAACAGGGGAGGCTGGGGCCCTGTGCACACCCAGCACCCAGCGCTCTGTTAAATTGGTTTCCCATGACCAGGACTGAAAATGTCGGCCATTTCTTCCCTCTCTAAAGATTCCTTGTCCTGTCTGCAGTGCCTCCTTTCCCAGGAGTCTGAGGTCTGTGCTGTCTCCACCCTTCTCTACAGACCCACCCTTAGTGTGAGAAGTGTGTGAGGGCATGAGGGTTTCTAGAGTTCCAAGTCCTCTGGGGGTCATCCACATTCAGCTCATCTGCCTTTCTTTGCCTGGGCTTCCTGGAGCGTTTCCATCCTAGGGAATTTTTTCTTGGCCTCAGGACAGAACTTCTAAGAACATGTCTCAGGATTGGGCCCTCTGGCACTGTGCTCCTCTCACCCCACTAGTGCCAACCTCTGGTGTGCTGGATCCTGGGCTGCTTGTGGAGCCAGGCATACTGAGGCATGGCCCCTACGCTATGGGGAAAGCCCAAACCAGGCCAGGAACAGAATTCTATCTAGGCCTGTAGGCAATCCCCTGAGTCTGTGGCAGGACTGCGCCGGTAAGTGGGCAGGAATCAGCTGACAAGGGGAGAAGGTGGTGAGGACAGGGAAACGCAAAATGCCAGCTGTTGGCCTCATGTGCTAAAGACTCATTCGTCTATCTATAACCCCGGCCTTCCAGGAGCCTGGAGTCTCTACTGCCTCCACTGCGGTCCATAGACTCATGGCCAGTATGAGGAATGTGCCTGAGAGTGTGGAGAGAGGAGTGGAGACAGGTGTAATGGAGGGAAGGCTGTCCGAGGTCAGGAGTAAGGAGAGATGTGGAGGGGCTGGTCTTAGGCTCATAGCCCCTTTCCTCCCATTAGGGAAATGTCCTAGTGAAAGTGTCAAGTCAGGTGGAGACTCCTAATGATTTAGCTTTGTACTCAAAAGAG
Organism: Nannospalax galili; assembly: GCF_000622305.1. Lineage (NCBI taxonomy): Eukaryota > Metazoa > Chordata > Mammalia > Rodentia > Spalacidae > Nannospalax > Nannospalax galili. Next base: position 660,188 of record NW_008338858.1, on the reverse strand, counting down.
GTGGAGGGGACTGGGAAGGTAGTTCCGCTGGTAAAGTGCCTGCTGTGCAAACATTAGGACCTGAGTTCAGGTATCTATCACCCACTTTAAAAAAAAAAAAAAAAAAAAGAGCCTGGTGTGGTGGCGCAAGCCTTTAATCCCAGCACTCAGGAGGCAGAGGCAGGCAGATCCCTGTGAGTTCAAGGCCAGCCTGGTCTGCATAGTGAGTTCCAGGTCAGCTGGGGCTACAGGGAGACCCTGTCATAAAAAGACCAAAAAAAATTAAAAAAAAAAAAAAAAAAGAGGCAGCAGGGCATGGTGGTGCACATCTACAACTCTAGTGCTGGAGGGGTGGAGACAGGTGGATTCTGGAGCTCAGTGGCCGGCAGGCCTAGCCAGTTGGCGAGCTAGGGATTATGGATGGACATATGAGGTTCAGTGAGACACTCGGATGACTCAGTGGGTGTAGTGCTTGCCGTACAATCTTTGGAGTCTAAGTTCAGATCCCCACAGTCCACATAAAGATCTGGATGTGGTCATAAGTATCTGTAACCCCAGGGCAGGATTCCTGGAGCTCATTGGCCAGTCAACCTAGCTGACCGTCAGCTCCTGGTTCGGTTCAGTAAATCACAAAAATTAAGGTGGGAAGCAAGTGAGGAAGCAACACACATGTGTGCATGCATTCACACACACACGCACACACACACACACACACACACACACACACACGGCAAACTGGGTACCTAGTTAGGAAAATAGTCTCATTTTCTGAGCCACAAAAGGAAGGAATCAGGCTGGAGAGACAGCTCAGTGGTTAGGGGCACTGGCTGCTCTTCCAGAGGACCTGGGTTCAGTTTCCAGCATCCATGTGGCAGCTAACAACCAACCAAAACTCTAGTTCCAGGAGATCCGAGTCCTCTTCTGGCCTCCATGGTATAGTAAAAATAAATTTAAAAGTTTTTTTTTAAAGGAAGGAGTTTAGGGAATGGGACTAGAGCACAACAGGTTTCTCTGAAGTTCATTATGCCTGGTGCATGATGGTTTTTCATTTACTTTTTACAACCCCATGGGTCTACATTTATTGGTGGGGAAACTGAGACAGAAGGCATGCAGCTAGTGGACAGGAGAGCAGAATTTCGAAGCCAGGCTTGATTCCAGGGTTTCTCCTCTGCTTGCTTCTTGCTTCTGGAGACTCTCAGGGGAGAGAACTGAGGAAACTCCCAAGTACTCCCCAGGAAGTCCTGCAGATGCCAACCAAGGGGCAGAAGTAGTGTGGTCTTTGCCAGCTGGGCTGTGTTAGCCCCAGGATACAAGCAATGCTCCACAGAGTCAGAGTCTCCTAGTTTTTCATCCCTCTTCTGAGCATGGCCGTCTCTTCCTAGGGGTCTCAAAAAGCTCTGATAACTGTCTGGCTCTGAAACCTCCAAAAGACCCCTCTACCTTCCCCAGCTATTGACCTCAGGGATGAATAAGCCCAATACTACTTAGGTCAGCCTGTCAGGGCTCGCTCTGGGCCTGTGATCTGTCTTACTGTCACAGCTCATTTGAACTCCTTTAATAATTGAAGGCCAGAGTTAAACGGTTCACAGTTTGTCCTTCGTGGACAGGAGTGGTTTCGTGCGTAAGTGATACTTGCTGCCTCCCAAGGACACTCTTTCCTGAAGTGCAGCTGATTCAGCACGGTCCAGTAGCTTGGATTTCATTAAGTCCTATATTAAGGCCAGCTCTCACCTTTAAGACCAGGTGCTCAGGACTTGGTGACCATGGCTGGAGATTACTTTGCTGGGAATTTGGACTAGGGAAGGTGGGTGCACTATAGGGAAACATTTAGCCTCTTGCTGGTATGCCAGGGAGCCTGCATTTTGTCCCTTTAACACAAAAAGAGTTATGGCTGGTCTCGGCACCTCTTCTTTTTGATGGATCTGTCATCTAAGGCGGGTTCCTATTGGTTTCCCCAAATCACGTGTCTTTCCAGCTACCCAGCCTTTGCATAAGTTGGTGTCTCTTTCTGTCTGCCTCTTATCTGTCCCCACTCCTCCGACCTCTGCTTGCCCTGCCCAGTGTCGTTCAGACCTGCCCCGGGCAGCCCCACAGCACTCGGCATCTGTCTCTCTCGGCACTCACTCCTGGTGGGGAGACTGCTTGCCTTTTCCCCGAGCGGACTGAGGGTTCCTCTCTTTAGGAGTGAGGGAATGGTGGAATACATAAGCAAGGGAACAATTTGAGGAGCCTTGAGACTCTGGTGCCAGGAAAATGACAGCAATAATTAAGGGGGAAATTGGCATTCCTTGTGTCCTAGGCGCTGGCCTTGGTGCTGTGCTCGTGCACTCTCGGTGGAGGCTCATGGTGGCCTTGGTGAGGGGATGCTGGAGGTTATATGAGGAAGTTGAGCCTCCTGCAGCCGTGCGTGTTATCATTCTGTTTTTGTACTGACTCATCACAAATGACCGGCTTTATAATTTAATAATGAGCACTTTTGAAACTTAAAAAATGCTTTCTTTTAATTTTGCAGATTCACAGTTTAGTATTGAGCACAATAATGTATCAGATGCCTGTCAAAATGCAGAACCAACTCTTTTGCTAGAAATAATTACATTTTGCCAAACCCGTTTATTCTGAGAAGCTCCAGTGTATTAATGTACGGCACTATAAATGCGTGCCTTGTGATATGTGGATTTGAGGAGGGAGGATTGGAACAGCAATTAAACCAAGTCAGAATCACTGGATGGGTGGTAAAAAGGGAAGTAGAACATGTCCTTTGTTAAGTACGTTCCCCTTAAGATAAGTTTGTAATTTGACAGTCTAGGCAGCTGGGAACACTAGCAGCTGCTTCGCCAGAGAAGTTGGCATGATTCTGCAAACTTGTGCTTGGAAAATGGAACTGTTCGTTCTCTTGGTGATCTCTGGATGGAGGACTTGTTCAGGCCACAGGCAGATTGGGGCTTGCAGACATGGCCTCAGCCCCCAGCCAGGATAAGTCCACTGTCTTTGGGGATGGTTGCTGCTGGTCTGACATCATTGCCTCACACTTGTGAGGCATGGTGAAGTTGGACAGATCTGTTTGAATTCAGGTTCCTGACATTGATTAACAACAGCTGCTCCTTTGTGGATGCATTTGTTCCTCCCTTTCTTCACACTGTACATCTTTCAAGCATCTACTAATGCCCAAAGTCATATGAATTCACTGTAATGGAGGAAACAGACTTGAAATAATTATAGTACCAATACAGAAATGTTTGTTTCTTAACAACTACTAGGTAAGGAAAGTTCGCTCTTTTTCTTCATATCAGGTTCCTTATCTGTAAAATGGACATGAATCTTCAAACAATTATTTATCGAGCATCTGTGATATGGCAGGCACTGATGTGGTATTTGAGAGCCGTACAGAAATTCTTGTCCTTATATACTTACATTTGAATGAAAGACAATCTCTATTGAACCTAGATATGATAAATAAGATTATATAGTACGTTGGAAGGCAGTACGTTCTATAAAAAGAAGGAAGAAAAGATTTCTATAAAAAGAAGGAAGAAAAGATGGACTGGGTTATAGCTCAGATGGTATAGTGGTTGCCTAGCATTCAGGAAGCCCTAGGTTGATTCCTGGTACTAATAAAACGGAATGGTAGTGCATGCCTGCAATTCCAATACTCAGGAGGTAGAGGCAGGAGGATCAGGAGTTGCTCAAGGTCATCCTGTGCTTCATAATGAGTTTGAGGACAGCCTGGGCCATGTGAGACCCTGTCTCAAAAGCAAACAACAATAAAAAACCAAAAAGAAGAATTAAGAGCAGGATAAGGGATTTTAGTAATTCTGAGAGCAACTGGGAAAGTGGGTTGTAATTTTTAATGGCACTCACTGACTTGGTGACAACCATAGGGACTGGTGAGGGACCTCGCTGTGCAGATATCTAGGAAGAGACCCAAAGTGGGGAGCAGGCCTGAAGTGTGCTAGAGCATGCAGGAAGCTGGCAAGACCCAAGCCTGCCCTCACAGGAGAGAAGAGAAGCAAGATCAGGAGAAACATGGTCAGAGAGACAGTGGTACTGACATCCCCAAGCTTGTGAGGATTCAGTCTTGAAGTGACATCCAGAAAGCATCCTGGGCCCTTGGCTTTTCCTTTTTCTGATGTTTCCGTCACTGTCAGATACCCAGGCCCCAGGTCTTCAAGCTTCTGTGAGACTGTGATGTCTGCCTTGTCTTGGCCCACTGTCAATCACTTGCTTATAGCCTTCCCCCTCCCTTC
>NW_008338858.1:634080-655842 GCF_000622305.1 Nannospalax galili | reverse complement strand
CACTCCCTACCCCCCACCCCCACCCCCGTTGGTTGTTCCCATTGCCCTTAACCTACTTGGTGACCTCTCACCTGCTGGAGCACACCAGCCTCCTATATAGTACATCTGTCTCTCCATCACCATCCTACCTCGTACTCCCCTTCCAGCCACGAAGCAACATGAGGCTTTTCTGTGCTGCTCATCGTCCCTCAGCTGCTCCTTTGTGGACGCATTTGTTCCTTCCTTTCTTCACACTGCACATCCTTCAAGCATCTACTAATGCCCAAAGTCATATGAATTCATTCTAATGGGGGAAACAGACGAAAATAATTATAGTACCAATTCAGAAATGTTTGTTTTTACCCTAGCTCATTTCAAAAAGGATTTGGGGTTCAACGATTTATTATGCAATCTGATGAGTAATCTGAAGCAGCTCTCTAGAGATGTCAAAGTAAAGTTCCACTCTCTCGCCCCAATACTGGGAGTCTTCCCTGCTCAGAGACCGGCCTCTCTAGTGTCATCTCCTTGGTCCAAGGTCTGCTTCATGCGAGGGGATAACGGGTGGTTCTCCATGGCCTTCATGGCTTTCTCTTCACACTTCGCCCTATGCCTCTGCTCACACTTGTCTGTGCCAGGAGTGCCCATGTTGCTTGCTAGTCCATGTTCTTTCTGCCTTTCAGGGTCAGCTTTATGTGGCCCCTCTGTTGGAAGTCTTCCCTGAGCCCCAGGTCCTAAGTGATCCCTCCTTTCTCTGAACTTTGTAGCATCTTTCTCTTGTCTACCACTTGGAATTCAGAGAGGGGAGGGAGGAAAGGAGGGAGGGAGGGAGAGTTCTTGCTGATCTCTTACTGAATTCTGAGTCCTTGAGGCTGGGGTCATGCTCATCTCTATCACCCATGCCACCTGCCACAGCTCCTTTTCCAGAGGACACACTCAGTAGTCTTGTCGTGAGAGATGGAGTGGGGTTTCCCACTCCATAGCCTGAGGAGGGTTTTGCCTTGAGCACTTTCTCTTATAAATGAAGTACTTGGTTCCTGAGGTCCAGATGTATTGACCCAGCCAGGTCTTTCTGGTGCTGCAGCCTGGACTCAGAATGCATTTTCCCATAGGAGCCATGATGTGATAGTTTATCCAAGAAGTTGCAAACCATCACCTATGACTTAGAAACACACACTTTTGGAGACTTGTTCATTCATAAGTTGGAGACTGCCTTTTATTTATTTATTTTTAAAGGCAGGGTCTCATGTAGCCCAGGCTGGCCTTCAACTCCTGATCCTTTAATCTCAGCCTCCAGAGTGGGGCGATTACAGGCATGTGCTGCCACACCCGGCTGGAGACTGCCTCTTTTCTGCAGTACTCTTATGCAGTACTCTTATTTGTACCGAGGGCAGGTCATGTCTGAATTGCCCACAGGTTGTCAATACTAGCCACAGGCAACCAGGGGTGGAGAAAGGAACACAGATTTTCAGTTGCCTGGTAATGACCAGCTGTACTACATCATAGATGGCTGACCTTCAGTAAGTCACTGACTTGAACCTCAGTTTTTAAATCTGTAAAATAGCAATAAAAATGCCTACCACTAGGCTGAATGCGACCAACAAAGTAACCTGTGTAAGAGGCAGTGCCAGGCAAGCACTTAACAATGAGAACAGTAAATGCCCCCCCACCCCATCTTTGCAGCTCCAGAGTTCTGGTGTTTTAAGGATGATGTTACTTAGTTGATGTTCTATGTATGGATCACCTGGGGACTTGATTCAAATGCAGGATTCAGTATTGTGCTGGATGGCTTTGGTTGTCACCTTGACACACCTGGGTAGAAGGACCCTCAGCTGAGGAATTGTTTCCATTAGACTGGCCTCTGCCCATATCTGTGGGGCAGTGGGACATTTTCTTGGTTGTTGGTTTAGGTCAGTTTTTTTTTTTTTTTTTTCAATCACATCAATAGAAAGCAAGCAGAACAAGCATGCGGATATTCTTATGGTACCGACCTGGGGACCACACTTTGAGTAGCAAGGTGTTAGGCCAGTGAACATGGTGGCACATGGCTGTCATCCCAGCACTCAGGACTATAATGTGAGAGACTATAGCGAGACGAGAGGGAGAGAGAGAGAGAGAGAGAGAGAGAGAGAGAGAGAGAGAGAGAGAGAAGGAGAAGAGAGGATTATTCTCACTTGGCATGTTAGGGTGGATTTCTGACCCCAACCTCAAACGATTTATTCATTCATCAGATCTGAGGTCAGGCGTAAGATTTTACATTTTTAATTTCCCAGGTGGTACCTAACTTGCTGATTCAGGGATCACATATTATCTGACTAGACTCTAGAGTAACTTAATAAATAAATAATAATAATAATCAACACTTAAAAGCAGTCGTTACACACTAGACTCTGTGCCAAAAAGAACTTTACATAATTTCATTTAATTATTTTTTAAAATTGTTTCTTATTGTGTATGTGCATAATGTATATGTGTGGTATTGTGTCTGTGTGAGTGCGTGTGCCACAGTGCATGTGTGAGGGGTCAGAGGACAGCTTTGAAGTAGATTCTCCCCTTCCATCTTTATGTGGGTTCCAAAGATCAGACTTAGGTCACCAGGCTTGTATGGCAAGTGCCCTTACCTTCTGAGCCATCCTGCTGGCCTCCATTAATTACAGTTTGCATTTATGTTTAATTGATAACTAATAACTGTTTCCATTGGGGCTGAGGAGCTGGTGGAGAATCTCCATCATCTACATGAAAGTCTGGGCTATAATCCTAGCACTGGGAGGAAAAGGCAGAAGGATGCTGGTGCTCATTGGCCATCGATCTAGCCAACTGGTGAGCTCCCTGTCTCAAAAAAATAACGTGGAGAATGATAGTGTAAGACCCAATGTAAACTTTTGGCCTTTATAAGTACATGCCTGAGCGAGTGTGTACACACACACACACACAATCAATACAATTATAATAAAAATAATTGTTTATATTTGTGGCTCATAGTGTGATGTTTTGACATATGTTTACAGTGTAAATTGATCGAATCAGACAGCAAATCCTTCACCTCACATACTTATTTTTCATGGTGAAAATGTTTAAAAATCCCTTCTGCAGTTTTGAAATATACAGTTATTACTTACGTATTGTAGTCACCATTCCGTGAAGATCACTGAAGTTCATTCCTTGTCTAACTGAAATTCGTAGGCACCTACTGGTTGTTTTACTTCATTCTGCTACTCCTATGAAGTAGACACAGATTCTATCACAAAGCTGATGTGTAAGAACCACCTCATATGCTTGCTCTAAGTACAAATTTCTGGGTCTCCACCTTCATTCTAATTAGTTGGGTCCTGGCCCGGTTCCTGTTGATTTGAAGACTCAGGCAAAGCTGGAAACCGCCACTGTCATTAATAAGCGCCCCCCGCTTCTCTTTCATTGATGCCCAGCACAAAGTGTCAATTTGGAAGAAGCAACATATCAATATAACATAATGTATTTGACACTCAATGCACTCAGCTAGACTCCTCTTTAATGCCTCTGGAAGTGCTTGAGGACCTTCAGATGTCTTAAGATCTTCACTTTTGTCCATCCCTGAGCTGCAGAGGTAGAGAAAGTCCAGGTGACAGAGCAGCCAGCATTCTACCCGCCCAGAGAGGCCCTGCTGACTATAGTACAGCTCTGGAGCATTTTGTTTGAAAGGTTATTCTAAGAAATTGGTCCTTACTGTATCCAGATGGATTGTGAGTCCACCAGATTTTAATAGAAATGAAAAGATGTTGCACTTGCCTCATCAGGACACAGTTGGCTTGTCCTTACCAGGGCCAACCTGCAAGGCCAAGCACTTGCTTGCAGCACAGAACATCACTGTCTTCGAGTGCCTGCTCTCTTCAGGCTAGCCAGTGCCTTCAGCGCCTTCCTGGCCTCCACCGACTTCTTTGCATGGCCTTTCCCTTCAGCCCCAGGTGGCTCTTGCCTAGTTCATTGTTGCTGTGTCTAAGGATGGAGCAGAGAAAAGGGTCAGAGTAGCATTTACAGTTGGAAACTTACCCTTGTCTTCTGGGGGAGGTCCCGTCTTCCATGAGAGGTCTTGTCTGCCGGCCTTGATGGGTTTGGGTGGTACAGTGGAGGGGTGAGGTCCGCAATAGGGTGACGTTGGCTGTTAAATGGACTGTTTTAGCCATCAGGAAAGATGGTTCTGAAACCAAAGAACATTCAGGCTTTTGTTAGTTCTGTTGATGCTCATCTGAGTTATATCACAGGCTTGTTGAGTTAACAGCTCTCAAGTAGTGTTTTGATGATAATGACAAAAGTATTTCGGTTTGATGAGATGAGTCTTACGCTATTTAGTTTTAGTTGTCATTTTGACACAACTTAGAATCACCTGGGAAGAGACTCTTAATGAGGAATTAGCTAGATCAGGTTGACTTGTGGGCATGCCTTTGGGGGGCTGTCTTGGTTGTTAATCGATGGAGGAAGATCCAGCCCACCATGGGCAATGCCATTGTCTATACTGGGCTCTGAACTGTGCAAGAGTGAAATAAGCTAGCAGGCAAGCAAGCAGGCGGCAGTGGCGTGAAGCAAGCACGTGGTGGTGGTGTGGGTATGTTTCTCTCTGCTCTTGACTATGGATGTGGTATGATCAGCTGTCTCAAGTTCCTGCCCCTATGGCTTCCCTGCAGTGATGGACTGTCACCTGGAATTGAAGCCAAATTAACCCTTTCTCTCCAAAGTTGCTTTTTCTCAGGGTATTTTCTTATAGCAACAGAAATGAAACCAACACAAGTCCTAAGCCAGGAGTCAGAGTTGCTGGGGACTCCTGTCCGCTCTACCTTTGATTTCTTCTGTGATCCTTTGTGTGTGTGTGTGTGTGTGTGTGTGTGTGTGTGTATATATATATGCACGGGCATGTGGAGGTCAGAGGTTGACACTGGGTATCTTCCTCTGGCCTTCTCCCCTCCATTTTTGAGACATAGTCTTTCACTGAACCTGGAGCTGATCTGTTAGGCTACACTGGCTGGCCAGTGAGCTTCAGGAATCTGCCTGTCTCTGCCTCCCCAGTTCTGAGGTCATGGGTATGTACCACACCCAGTTTTTTATGTGGGTGCTGGGAATCCAAACCCATGTCTTCATGCTTGCATAGCATGACTGAGCCATCTCCCCAGCTCTCTTCTGTGATCTCGGCCCACTTAATTTCTCTTGGCATAGTTTTATCTTTGAAGTGAAGAGGTTGGGCTAGAGGTTTCAAGATTAGCTTAGTCTGTGATTGTTGATGATCAGCCCCAGGACCTGTGCTGTCACAACAATCTATCCCAAATAAGATCAGTTCCCCCTTCTGTCAACATCTGCTGAATGTCTGGTGTATTTGAGGTAGCACCCTGGGCATGATGGCGGTGAGCGCTGTGAGGGAGGCACAACGAGCCACTCAGGCTTCTATTTGTTCACACAGCAGTCACCTATGTGTCTAGGCACCTATTTTTGCCATGCACTGTGCAAGAAGCTGTGAGAGACAGTGATGAGTCAAACCCTGGTTTTGTTATCAGTTGATGCGCTGTCCAAACGGGAGGGTGGACTGCCCCAAGTAAAGCCGTTCCTAACCACCCTCGCTAATACAGGACCTCTCCTTTTAGCCTTCATCCCCTCCCTTTGTTTTTAATAACACCTGTTACCTGACCTTGTGCTATCATTTAGTGCCTATCTCCAAATAAGTGAGCAGGGGCTTCGTTTCATAACTCTTCTATTTCAATGCCTAGAATAGTGCCTGAGGACAAATATTCAATAAAATATAAAATATCGCCTTAAGATGCTAGGAATTATGTAGAATTATGTAGGAATTATGTAGAACTTATGTAGGAATTATATAGAATCATGAGGCTCAGTGAGAAGGTGAGGGGACAGATCTGAGGGAACCAGGCCCATTGTTCTAACTCTGATTACATCTTAGAAATACCTTGAGAACTTTGAAAACATCAGTGGTCGATCCTACACAAGACTGAGTGAATCAGAGTCTCTCAGGGTGATGCTCAGATGGCAGTGCTTTATGAGTGCTCCACAATTAATAGTACTGTGTAGGTAAGGTAGGGTGAGTTAGTCTTGAAAGCTTCGTGGAGGAGGTGGCATTTGTGCTGGCATGAAGATCAGGTAGGATTTGGACGAGAAGCGTTGCAGATGGAGACATGAACAAAGCACAGCGGCAGTAAGCCCAGGTGCAACCAGGGAGCAGCAGGAGCGCAAACGGGAGCAATTGAAGGAACATTACAAAACCTGACTACAGCCAATTTCTGAAGGGCTTTGAATGCCAGGCCATGGGATTCAGGCTCCGTTTGGTTATGCCATCAGTGAGAACTGAAAATGGTTTTTAGACAGGTGATCTGAGACTTCCCTGATCACCATCGGAGGGTGGCTTTGAAGCTGGCAGGGGAAGAGGTAGGCGGTAGTTGCTGTGGTCTGTACAGGGTGCCTTTGGTTAGGGCTGCCTCACTGAAGGTGAAGAGAGGTGCCAGAGTGAAGTTTGTACAGCCAGTCTGCAGGGCTGTCCTCACCAGCCACCAGTCTTTCTCTCCTGGTGCGATCACAGGCCCGGTGATCACAGCCATTTGATCAAGCCTGGCGAGTCAGGCTGCACCAGCATCTGGCCCAGCCTTTTCCTATCGTTGCTGATGAATTTGCAGTGCAGCTAGGCTAGGGCTCCTTCCTGAAATGATAGGTAATTGTATCCGAGGGAAGCATTGCTACAGACAGAACTTAGTACCGGCCCAAACTGCCCTGGAGTTACGTTCCTGGCGCCTTAATTTGGCAGTGTGTGACTTAGCTGCCTCTGTGGCTAATTAGAGAACCACAAGATCTAAGCAGATCCAGTGCTGCTAAATTCTTTTTACATTATTATGTTAATCATTAATTGCTTGTGTGTTTGTGTGTGCGTGCGTGTGTGTGTATGTGTGCGTGTGTGTACGTGTGCACTTCAATGGCAAAGTGCACATGTGGAGGTCAGAGGACAACTTAGAGAACCCAGTTCTTTCCTTCTACCATGTTTCAAACTCAGGTCACCGGGCCTGGCAGCAAGCACTAATTTCTTAAGCTCTGGGTATATTGAGGACAGCCAGGTAGGCTGGGGGCCAGGGACCAGGGTATATTTTGGTAACTTTTTGGCAGAATGCTAGAAGCACAGGGCATCTGCATAGGCAAGGGCAGCACCATATGTGCAGGGCTAGGGACGGTGCAGCTGGTGGAGGGAGGACGGTGCTTGGATCTAGTGTTGCTGATGCCAGCTCATGGAGAAAGGACTGCTTGCTCTTGGCCAGATGCTGCTGGTACCAGGGCCTTCCTAGGGTCTTAGACTGTCCAGAAGGACAGGCAAGCAAGAGTTGCTAGTGTAGAGATATTCCCCTTTCCTCTGTCTGTTCAGTCTGGGCTGAGCTGATTCTAAAGAACATCGGTCTCTGAGACACACAGTCTTAACCCTTTGTGAGGGGATTTCACTCCTTTTATCTCTTTGGAATCTCAGAGAAGTCCCACAAATCAGGGTGGGAGTTATTACTCTGTTTTACTGATGGGCAAGCAAGAGCCAGGACAGGGTTCATTCTGCAGCAACATAGGCAGAAAGCATGGAGGCTGGGACCCTAGGCCTTGTCCCGTGCATTTCATGGGCTGGTGGTGCATAGGCGGTACATCACTCAGAGGCTTGCCCACCTGGGGTGATGGAACATGTGTTTGCACATGTTCATGGCTACAGAGGCCAGAAGAGAGTGTTGGATCCCTCAGGAGCTGGAGTTATAGATGGTTGTGAACTGTACCCAGGTCCTCTGGAAGAGCAGCAAGTACTCTTGACTCCTGAGCTGTCTCTCTTCACTTCTGTATATAACACAGATTTTCACTGCCTTTAACTCGTCTGTGGTGTCTGACTTTCTAGAATATTCTTCCTGGCTTCATAATGCTGAGTATCTCTCACGTCCTCTCACCTCTGTGTCTTCCTCTGTCTGGTTCTCTTGTATTCATTGGTCTCCTGGATTGAGTTCTTAGTCTCTACTCCTTCGTCTTCTCCTACCACAGGTAAAATCTTTGCTCGTCTTTATCCTATGATTATGAAGTCACTACCACCCTCTTTTGTTAGACCCCTTTCTGCTTGCTTGCTTCTGACTATCTGCTGAATATGAGTTCTAACTTATTATATCCAGAACTAAACTTCTCATTTAAAAATTTTTCATTGAATTTTTGTGATTTTCATACAGTATAATTTGATGGTATTTAGATCCCCTTCCCTATCCACACCTCTCTTTATTGCCCCCCCCACCCAATTTAATGTACTCTATAATAAGGCCTATAGAGTCTAATTTGTGTCTCCAAATGTCCTTCAGTGTGGGTCCATCCATTGGAGCCTGATCAACCTACCAAGAGTCCCATGCTTGAAAGAAACTCTCTGTCCCTCCCATCAGCCAGTTGACACAATTTCATTAGGTAGGGTTGCAACTTCTTACCCACTTCCTCATCAGTGATCATTCTATGCTGGGATTTTTTTTTTTTTCTGGTTTGAGCTTGCGTGGAACTTGTGCATGCTGTCACTATCACTCTGAATTCATATATGTAACCAACCAATCTGGAAAACTCTGTTTCCTTGTGGTCATCCACCACCTCTGGCTCTTACAGTCTTTCCACCACCTCTTCTTCAGTGATCCCTGAGCCCTTGGGGGGGGGGGCGCAGAAGTTTGATATAGGTGTCCTGTTCCGGGATAAGCACTCTGTAGCCTCTTATTCTCTGAACATTGGCTAGGTGTGGCTTTCCGTGTTAATCACCAAGGAAACTTCTCTGGTGAGAGATGAGAGATGCATTAATCTTGATAGATATCTCCAAACTTCTCATTTTTAATTTTTATTTATTTTTATTTTATGTGTATGAGTATTTTGCCTGCATGTATGTAAGTATACCCATGTTATACAATGTCCACAGAGTCCAGAAGAGGGCATCAGATCCCCTGGAACTGGAATTACACATGGTTGTTAGCTGCCTTGTGAGTGCTGGGAACTGAACCCAGGTCCTCTGCTAGAGCAGCCAGTGCTCTTGACCATTGAGCCATCTCTCCAAGGCCCAAAACTTAAGTTTCAAACCTCAATCTAGTGTCCTACTACCTGTCCCCCTGACTTCCTTGTTTCTATAGTAAGTCATTACTGAAACTGCCTGGGGCTAAATACACTTGAGTGAGAGATGTGCTCATCACTTTGAGTGCCGTGAGGCCTGTGCTGGGTATAGACTTAGGTCAAAACTGATCAAATTATATACATTAAATATGTTGATTATACCTTAATAAAACTGTACAGAACAAAACTTCCCATGACTAAAGAGCCTAGACACCAGTCCTAGCTCCATCATAGGGCAAGTTGCTCAATGGCCCTCTATCACAGGAAGAATCACAGCAGCAAGTTACTGCATGGAACCCTCAGGATGATTAACTTGTATACTAAATTGTCCAGAATGGTTTGCTCATGCTGTTTTTTTCCCACCTGTTTAGTTAAGTGCACTGTCTCTGGAACAGAATTGGTGTCCAATAAGTGCATGAATGAATGGGTGGGTGGGTGAATTAATGACTAGATGGATAGATAGTTGAGTGAATGCATTAATAGACATATGGATGGATAGATGAGTGAATGAATTAATGAATGGATGGATGGACAGATGAGTGAGTGAGTTAATGAATGGATGGATGGATAGATGACTGGGAGAATTAATGAATGGATGGACAAATGAATGAATGAATTAATGAATGGATGGATGGATAGATGAGTGAGTGAATTAATGAATGGATGGATAGATGAGTGAGTGAATTAATGGATGGATGGATAGATGAGTGAGTGAACTAATGGATGGATGGATAAATGAGTGAATGAATTAATGAATGGATGGACAGATGAGTGAGTGAATTAATGAATGGATGGATGGATAGATGAGTGAGTGAATTAATGAATGGATGGATGGACAGATGAGTGAGTGAATTAATGGAAGGATGGTTGGATAGATGACTGAGTGAATTAATGGATTGATGGATGGATAGATGAGTGACTAAATTAATGGATGGATAGATGAGTGAATGAATTAATGAATGGATGGATAGATAAGAGCGAATTAATGGACAGATGGATAGATGAATGAGCGAGTTAATGAATGGATGGATAGATGAGTGAATGAATTAATGAATAGATGGATAGATGAATGAGTGAACTAATGAATGTATGGATGGATAGATGAGTGAATTAATGAATGGATAGACAGATGAGTGAGTGGATTAATGGATGCTCCCATAGTCTTGAGGTACTCTTAACTTTTATCTAAATAGTGCCTCTTTTTTAAGGTTAGACTTAGGCTGTGCCTACTCTGTGAAGTCTTTCTACCCACCTGAGCCTACAAGGCCCTCTTGACTGCCTTCCCCTGCCCCAGCATTGATGTCTATATTGGTGTATTTGGCACCATTCCAACAGCCAGATATTTTTATTTGTGTTTTTTCTAAGTGGCTTCATGTGAAACATCTTTTGCTCCATCTATATTGGACTTCCTGGGAGAATACATGTGATCTCAGATTTTTTCTGTGCCCCCTTTGCTAGTACTGTGCATACAGTCTGTACTCAGTAAAACTGGAATGAGTGAATGAATGAATGCTGTATATGACTTGATGACGCGTGAGAGGGAGCTGCTAAAAGAGGAGGAGAGGCACGCATCAGTGGCCTGTTGACAGTCTAGGACAATCTCTTGCCCCAAGAGATAGATACAGCTCTCCTAACTGGCCCTTTCCTTTTGCTTTCTAGCCACCCTCTCTTGACTCCATAGAAGGCAACTGAACACTTCTGCCCAGGAACTCTTTCTTGGACATCTGATGTTTTTGCATCCAAGAACAGGGAATCTGGTTTCAATTTTTCTGTGTACACATTTCATTTTTCTAGTTGGAGACATTTGAGTGACATGCCTAACATCCACACTTTACAGAACTGGTTCCAGCTTGTTCTTTCTCAGAGTCTCGGGGTATACTGATTCCTTAACCATATCATATAGAAGACAGCCATACCCTCATCATTCATCCAGCTTGTCACTCCGTACCATTCCAGCTGGGCCCCAGTCCAGCTCACAGGTTCATTATTTATGCTGTTTCTTTGTCCAGCTCACAGGTTCATTATTTATGCTGTTTCTTTGCCTTACTAGCATTGCCCTTTGCAGAAGCATCTCCCTGGGGATTGGTAACACTCTGGGTCCCTGTGTCCTATGGAGAACATTCCTTTGTCAGCATGTATTCTTCACACGGAATCTAGAATCACTTGTTGGCACTGGACTCTCTGGGAAAGAAGAGACACTGCTCTGGTCAGCATGAAAAGCAGGAGGTGCTGGTTACATTATCCCCTTATGTTCAAAGCGTGACATGCCTCGTAAGTTCCTTTGGATGATTCCATGAGACAGATGTTGAGTTCCCATCTGACCGATGCAGAATCTAAGGTTTCTAGGCAAAGCACTAAAGACTCGCTTGCCCAAGGTCACAGCGCTAGTGAGCGTCCCCTCTCTGGCACACCTCCCGGGTCCTGGCTCCCTGTACTTTCTCTTGGATCTGCCTAGGCTTACTTTGGCTTTAGCCCTCATTTCTTCTGTGATTCCAGGATAAACCCTTTATTACTTTGTCTTCTGCTTCTACACATTTTTTTTTAGTCTTGAGACAGTTCCATCGGATCCAGCAGGAGTCTCTCCTCTAGGACTCTGAGGTTCTTCCTTTGCTTCCCACTCCCAGCTCGTTCCCCCTCATCCGCTTGTTCCCTGTGGATCTGCCTTCATTTCCTTGGCACCGGGTCTGGCTTTCTTGGTATTCCAGTCTGTCCCGAATCTCTCACTGCTCTTGACTCTTGGTTTGACTTTGCAGGTGCTCTCGCCCATGAAGTGGGCCCCGCCTCCTCTGTTAACTCATTGCTCAGTCATCAACCATTTCTGAAATGGATGCTATTTAGGTGGTGAAGGTTCCAAGAAGTTCAAACATGGTCGAGGAGAGCAAGGAATGGGATCCTGGACACCTCACTATGGTAAAAGCTGTGGTGGCAAAAATGGAAGATGATCGTAGGAGGACAGGAGAGATATATGTTATCCAGATCTGAGGGTCAGACATGTCCTTCTGGAACAGATTATGTCTGAGCCCAAGGGATGAGTTGAAGTTGGTTTAGTGAGTGGGTGATGGTGGTTGGGGAGTTGTGGCAGCGTCCCAGAGACAAATGCTGCTTATGTGAAGTTGCATGCTCAAAAACTGCAACTCCTCAGCCTGACTGGAGCAGGGATTGGGAGGGATGAAACAGGGATGTGGTCTGGAGCCGGGTTGTGCAGAACCTGCTCCACTGAGAAGAGGAGCTGAGAAGAGAGCTAAGGCAGGCCAGTGGTCACCCCTCAGTTCAGAAGAGTGTTTTACGAAGATCAGTGGTGGCAGGGCCAAGGATGCACTGGAGAAGCTGCAGAGGGGAGAGGCCGATACTACAGTGACTGAGGCCAAAGTCAGGAGAGCTTAAGGTTATGGCACTGCTAGCAGGGAGAAGTGAAGAGATTCAGATATAAAGGAGGTGGCGTCTCTGGAGCAGCCTCTGATTAGCTGCCTATAAAGTCTGCTCTTCCACCTCACCCTGTGTGTCTCTGCTTCTGTTTCCTCCAGGAAGTTCCTTCATCTGACATCTGACATTTGCTTTCCTTCCTGGTTGGTTCTGTGTGTCCCTCTTCACTCTCTCACCCCTCCTCTGTGAGCAGGTTCTTCCGCTTAGCCTACCTTTATCATTTTGGATTAGTGTCTGTGGCATTCTTTGGTTTGCCCCTCTTGGTGTCCCTTAGGTCATCCTTACTCCCCTGTGTCTAGACAGATCCATCCTTCTCCAGCCATAGTACCCTGGAAGAGTAAGGAGGCGACCTTATGACTTTATGTACTGAGTTGTTTCAAGAAAGAAGAGACAAGTATCTGTCTTGCATTTTTAGAATAGATCTTTAAGCAGAGTAGAAAAGAACATGTAGCTTATTCCCACCCAGATGAGGGCAGACGGAAGCTCCTGGCTCTGGACGTTGGTCCTGTCCCCTCAGTCCAATTTATGGAGTAACGTAGAGCATTGGCATTGGAAAGGACCCCAGAGTCTGCTCAGTCCATCATCTTCCTTCAAATGAAGACTGAAGTTTCTAAGGTTCATGTGATGTGCCCAGGGTCACAATAACAGGCATGGTCATGCATGCCTTTAATTCCAGGACTCTGGAGGTAGAGGCAGGCAGATCTCTATAAGTTCAAGGCCAGCCTGGTCTACTTAGTGAGTTCCAGGCCAGCCAGGACTACATAGTGAGACCCTGTCCCAACAAACAAACAAACAAACAAACAAACAAACACACACAAAGGTCACCATAAGCTAAACTGGTTCTTTCAGTGGCTCTGTGACAGTACCTGATATTTTTGTTGTAAATTTGACAGTTTGACAGGCTGGAGGAGACTCACAGGCTGTCTTAATTACAGTCAAACTTGCTGTTTCCTCTTTTCCCCAAGAGGCTGGAAGTAGCTTGTCCAAGGTCATGGAATGAGGGAGGGTAGAGTGGCCTACAGTCTAGCTCTTCCCTGCACAGCAGAGGCTCACGGTGCCCAGGACTTGGATAACTTAGACTCCAAGGACACCAAACAGATGGACTCGCTCTTTAAATGCCTGTCAACCACAGTCAGTTTCACCAGGTCCAAAAGTCATGGTTTCTTCCTCCTCCTCTTCCCTCAGTGCCATCTTTTCCTATGTGATAAAATTGTGTGGGAATTACATCAGTTTAACTAGGCTGCTCTGTGCAGTACTTTTCCACTGAGTTTACTAGGAACTGTGAATTTGTTGTAATGAGCTGCACCGCCGGCTGCAGTGTCTGATTGGCATGCCAGGAGCATCAGCAGTGAACAGCTAGAGATGGGGAGGAAACTGGGTCAGGAAGCAGGCCTCTGGTACCTGCAGAGGCTGAGGAAGGCAGCGCAGAGGCGGCAGGTGGCCACAGCATGGCACTGTCTCCTAGAGCCTGAGCGCTGAGCACCCCTCCCCCACCCAGCTTGCTAGTGCAGCCCCTCCCCCTTTGCAGGTGATTGCTCCTATGGCCTTCTGCTTCCCTATAGACCGCAAAGCTTTTATACCTGCCAGCTCGGGGTGAAAAAGCCAGAGACTGGTTCACATGGAATCTTCACTAGCCACTGCTTTTCCAAACCATAGAGGCTTTTGGATTTCGAGGACCTGTAGGGAAGGAGGCTGGCTGGGTCTGAGAGCTACACAGTGCTGAGCAGCCCTGTGTGTTTGCTTGCCTCCTGTGTCCCTACCTTTCTACACCCCGTTAGCTGTGTCACATTCGTGTGCCTCTTCCAGAGGGAGAAGTAATTATGTCTGGAGGGTCAAGGGAAACTTCTTGAAGATATTTGAGTGACGAATTGGTCGAGAGAGGAAGGGATGAGGTGAAGATGCTCAGGACTGCCTTGTGGATGCCAGAAACCTCCACTGTAGTAGGGGCTGGGGGCTCTCTCAGAGTCTGAGGCTGCCTGGGACCCTAAGGATCTGTGCATTCCTGCTGCTTAGTTTATAGATGGTAAGTCTAAGACAGGAAATGACAAGAGCATGGGCCAGCGCAATGTTGCTGGAGCCGCAGTGTGCCCATCCCTGTTTGCGGCCTTGTTTCGAGTGCACTTCGAGGACATCCACTCCCACCTCTGGGTTTTACTCTGTCTGACCCCAGTGTGTGGTCTCAGAGTTTGCAGTGGTCTCCACCTGTAAATTACTCCTTAGGGGAGGAACTCTGGGTCCTGCTGACCTTGTGTCCTAAGGTCAGTCAGATCTGAGCTACATAACTATCTCCTTCTATCTTGGGCCAAGCAAGGTTAAGCCATCGTGAGTTCACTGAGGACCAGAGTCTCCTTAGTACCACTTGGTAGGAATGGGGCTTCTTTTAGCGTGAGGGCAAGTTCTCAGAACTGAAAGGTTCTGTGACAAGAACCTGGACCGCGGAGATTTCATGTAATTCTGTGAGAAAATTGGGCTCATCTTGATGAAAAGTTGTTTTCCATAATTTGTACTTAAATTTGCTTTAATGGCAATCTTTGATAGAACACTTTCATTCTATACAGTGTATCTTTCCCTTTTGAGGAGAAACAAGAGGGTGGAATAAAGTCTATCTAACAATTCTCCCTAGATCCTTTGGATGGTTTTCGCTGAGCATGGAGATTGCTGTCTTTGGACCAAGTATTGAGGTGGTGAAATGAAGACTCACGTGCCCATTTCTTGATAGATGTAGCCAGTGAGCCTTTCTGACAGTATCTTTCAAGGCCAACTTTAAGGCCACCATGTTGTGGAAGATAACATTGACCATTCAGATATCAGGTAGTCTGTGACTGGAGCCAAGTGGAACATGTGAACAAAAGAGCCCATTAGAATTGTTGTGAGACTTTCTGGCTGTGAAAACCAGGCTCCTGTGACCCCGGGAGTCAGGTGACGGAACAGACCGTGTGTTCGTTGAACGGCAGTTCCCACATTCTACCATATTATGTATGCTGTGTGTATTGGCCTGCATTTTGGTGGTTTAAATGCCCCTGAATAGTTTCTGTGGTCCTGGAGAATGATTTCCACTTACAAATCAGTAGACCTTGCATTGATGAAAACTTGTTAAAAGAGAAGGAAGGAAATAAGGGAAGGGCCTCCTGGCACCTGGGGTGGGCTTCATGCAGACCCAGGCACATGCACAGACGTGTCCACATATTCTTATTTTGGAGTCACATTAGAACTTGTCACCAGTCACGTGAGCAGTTGGAAGAGGTATGGAGGAGCTGGATTTTGCAGCTTGGTCTTTGTTGTGAGGTCACATACAGGGCAGTGACTGGCAAGCCAGTAGTGATGGTGCAGTGGTACACAGAGTCTGGCCACAGCCCCTTTGGTCATAGACCCTTAGTTTAAAAGTGACCCTTAGCCCTCAAAAATTTGGCCACTGCCAGGATAGCTGGGAGAGGTTGGACCCTCTTCCTTAAGAACTCTCCCTCTGCTCTGCAGACTGAGGCCATGATCCACACTCCCGGGTTTAGCTTTGGAAATGCTTTTCTGCTCCTCTGATCCCTCAGCTCTGTGGGAGGAAAAGATGTATGCTTCACTGAACCAGCATAGGGCCTATGCCCGGGCTCCTTCTGTTTCCTCCCCACCTGCTTTGCTGCTATCCCAGCCCCTGACCACCTCTCAGAATATGATCTCTGTCATAGGTTCCCACCTGTCTGTTCTAGACTCCAAGCAGATGTAGCCTGCAAAGCCTTCACGGCTGTGGAGAGATTGTAATGGTCACTGCTGCTGGCTGCCATCTTGTCCCCGTAAGACCACTTTCAGAATGTAAATGCTGTCTTTCCTTTGCTATGCCCGGCCTGCCTGCTCTGATGACCTCCAGTCTTGGTACGGCAGCTTCTGTGCCTTCCCTTCCTTTCAGACCCGTTCTGTTGGTGAATCCCAGGATTTCAGCCCTGCAGTGTGTCGCGTGTCCATTCCCACCTGGTCATTTCTGCTCCTGCCTGCATAATTCCAAACCGTTGTCTTCCCAGAGCTCGGATCAGGAAAGGTCTGTCTGTCTTACTGACTCTGCAGTGTCAACTTCCGCTGCTGGCGGCCCAGCCCACTCATCATTTATTGTTTGTATCTGAGGCTCTTACATTAAGTGTTCATTAAATGTTCTACAATTCGTCCAGAACAACCTTGTCAGAACAGGGTGGGGAAAAGCAAATATCTATCTTCTCTCTTGTCATTTCTCTCAGATGAATGAATTAAATATTTTTATTGCCTTGAAGATTAATTATCTCCTGTCCCCAGGCCAGCTTTAGTATTCTATCTGTGTCTTGTGTGACTGGGTCCCGACAGTAGAATTTCTGCCCTTCTTCTAAACTCTGTCCTTTTGCTAGATTTCTCATTGTCTTTGTGTTGTCTGGGCTTTTGCAGGTGTCAGACCCGGGCTTTTGCAGGTGTCAGACCCAGACTTTGGAGAGATTGGGTCTGACCTGCAGACTTAGATTAAGTACGGGGTTATAGATCTTGTAGCCTAGACACTTCCTGAAATTGCCTGGGCTGTTCTGGCATATGAGGTGCAGTTATTTTGGTTACCAAATAGAATACCTGAGACCCTGAGAATTAAGTGACAAGCCCAAGGCCAGTCAGCTAATAAATTTTGGACCCCAATGCCACACTAGGTTTTAGGCTATAAATATGTATCATCTTATCCAAGCAAGCCAATTCTTAATGCAGAGAAGATTTTGCAACTTAATCAGTCTAGGACCCCCTTTTGGAATTCCATGTCTTGTCAGAGTAAGGAAGAAGAGGCAGCTTGGAAATTGCCTCCTCCAGCAGGTGATATCTAATGGGTAGCTAGACATCCTTTGTCCCTTGTCCCCCAGAGAAGGGCATGTTCATTCTGCCTGCCTCTTGTTCACCGACTCCTTGAAGATCCTCATGTTCACAAGGATTTTTTCATTTGTCTGTAAAGTGGCTTCTCAGTGGCATGGGAAATGGTTCAGTTGGTAAAGTGCTTATCTTTATAAGCATGAGGATCTGAGTTCGATCCCCAGAATCCACATGAAAAAGCCAGGTACTGTAGCCTGTGCCTCTAATTCTGGTTCTGGGGAAGTGGAGACGGGATGATCCCTGGGTCTCACTGGCCAGCCAGCCTAGCCTGACTGGTGAGCTCCAGGCCAATGAGAACCTGTGGATAGCTTTCCTGAAGACATTGTTCAGGATCAGCCTCCATATGCACATACACACATGTACACATCACCTGCACACAGCCCCCCACTCCATACAAACATAGGTGTAGACACATACACAAATAAATTAATTAGTAGCAATACAATAAAGTGTCTTCCTGGTCATACAGGATGACTAAGCACTAGTTCCTCACTCCCCCTGTGTACCTCCAAACCTGTAATACTATGTTGTTCCTCCATGTCGTGTTTCCTCTGTGCCCTCCCACATCCCAAGGAACCTCTGTGCTCCTGGCTGTACTGTTCTAGTTTCCTAGACCTGGAGTTCCCTGTGTCACTTGCTAAGAGTACTCTAGTCTCGTACTGGGTCTGTCAGCACTCCCCAGCTCTGCCATTTTCCCCCCTTGGACACTTCTTGCAAATTGTGTCCTATCTGCTCCCTGTGGCTGCAACCAGCCACAGCCAGGTATTGGTGGTCCTCCTGGTCCTCCTCGCTGCAGCAGCCTCATAGCCGTCTTCTAGGCCTTTGTCCTTCATCCATCATGGGCACTAAAGGACTCTGCGCCATGCTCTGCTTTGGGACTTAAAACCAGAAGACTCTACCACACTGCCCATTCTAGCTCTTTCACACTTGAACCCTTCGTTCAGTATTAGTTGAACACTAACCTTTGTCTGGTATTAGTTGCCCCACAGTGAGACTGGGCTGCCCATGTCTTCTGCAGGTTTAGAGACTGCTCATTTGTCCCTCATCCTTCTCTGCCTCCTTCAAAAAAAATGTAGCAAAGCAAGATGTCTGTGCACGTTGTAAAGCCTGCATGGTTTTATCTGTCTAAACAGTACTCTGCTATGTGAAAGGGAAGACAGGGTTTGGGATTTGGTACTTACCTACTATGTACTGCTGACTGGCAGTTTTTGCAGTGCTGAAGTTCTCAAACCTAGGGTATCATGTATGCTGGGCTCTAACACTGAACTATTTCCCAGATATTCATGTTGTTAGATGCATATTGTAGATATGGAAACTGAGGCCCTGGGGGGTTGGGGTGCACCTAGTGCTGGAGGTGGATCCCCAGGTGGCAGAATGATAAACCATGTGTGGACCCAGCTTTGTGGAAGAAAATGCATATTGCAGGATGATGATGTTTCTTCTAGCCAGGGGCTCAGGGGATTTCCACTGAGTGTGAAGGTGAACATTTTTTTTCCTCAGAAGGGGTGGGGTAGGGGGATAGGAAACATGGGACTACAGGGACAAGCAGAGGACCCCCTTGTCCCATCCCCCCCTCCCCCGTGTCACCGGAGGCTATCAGTGTACCATCTAGAAGGTGAGCTGTGCCTGCTAATTGATGAACATTTAAGTATCTATAGATGCAGGGGAGCCACTGGTTCACTTTGAGCAGGGGAGGTGCTAGCCTGAGCTGAGATTTAGAAAGATTACCTTGGACCCCAGTGAATTGCAGAGAATCAGCAGCACAGAGAGGAAGTGCTAAGACACTATTGCAGTCATCCAGGACACATGTTCTCAGAGCCCGAAACAGCATAGCATCAATGGAGAGTGACTGACAGTGCCAGAGCCAAACACAGACCAGCAGGACTCAGTGGCTGGCCTTGAAGAGGAGGGTGTCAGATGGTTGGGAAGTTCCTGCAAGGAAGATGATGGCATCTTAGAACAGAAGCAGGCAGGTTCCCAGGGCAGCTAGGCGAGGTGGTGATTGCAGGGTCAGGTGCAGGTGAGCTGCCTGTTTCCCATGGTGCTCAGTGTTCTTCAGCATGGCGGCCATCATTCCCAGGTCCTCTGGTATTCCTCCTTGTGACACACACTCATGTCTGCCCTTGACAGAGCAGCTGAGTGAAATTCCTGGGTGGACCTCATTTGTCTTTAAATTTCTGCTGGACCTTCCTATGTCCAGTCTCCCCAGTGTGTGTACCTGCACATACAGGAGAAGCACCTGGTGATTATAATGGATGCAGCATCATAGTTCATGTATGTGTGAGTATTTGTGGGGGAAGAAGCACTTAGAGTGCAGAAGTCTATTGACTTCCCCAACAATCCCCTAGGTAGGGTCACTGAACACTGACTCAATAAGCTAAAAAGGTTATTAGAGAGTAAAATGTGGAATTTGTTTAATAATAAATGGACCCAAAGCCATTAGGACATACCAGTAGGAAAGTCAAAATGGTTTTTAGCTGCCATAAGAAGATAGACATGGTTGGAAGGATAATCAAATTTAAAAGAACAGTCAGATGTCGAAGCTGAGATTGATGGTTTATGCCTATTAAGAACAGTTGTCGTATAGTGTGTGTTTTTGTGCAGATACTGCTGTAAACATTTTACATGTAGGAATAAATTCAAATCTCATAAAAAGCAGGCAAAATAACAGTATTATTACTCCTGGTTTTTTGAGTAGAAAATCAGAGGGAGCTTGTCTGGGGTCATAGGGCTTTTATGTGGTCGAGTCAGGATTCAAACTGTGAGTTTTTGTTTCAAGACCTGTGTGGTTACCCATGATGCATCCTACCCCTTGGCCATGTTCCAGAAGACCTTGGAATATTATTTAAAGCTAACTTTAGGCCACTGTACTATTAAGTCCTAGAAGATAGGAACATTGTCTTCTCTGTATCCCTAGTGCCAGCCCAGTGCCTGGCACGTGTTAAGTGCATCATGAATGAATGTCCTCCCAAGTCATTTTTCCTAACATGAAGAAAAGGTGGTCAAAGGATTTTCTTGCTCTTTTCTCCCTCCCTTCCTTCCGTCCTTCTGTCCTTCTGTCCTCCCTTCCTCCCTTCCTTCCTTCCTTCCTCCCTTCCTCCCTCCCTCCCTCCATCCCTTCTTCCTATTCTTTCTTGAGACAGCATCTCATGTAGCCTTGAATTTGCTATGCAGCCAAGGATGACCTTGAACTCCTGATCCTCTTCATCTCCTAGGTGCTGGGATTAAAACATGGACCACCAAACCAAATGGACCATTAGCACCAGATGTGGTGCTGGTGATCAAATGCAGGACTTCATGCATGCTAGATGAATGCTATACTGATTGAGCTACATCCCCAGTCCAGTTTTTTTAAATTATTCTTTTAGGATATATTTCTATTGTTATAGGTACAGATGTTATATTTCACAGAAGAGTGTGGTGCTATAATGGAGCCTCTAGTATAAATTTGGAAAAATTGCACCTCTCTAAACTGCGGTTTTAGAACCAGGCATGTTTCTGGATGCTGCAGCAGTTTCACACACCTTTTTTTATTCTTTGTAAGTTATTTGATATCTTTATATGAGGGCCTTGAGGGTTCTTTAAAAAATATTTTATTTCTGGGCGTGGTGGCGCAGGCCTTTAATCCCAGCACTCAGGAGGCAGAGGCAGGCAGAGCTCTGTGAGTTCAAGGCCAGCCGGGTCTACATAGTGAGTTCCAGGACAGCTGGGGCTACAGGGAGACCCTGTCTCAAAAAGACCAAAAAAAATATTTATTTATTTTTTTCTAGGAAAAGGAGTTCATTTATTTTATTTAATTTTTTAAAAAATTTAATAGCCACATGATTAGAAGAAGCATTTCATTACAGCTTAACATATTCAATAACACACTCCAGAGCAAGGATACATCTCTTTCAAAAGTGGCTGTAAATTTTTAGGTTCACAGTTGAATTAATAGAGTTATACAATATGAACTCAGTATAAACCCTGTAAGATATAAAATTGAATGAGTTTTTACCCTTTAAAGAAGATCTCCATGTCAAGATATGCTGTTTCCTACATTTTTAATATTATTTTTTATTTTTCTTAGAAGAAGCATATCATTACAGCTTTAACACGCCAAATAAGAGTTTCCAGAGCAAAGACACAGCTCCTTCAAAGTGGCTATAAAATTTCTAGGTTCGCTGTTGAATCAATACAGTTACACAATATTGAACTCAGTATAAGCCCTTTAAGTCATAAAATTGAATGAGTTTTTAACTCTCAAAAGAGATAACCATTTCATTCTAAATATACTATTTCATTCTAAAATATACTTACAGAAAGACTCATTGTTTTTGCTACTAACACTGAGATGTTGGCGCATGCGTCTCTAATCTGTATGTATCTGATTATTACTAGTCACAATAGTTTGCATTC